>NW_012101576.1:4056319-4108198 GCF_000951045.1 Mandrillus leucophaeus
CAGGAGGGTTCTTGGCTTTCCTCAGGAAAGAATTCAAGAGTGGCTGGCAGTGAAAGAAAGCAAGTTTATTTGAGCAGCAGTGTGTAGCAAAATGACTGCTCAATAGACAGAGCAGGGCTATCCCACAGGCAAAGTAGCATTTGTGGATGGTTGGCTAACTACATTTATACCTGCTTCGAATTATATGCTAATTAAGGGGTGGATTACTTACAAATTTTCTAGAAAAGGGTCAGAGAGTTCCTAGAACCATATAAGATAACTTCCAGGTCATTGCTATGGCAGTTTTAAACCATCATGGTGCTAGTGGGAGTGTTTTATGCAAATGCATTATAATTCCAAGTCTTGACTGTTTTTGATTGGTTTCTTTGCTATATCCTGTTTGGATTATCAGAGTCTTGAGTGGTGTGCAGAAAACAAGTCCTGCTGATCTCTTACCTCTATGTGGGCATTGAAGAAGTGGATGGAGCCTCTCAGACCAATATATATAGGAGAAATTCATATGCATTCTTCTAGAAGATTCGTAAGGAAATAGAACAATGAGGTACTCAAATAACCTGGAGATGACCATTTATTCATCTTTCCTCTAGGTAGAAAGAAAGGAGGCATATGTACTATGCAGTAAAGAGCTGGTTTAATACATCCAGTGCTTGATAAAGATGGATAATTAAAAGGGTTTAGGTGAACTGCTTAAACTGAACTAGTTGAGATGATTCAAGTTTATCTTACACTAACTGCTGAACTAAGTTACTCTTAATCAGTAACATATCTCAGTGTTGCTCAGGTACCAGGAGATGTCCAATTAATGTTGGTTGAATTAAAGACTATAGATAAAAATCTCCTTTGGGGATCTAGAGTTTTCTAACTTAAACTTACTTTACAAGGAAGTTAATTTTTTTTTTTTTAAATTTGGTCACCAGTAGGCCGCTGTGTAGTTGAAGCCTCTAGGGCTCTTACAAAGCTGGCTGGTGCAACTTTCTCATAATTCGGTAGTTTGAATTCAAATTCCAAAGATATGTTGGAAATATAAGTTTTGTGACTTAATCTCAGTCATGTATATTTAAAAGATTAGTTAATTGCTTTGGATAGGGAGGCCCTGCTTGGGGTGTCTGGCCATTCTTGATGTACTTGGGGAGCCCAACTCTGAATTCCTGGGTCCCTTTCAGGATAATTAGTTTTTTCAATCTATGCTTGATAAGGATTGTGAATTAAAAGGGGTGGTTAAAAAGAAAAAAAAGAAAGTGACCCACTGGAGTAGAAACCCTCAACCTGCTTCTGTGGTTGGAAGTTCTACCTATTTCTTCTCCATTAGATTTCCAAAAGAAATCTGGAGTGGCCATGAAAGCTTTCTTATGTTTTAATTATATTCTGTAAGTCCAAGTGTGTGTGTAAAATTCTACTTGTCTTCAAACAGAAGAACCTGCTCTAGGCTCTATCTCTGGTGCTAGTAAATTAGTCTTTTATCAGTCTGATTCAAGGGCCAAATGAAGAACTATAGAACATAAAATCAATGACCTTTCCTAGATAGGCGAAGTCAGGAGAATGAAAGGCTGTGAGCTGGGCAAAAGGAATACATATCTGCTCTAAGTTGCTGCTTATAGGAGAGAAAACTGTAAGGTGGACGGAAAGAAAAGAGATTTCCCATACTATGGCAGTTCTATGCTTAGCCTCAGAGAGTGATGTCTGGGTTCAGTACACACTTACGAGTTCATTTCTCTGGGCAACCTGGGAGCTCTTGCTTCAGTCTCATCTCCACTGTGGGCAAGTATTATACAACGTGTCCCTGCAACCTCACTCCCAGACCTCAGACTGCCTTGTCTATGCTTTTTTCAGTCCAGTGCCTTGTGGGAAAAGGCATGGAGGGACCGAGCAGCCATCGCCAAGCGTCTGAGCTAAGAATGGCTGTTCTATGTGGCTGCTCCAAGCCTGCTTCCCCACTCACAATCCTACTCCAATCGCTGGTCATTTTCTTAGTGAATCTGGGCTTAGTCACCTCTGCTGACTCTGAAGGAACCATGAGTGGCACCTGGTGAGCACTGTTTTATGGCCCAGTTGTTTACACAGGAGGCTCTCACACAACCCAAGAGTGTTGCTCTCTGGGAGCCAGAGCAGGGATCCTGCAACAGCTGCTGATGAACTGTGATAAAGCAAAACATCAGAGCAAGGGTAAGGGTTGCATATATGACGCACGGACAAAATATTCCTTGCTTCCTTTTCCTGCCAATTCTGTGAACTATTATGACCTACATTTTATGATTCAGGAAGATAAGGTAAAAATAGTCTAAATGACTTGTAGAAGGTCATAGAGCTAGTAAAAGGCAGGGTGGAATTTAACCCCAAACTCTCCTAATTCCAACTGTAGGACTTTGCTGCCACAAGATATGGCCTAGGTAAGCCTGTTAAAGTAAAGATCATACCATACAGGACGCCTGTCTAAAGACAAGCTGGACACGTCCCACCAACTCCTCCGGACACACACACACAACACACACATACACACACACATTCCCCCTGTTCTGATTTTATTTCTGTCTTGCCTTGCTGAAGAGATGACCTAACCACCCAGGCTCACCTTTACATATTCATTGCCATTCTGTGGCTCTTCTGCCTTTAGGAAGTGCAGGGCACCAGGGACTCCTGTAATGACATGGACCTGACCGAGGGCTTGTGCAGCTGCCAGTTATTACTTTGGCTATTACAGTTTTCCCTGCTTTTGTTTTTTCTTTGTTTGTTTGGGGCAACAAAAGCAAGACAGACAATCAGACATGGCCCAGATTCTCAAATGTGATTCTTGTCACAGTTGGGGTCTTTTCTGCCTCCATTCTAAGTCCATCTTGCATTGAGGCAACATGTTTATGCTTAGCATAGTGCTTGGCATGTTGCAAGAGTTTATTAAACGCTTCTCTCAGAAGAGTGATTTTCAAAATGTCACTTTTACTGTATTACTCTCTTGATAAACTTTTAAGGGCTCCCTGTGTCCTGCTCCAAGGTCATGCACATGGTTCCCACTCTATTCCTTCACAAACCCATGCCGGATGTGACACCTTCACTGCTACCCCTTATCTTTTTCTCTAAGAGTCCACTGACTGGAATCCCTCCTGCTCCTCCCTCAAGACCAGAAGTTAAAGTCCCAACTCCGCCTGGCAGCCTTCCCTCACCATTCCAACCCTCTGTGCTTTTTCCCTGAGCTAAACTCTTAGACACTTACTGTCTGAACAACTCCAGGTACTTCACCACATGCTATCTTATTTTGCTACTTAATATTAATAGTTTCATGAATAATGTCTTAAAAATTGTGAAACCATCAAGAACCAGAATATAGCATTTAAATGCTTTCTGTCATACCCAGAGTGCTAGCCCAGTGTTAGAACTATAATAAGAATTTTTAAATATTTGAATTAATTTAAATTAAAATTCTATTCTAGTCAAAGCTTACACAGTATATTATTTATCAACTTGAATGCATGTACCCCCTTTAGAGAAAAAATATTTCTCATAAACACTCTTTATTTTTATTATGTCACTTAAGCATATAAACATAAAACTAAGTATAAATTCCTAATAAAAGCTTCAGGTCCTTAAACCACTATAAATCGCAAATGAATTTATAAAATTAAATGTAAAAATAGTATAAACGCTGTAAAATTGGAATTAATCGTTTACATTTATTGTGATGTATGATGTTTGCCAAAGCAAACCACATCACAGATATGGGAGTCCTGTGATCTCAGTTCCTTTGAGATTCTGAGCTTGGCATGATTCATTTCTTACACCACTTTCTTCTGTTCAGTATACAACACAGCAAAATCTTCATTCCTTCAATGTGGTACTAGGTCAATGGAACCCTATTTGGCAAAATGACGTCATTATAATTAAGACTGTTCTTTTCTTACCCCGAGACAGTCATGATGTGCTGCAATCACTTGGCAGTGTTTGTGTGTATGTGTAGCATCCAGAAGATCAGGATATGCTCATGGTAATTTTTTAGAATTAAACTAATCTAAATTAAAATATTCTTTAAGAAAACTTTTGGACCATCAAAAATCTATCTGTAGATCCCTGGAAATCTGTTGAGTAACACTGTCAACACACTAATGGGAGAATTGTTTAAAGAAGAAAAAAATAGAATTGTTCTCCCACTTTTTATGAGACTATCAGTGAGAGAAGCATCATCTTATTTTTTCTATTATTAAATCTATGTTTTTAAAATTATTACTAAAATCTGTTTTTTTTCCTTACAAGAAAGCAACACACTTATTGTAAAAAGTTTGTTAGCCAAGGAAAGAAATTAAGATCCCCAGAATTCCACCTTCCAGAGATAACCATTGATGGCCCATATAATAGTACTTCATCTCCTTCTATTGCTACTAATAAGACCATCAGCAACTGACAGATCGTGATTACCATATGCCAGGAAATGTTCAAAGCATTTAATGTATATTCATTCATTTACTCTACACAACAACCTTATGGTGTAGGTACTATTAGTATTCCTACTTTACACATAAAGAATTGAAGGCAAAAAATTTAAGCCTTAAGTAACTTTCAAACACATAGTCAGTAGGTTATAGAGTAGGATTCTAATTGAGGTAAAATATAGTAAAAATATGTAAATAAAACAAAGGATATTGAATATAGGAACACATTGAATCAGAGTTTGGAGTTCTGCTTATTTCTTTTAAAAATATCATAAACATATTTTTTGTTTTAGTAACCAGTAGTGTTTGTAAGTATCAGATGGGTATATTCCATTATAAAAATACATCACATAATTCAACCAATACTCCACTGACTGTCTTTTAAGTAGTTTTCAATCTTTAACTGTTATAAACAGTGCCAGGATGATTATACTTAGATCTAAATCTTTAAGAACATCCTTACTTACGTAAACATTATTTCTTATGCGTTACTAAACAATCTGAGAAGAAAAGTACACAGAAATCGCATCATGAACCAGTCTAACGTTGTTGTCGTAACTGTGGATTTTATTCACTGGATAAGTACTTAGTTTCACACAATGTTCAATTATATGTATTTGCTTAGCATTCAATCAATTTTGAGCTTTCCTCAATGCTAATAGATGTTTTTCAACTGTAAGTACGCATGAGAATGAGCTAGTATGAAACATACAGTAACATTTTAAAATCTGTGTGCTAAATTTCAGAAATTAAAAGAGCCTCAATTCAGTTCTTAAACCAAAAATTATTGTTCCCCATGGGTAGATAGCACTTTATTAGGTACTTCTTTAAACCATGTTTTAACTGTTTATTTGGAGTGGGAAGGAATGGGGAATTTTTAGACTAACCTCACATCTTCATGCTTATATAAACCTAACTCTAAATCTTAGTTTTTGGACATTTTAATTTATTTTATCAAAACATAGATATAATTTAAAGGTTTTTTTGGGGGGCCAGTGTCTCCCCACCATCCATCTTTTTCTGCTCTCAAGAGGCAACAACTTCTAAGTTGTCTTTTTTTGTTGTTGTTTTTAGGGTTTTCTTTTTCTTTTCTTCTCCTCTGTTTCCTCTTTCTTTTCACCATCCCTTTTCCTCTTCTCTCTTCTCCCCTTCCTAGTTTTAGGGTATAGAGAATATAGCATTCTTAGAATGCCTCCTGTTCTTCCATCTTACCAGTACAGTCATATCACAGTGACGAATTGCCTGATTTTTTCCCTTCATTTGCTTGTTTTTCCTTGAAATTTTGACTATGTCTTTGAATAACCTCCACTAGCCTCTGAATGCAATTTTCTGCCACTAAATGTATGAGATGATCCATAAGTTCCTTTACTCTTATTTGTCTCCTGGAAATACCCCTTCTGGGTCTCTCTGGACTCCTGCTGTAATCTGGATTATTTAGTCACCAAGCCTGCTCTGCAACAGCCATCCTGGAAATTCTGCTCACTTTCTTTCTGGGACTTTCCTTCACGTCTACTCTATACGAAAGTCTCTATTTCCTAGCTTCCGTGTATCCTTCTTTCCAAATTTCCTTTCCTGCTTTCAAAGAGCCCATCTTCTCGAATGTTCCTGAGAGAAAGGATGCATGAGAAACACATTTTTAAGACCTTGCATGTTTGCTAATGGCTTTATTCTACCTTTACACTTGATTTCTCATTTAGCTACATTGAGCATTTTGAATGGAGAGTCATTATCCCTTCGAATTTTGAAAGTACTGCTCAGTATCTTCCGACTTCTGTTAAAATTCGGAAGTCTGATGTCATTCAGGTCCTGAATCCTTTGAATATAATTTTTTCTCCATCTCTTCAAGTTTATAGGGTCTTTTTTTCGGTAATGTTGTAAAATGTCATGATGCTACTGTGACTCTGTGATATGCTTTTTCATTCATTGGTCTTAATATATTTTTCAATATAAATAAAAATGCTTGAATTCTGGAATAAATTATATTACTTATTTATTCCCTCTGATTTCCTTTGTTTTCTAGAGTTCCCTATTTACTTACCACATTTGAAAAAAAATTATTACTTCTATAGACAATATTTTTATCTTTTTGTCCTACTTTCTTCTTTTTTTTTTTTTTTTTTTTGAGATGAGGTCTCTTGCTCTGCTGTCAGGCTGGAGTGCAGTGGCGCTATCTCGGCTCACTGCAACATCTGCCCACGGGTTCAAGCGATTCTCCTGCCTCAGCCTCTCGAGTAGCTGGGATTACAGGCACGAGCCACCATGCTCAGCTAATTTTTGTATTTTTAGTAGAGATGGAGTTTCCCCATGTTGGCCAGGATGGTCTCTATCTCTTGACCTTGTGCTCTGCCCACCTGGGTCTCCCAAAGTGCTGGGATTACAGGCGTGAGCCACCATGCCCAGCCTCTCCTACTTTCTTATATATTGTCTGAACTCTATCCTCCAATCCTTCTGTTTAAGTGTTTTTATTTTAAATTAACTATTGTTTTGTTAATATCCAGGAGCCTTTCTTGTTCCAGGATTCTTCTCTTTCCTATTCTTTTTCTTCCTCTTTCTCCTTTTTCTTTTTCTCCCTCCCCACTCTCCTTCCTTCTTTTTCTTTACTATTGCAGCTATTCCATTGTCATGGAAGCAATATCTTCCTTTATTTCTCTGGGAATATTAATCATAACTTATTTTAACATTTTCTTCTGTTTCCTGATTTCTCTCTCTGTCTACCGAGTTCCTTATTTCCTGCTTATTTGGTCATGCCTCTCATGATAGATGACACTTAGCCATCTTTTCCTACTTATGACTGAAGTATTAAAAAGCTTATTTAAAAATGATAGGTTTAAAAGTAACTGTCAAAAACCTTCCTGCACACTGGTGATAGGCTCTACTATAGGGTATCCTATATTAAGGAACTTCAAATATTAGCATCTAGAGGTCTTTATTCCAAGTCTGCAGATTTACTTAAAAGAAGGGTCTTCTGATCTGTCGTGGATGAAGAAGAAATCGTTGATTGGCTGGATAGGGTTAGGATGGGGACCTAGCATGCAAACAGAATTTCAGTGAATTTCCCTGATTTATATCCGACACCTTATTCTAGTTCATTTTATCTATTGTTTACCATTCTGCATTTTTCTGGATTTCTGTTGGGTGAGGTGACTTGCCTCTCATTGGTACCCCTGTCTCCTCTGTGTAATTGAGTTTCAAATTTATTACTACTTTCATTTACTTTTCTTTTTCACATATTCTGATTGTAAATTACAGATGTCCTGCATTTACTGAATACAGAATTTATGTGTCAGTTTCCTCTTTGTTTTTTGTGTGTGTGTGTTGACATTTGACATCTTTATCCATTTAAATCTAAAATGTGCCCCTACTTTTTAAGGATTTTGCAAAGGGAAGAAAGAAATCTATTGAGAAGACATTTCTGAGTCAGGCCTCATGGTCCATAACACTAGACCTTAGAAAGAATCTAGGCAGAGAATAGAGTGATTAATGACTTCATGTGATAATGTTTTTCTCTCTGTGCCTTTGCTCTGTACCCCATCGTTATGTATATGACTTTTACCAGTATTTCAAATCCCTGATAAAATGCCATCTCCTCCATGAAGCCAACCCTGATAATTATAATAATCTCTCCATTCCCTTAACTATTAATAGATGGCATTTGATCTATCATTTTATTATGGTGGTTATTCGCTTTATATCCAGGCTTGTCATTCTGTGTGCATGTCTCCAACAGGAACATTTTCTCACTAAATTATTAGTCCCTTTCTCTTGAGGATTTGATGAACATCTTACTCATCTTTGAATTGCTCCTAACTCCTAGTATATGCTGGAAAAGAGCATGTACTCAAAAATGTTGAACAAATATGTGAATAGATATAGGCTATAACAATTCTTGCTCCTGGAAAAAATAGAAAGCCCATTTTAAGGTCCCCTATTTTACTCTATCACAGATATCCTCCGAAGTTCTGATCTGGGGTTATTACCTTCTTAGGAATAATTACATCAAGGAGCTGGGCAGTTTCTGTAAAGGTGCTGTAGGCAAAATGTGCCTTTATTGTCTTCTTGCTTGACTCTCTTCCTCCACTTTTCCCAGTGATCAAGTACCTAGAACCTCACTGGGAGGTCCAGCTAAATAATGGTAATAAGTATGATATGTAAGTTGAGCAGACCTGGGTTTGAATGTTGCCTCCATAACTTTTGAGCTGGACAGTGTTGCCAAGTTAGCAAATCATTCTTCACCTAAACATCCTCTTGTGTAAAATGGAGAAAATATTCTCCACAAGGATGCCATGAAGGTAAAATAAAAAGCATATGGAACGTCCTTAGAAAAGAAAAGACACAGAATGGATTGTCTTTGTATTTCCTCTTTCTTAAAATAGTCACTGAATTTTTCCAGCAATACGGGCATTTAAAAAATACATATAGGAAAAGAGCAATGCTTACCTCAAAAGGAAACTACCCTGGTGAGAGTTTAATAATTTTTCATAATGTTTGGATCAAGGACTTTTGGAAGCTTTGTAAAACATCCCATGTTAAAGCACCCAGAACTATGGAACCAATTTCCATGACTCCAATCATCAAGAGAGAAAATATTTCGGGAAATATTGTTCAGAGAGTTGAAGTAAGGCAAAACAATAAAAAACAAAGCATATAAACAGAAAAAAAAAATTGACCTTTCTTGCTTGGAATTCTTTCAGTAAATTTTGGCATGAACAGGAAAACTTTTGTTTCCTGCCTTTGTTCCACTTTCAAAGTTTCTCCTATCATATAATATACATAAAAAAAAAAAGTGTGTTTTCAGGGCATCTATTCAAAGGGCAGTTCTTCTCTGTTTGTTTGTTTGTTTGAAGTTGGTGAGACTCCAAATGATGGAGGAGGAAAGGAAAACTTTGTATCAATCAGAAGACGGGAGTGTGGGCATTGGAGTCCTGGAGACCCGCTATTTCAAACGCTTCACAGAGTGCTAGAGTGTCTGGGAATGTAGTGTTTGACAAGATACATCTGGCTTCCAATTATCTCTGCCAGGCAGTTTTCCTCCTGTCCTCCAAAATGTTTTCATACAGTTGCCAGTCATGTGTTCTGGTATATATGGTTTTCCCTGCACAAAGGTAAAATTGATTCTTCTTCTTTTTTTTTTTTTTTTTTTTTTTTGAGACAGAATCTCTGGCTCTGTCGCCCAGGCTGGAGTGCAGAGACGCAATCTCGGTTCACTGCAAGCTCCGCCTCCCGGGTTCACGTCATTCTCCTGCCTCAGTCTCCCGAGTAGCTGGGACTACAGGCGCCCGCCACCACGCCTGGCTAGTTTTGGTATTTTTAGTAGAGACAGGGTTTTACTGTGTTAGCCAGGATGGTCTCGATCTCCTGACCTCGTGATCCTCCCACCTCAGCCTCCCAAAGTGCTGGGATTACAGGTGTGAGCCATCGCGCCCGGCCTGATTCTTCTCTTTTCATAAAACTCTTTGTCCGTCTCAGGAAAATCTACCTTGCCAGATTTCTACCAGTTAATGCTAATTACTAATAGATTTATCCACCTTTTTGTCTCAAAGTCAAGACAATCAGACATTTAGATGTGGCAGAAATGAAATGTTACTTCATAGCAAAGCCCATCAGAATTGAGGCAGAAGCCAGAGATTCTTCATTCTAATAATTTACTAGGATGAAAATGTACAAAGGGAAGGATAAAATGTCTTTTGATTCCAGATGCAGCAGAAGAGAAGCAGTGTTTATAAATACCTACTATGTGCAAGGTGCAGAGCAGAAGCTATTTGATGTAATCTTTCCACTGGTCTTCAGAGATAAATGTTCATACTTTCATTTCCAAAATAAAAAAATAGGTCAGCAAGGTGGAAATTTACATAAGGTGATAGAACTCATTAGGGATCAATATAGAAACTCAGACTGTTCTTTTCTGACTATACTATGTTTTCTTTCAGAGTGAGTTGGCCCAGAAAATCCACAGAGAATACCCCAAACAAATGTTTCTAGTTAGGTGTGAACTCCAGCTTTCCGTTATCCCTGCAGCTGACTGGCTCCTGCTGTCCCTGAGAACCGGCTTCACCTCACCACCCCGTTTCTCCTCTTTTTTGAGAGCTGAGTTGCGCCCACAGTTTACTAACAGTGTGGGAGTTTTTCCATTTCTTCTTTCTCTCCTCTACCTTCACATGAGAAAAACATATTTTCTCCTGGAGAGAAGAGGTAGCTTTGTCACTCTGGTCCTATTCCAGAGCCACTAGATTGCAGACATGAAAAGCATGAGCTCCTAAAGATCCCACGTGCTGTGATGCGTAGCTCTTATCCCCGCAGCCTCAGAGTGACTGGGAGAGAAAACCACTGCTCAGGAAGAATCCAGGCAGCCGGAGCCTGTCACTGACTTGATTTAGCAACATGCTGAGGCCTTCTCTGTCTGGGGTCACCCCCACATGGAGCCATTCCTCTTGTCCTTCTTTATAAGCAGAAATGTCAAGGATGGACAGAAGGCATCCTCCATACTTTTCTGCCGGTGGCAAGATTAGAATTTCTCTTTCTCAACTTTTAGAAAACGCCAAACCCTGGTCACATCTGCCAAGCTGGCAGATGTGGTTCTTCCTGGTCCAAGCTGGGGTTCAGTAATGGATGCAGAACATCAACTTATCTTTTCTGGATACCTTGAGCCAGGCGTTGGCACAAGGCAGCATCACCAACAAATAGGCATTTTGGTGCCATTTGTGAAAATTAACTTCCCTAATTAACTTACTCATACAAATGCATTCAGGATGAAGACATTAGGATGATTACCTAGAAAATTACTACCTTGGTAGGGTCCCCTGTGCCCCCTTTTGCCTCTGAAATGTGCCAAGAACAAAATTGCTCTGACGACATTGTCAGATCTCTGAGAGCAAATAACTGATGAATGAAAGAATGATGCCACGTGTTGGCAACTCTAATCCTAATTTTAGCTCATGGACTGTGCTCAGCATGAAGTGGCCAAGAAATGATTTTCTCCATCCAGAAGGGAGCACTGGTGAGCATCAAAATTACTTCTTGGTGCGAATTCAAGCACCTTCTCAAGCACCAGGCTACACAGCAATTATGGCTTAATGAGTTTTACATCAATTAGGACAGCTAGAAGGGTACTCTGGGGGGGACCAGTAGGAGGCCTACATCTCAGAAACAGGAGGTTCTGAAATTCCATGTGTTTACCCAGCCTACAAGTGCAACTTTATTATTATTTTTTTTTATGAGCCTGAATATGTCCATGGAGAGCCTTGTAATATGAAACATTTTCAGCCCTAGGGAATTTTACTTCCTCTCTTTGCAATTCCCTATGCATAAGTGTTAGTCATTCTTATCAGATTAGAAATTTCTGGAAAATTTTCTTTTTTCTGGCGTTTTATTTCATTTTATTATATTATAGGAGTCAGTTACTCAAAATAAAATGCATACATTTTCCAAATGTTGTTCTATGTTCTTTGTCTGGTCAGGCATGAAGAGAAGTCAGAAAATTCAGGGTAGAGTTCAAGGTTATGGGTACATAAGGGTAATGGTATGTACTTCCTTCAAAAACTGAAGGGAATTTAAAGTATTCTGAGAGTTTAAATGATTGATTTCCAACCCTGCTACATATTAGATTCATCGAGCAAGGTATTTTTTTTTTTTTTTTTTTTTTTTTTTTTTTTTTTAACTTTCAATGCCTGAGTCCCACTTCAGACGAGTTAAGTTGGTATCTCTGGGAGATGGGGTCAAGATATCCCCAAAGTTTCCCAGATGATTTTAACGTCAGTCAGAGTTGAGAACAATCCATTGATTTTCATAAATATATACTCATCATTTATTATATGCTAGGCATTTTTCTAGAAGCTGGAAATGTAGCAGTGAACAAATCAGACAAAAATCCCTGCCTTCACAGAGCAAATATGCTAGTGGATTTTCACTGACAACACAAGATTAATAAATAAATAGCATTCATGGTATATAAGTTAATGATTAGTGCTAAGGAGAAAAATAAATCAAGGAAGGAGGACATCACTTTTATGATGGGGGAGGTTTGGCAATATTATGAGGCATCAGGGGAGGACCCATGAGAAGGTGACGTTTGCATGAGGATCTGAAAGAGGTAGGGAAAATGTCTCCAGGCAGAGGGAAGAGCAAATGCTAGGTCTTGAGGTAGGAGCATATTGATCCCAAGAAAAGCCAGGGGGCTAACATAGAGTATATATACACTGTTTGTCTAAACTACTAAAATCCGCACTCTAGGTAGAAGATGAACTATTTGTAGAAATAAACCAAAAGACTGTATATAAATGTGTGACTAAAGACTTTGAGAATACTTTGAACCCAACCCAGCATGATCTGCTGCAATGTTAAGGATGCAGGCATGGATATGATAGTAATTTGATAAACTGATATAGAATGAATTCCAGTTTGGCCTGTTTGATGAAAGGAGGTAGGAAGACAAGGTAGATCAATCTAGAGAACAAAATAAGGCAGGGGAAGCAAGAGTGAGAGCAGTCCTCTGTGCATGGATAGGAGCTGAAGTAGGGTGGAGGGATGTCCATGGGTTGTGGCAGGTCACGATAGGCACGCATTAAACCCTGGAATACATAACTGACAATCATCCTTCTCATTCAGTGTTCTCCAAGCTAACTAAAAAAGAGAAGCCTTCTAATATGTCTAGCTTACAGGGAATGGCAGTGTTGATCAGCCAAGGTGAATGTGTAGCCCACCTGTATCTTATTTCTTATGATAAGTTAAGACATTACAATTGGGATTCTAGATATTGGTCTAAGTGACCTTTGTATAAGCCACTATCCCTGAGTCAGATCATTCCAGAGTTAAATACTGAGAAGGTAAGGCCCCTGAACCTGTGAATTTTGGACAGTAAAGTTTGGACAATGCAAATGTCCCTTTGTGTGACTCTGAAGCTCTTGGCCTATTTCTCTAACAGCTGACTTTGCATTGCCATGTGACATTCACCTTTTACATCCAACAACACTCCATTCAGTCCCTATCTTGCTTGGCAGCTGTTTTTTCACAGTACAAATGAAAACAATACCTAATCGCTTATCTGTCTCTTACAGGTAGTGTGAAAATCAGATCTGATAACATATGTGAAAGTTATTTTAAATGCTAAAATGGTGTGTAAAATATAGCATTATTTTTATTAATAAAGATAAGACTCTATCTAGGTAAACTGAGAGTCAGAAATCTGTTAAAGCCATGTTGTCTTTACCATATACAGACTGGATTCAATGTTTCTTGTAGGTAAGCATAATTTTATTTTAAAACTATGTGTGTAGATACTAGATACATTTACAAAGTCTGGAAAGTTAATATGTCAAGAGAAAGCTACTGGTTATAGTTTGATGATAAGATTTTATTTTTTTTCTTTATTTACATAAATGCAGTTATTTTTATTGTTCTTTTCATGCAAGATATAGATACTAATATCTGTTTATTCTAAATCTTCAGTAGCACATATTATGAACGTAAAACAATGAAAGTTACTTTTCAAAGAACCTCATCCGAGGCTTTTATGTAATTGTTGAATAAATGGAGTGTTTCAGCTGACATTACTGGTAGTCAGCTGGGGGATCAGGGCTATAAATCAGAGTTTTCAGATGTTGGTCAAGAAAAGCCACATCCAAGAATCCTGAAGAGTCAGGCCCATGTGGCCTGGCCTGGCCTTCTGAATGCACTCTTGAACTGAGTAGACCATGGGGCCATTTCAGAGGCTAAGCTTCTGTCTGTCAGAACTCAGAGGTTTCAAAGAGACCTTTCGTGTTTTTTTCTTTTCTTTTGCAAATATCAACCCATCTTCCAAATATAAAAAGAAAAGATGGAATTAAAAATGAGATAGGTAATGTGTCCTCAGACTAGAAAATTAGTGGGGTGGTAAAGTCTTCCTGACTTTAGCTAAGGAATAATTGACAGAAGAACTTGGCTGAGCCAAATAAAACTGGGCATGGAAACTTCTCCTGATATGACAAAGACCAGATGCAAAGGCAGACTGAGCTAATGAGAGAAAAGGAAGAGAATTGATTGGGGCCATTCATCTCTCTCCAAGAACAGCCTCTGGGTCAGTTTCTAGAGCCGTTAGTGTTTAAGTCCACCAGCCAATGAGCCCCAGGAACACTCCTGCAGTCAAACTTCAATTTTACTGTAGCAAGGTAGAAACACACACTGGGAAACTGTGGAGAACCTCAAAAGGAAGAAGTTAGGGAAACATTCCTACAGATTTTCAAGGGACTAGAGTTAATCATACGATGGTCTTGGCAGGGATTAGTTAGAATTCATAAATTATGGAGTTGCTTGCTAAGTGGTCTAATCTTTAGAACATCTGAGTGTGTGCAGGGTTACTGTAAGGTCAGCTTTTCTGCAGTCACATACAACGTCTGGGTCACAATAGGCTGATGTTAAAAAACAGAATTTGAGTATATATAGTTTTCTTCCATATTTATGATTTGGTGCAGTTGATCTGTTTTATGAATTACAGTATAGTTCTGCAAATTGTGTCTTCTGTTTCAGTTCTGTTGGGTGAACATATTTCATGGAAAAAACAGGAGTTAGGTACTGGAACATCCAGTATTTGCTAAGGGATAATACTTATAAGTATTGTACATATCCTTTTCTTCATGCATTTTGCTCTTTTCCAATGGTCTTTATTAAACAAACTGTTTTCCATAAGGAGCCAATCAATAAGCTCCAGAAAATGTTTCCAGGTGTTAAAGTAGGGCTCTCTTCTCATTTCTTTATTTTTTATAGAAGTCAGATGCTGAACAAACCTCCCCACTTTTTGTCATCCGCACAACCAGCTACATACTAGTTGGACTTTGTCCCTGTTTCCCGTAGATGCTGAGAAGCATAATATAGCCAGCCATCTTACAGACGCCTGGTGGAGACTCTTTACCAAACGGTCCTAAGACTTCCTGGTCTGAGTCAATTTTTACTTCCAGGAGACATGCTCTTTATGAATAAATCACTCTATCTTTTATCATCAGCGGCATGCCATTCTTTTATTAAATATTTTACCCCTTGGATGAGAAAGCATGACCCATGAAATTGACCCTGTGTATATTTTTGGTTGCCTTTTCCAGAGTTGGCATGGGATGTGTCAGGGTTTGAGCTACTCCATATTCCTCCAGGCTGTCCATTTCATGCAAAACGTGAAGATACAGCAGGCATTTCTGCAGCTGTCTCTTAGATCTTTCTTTAGCCTAAGAAATACCCCAGGGACATAAAGGGTAATGTGGAAACCCATTTTGGTCTGGGTAAATAGATAAAAAAAATAAGAACTTGCCCTAAGGCTCAGACTGGAACCAAAATTAGGGGCTAGAACACACACTGACTCTCTGATTCCCATTTTATTTTTAACCGTCTCAATTTGGATGTTATACTCTACCTCTTCCTTTTCTCTCTTTAATATAATCAATGAGAATCATCCTACAGTAAGAAATCATTACAGAGCCACAAGTAGTTACCCTTTTTGCAAATCCTAATAAGTCACCCACAAATGGGAACTGAGGATGAGACGTAGGAGGAGGGAGAAAGTTTAAACATGGCTATGGCCATTGGCCTTTTGGGTAAGGTGTCTTTCCTGACCTCAGCAGACTTTTCTTGAGTTATATCCCTTGCAACATATTCATTCACTACGGAAAGATGGCAGGTTGCAAGTGGAAATGTATTCCTCATTAGATTTCTTCTCCTTTTTTTTTCATAATTCTTTCTGGGGAAAAATAATTCCCTTCAAATCCCTTTCATGTTGGTGGTTGTTTACGCGTAGGAAATAAAATTAGGAGAAATGAAAGAAAGCACCCCAGCAGCAACCTATATTCTTGATTTTGAACATGCTTAGAGCAGGCCAAAGTGCCCAGAAAAATCACAGTGCCATCAGACTGCTGGGCTGAGAGCACAAGGATTGGTTAGTGTAGGGTGGGTGATTTGAAAAGTAATTTTGAACTCAAAACTTACATTTACTTTCTTCAAATAGCAGCTCCCCAGAGTCACATTACATTGGACATGAATAGAAGGAACCTGTATCTTGTATAAGTAGAACAGGTTGATGCTGAAACATCATCCTAGCATTTAAGAATTGACTCTTTTAGAATAGGATTTCCCCCATGGCTCTGATAGGATTTACAAGACTAAACCATGACTTCCCCTGAGGCTAGCAGCAACCTGGTGTGCAGCGCAATTGAGTGCGGGGTCTCTGGAGAAACGAAATCAAACTGCCGGGCAAACAAGTCATGGTCTTGGCTCACCAAAGCCAATCACAGATACCAACTTCTTAGGATCAGGTGAAATACTGTTTGTCAGTTCAAGTAAGGGGTGGTGATTTGTGCCTTTTTACCTCCTAGGTGGATTTATTGAAGACAATTTTGAACATGACATGAATGTAGGGCACTCTCAGTGCTTATACATGTTGCTCTTGCCCAGAATGCCCCTTTTCCCATATCTGTTAAACAAATTCCTCCTGCTCAAACATCACTTTCTCTGTCAAACACATTAAGCCCTCCTCAAAGGTCTGCCTCACTTTGGCTAAATGGACTGTGTGCTTCTTCAGAGATGTTGTTTTAGGTACCTTTTAGCCAATGCCTGGCTCCTAGGTACTTTACAAGATTGACTGCATCTCTGCTCCTCTTTGAAATATTTCCAGTTTGCCTTCTGAAAAGTAATCCTGTGAAAGAGATTTCATATAAAGCCCATTCTGCCCTGGCTCTTAAGCAACAACTGGGAAGTCTTTTCCTTCATAGAAGTTCAAGTCTGGAAATTTCACCTTGCACTTTACCCTTCTAAAGCTACTTGTTGGAGAAAGGACTACTTCAAGTCATTCTTGAAAGAAAAGATGCGGGGCTGGCCTTGATGATCTCTCATTGACCTCTTCACCCTCAGCATGCCCAGCTCTTAAAAGGAAACTGTGATGTAGGTAAGAGGATACTTGAGTTGGAAGCCTGAGGCCTAAAGTCCTCTGCCCAGATTTGCCATTAATTAGCTGAGTTATTTGGTTAAGTTGCTCCTTCTCTGGGGCTCGGGTTCATCATCTATGCCTGAGAGGCTTGAGTTCAATGATGTCCAAATACTACTTCCAACTCCAACAATAGTCTTACAATGTTAGCAGTCTCCATATCTATGAAACACCAGAGTTAACAATCCAATTAATGCCTGTTCTTAGCAGATGAATTCCCCACTCCCTATTGTTTAGGAATTTTTTCATCATTAAAATAATTGTGTGGGAGTGGGAGGTTGTTTATATTATTTTGACCTTTCTGCTCTCCTCTGCTATAATGAAACTCTGCACTGCCATTTGGTGACTAGGCTTCTGAGGCATTCTCTCATGTGCAGTTGTTACACAGATGTAGAATGGAAAGGGCACTGGAATAGAAGTCAGGCAATCTAAGGTCGTGCCCAGCTCTTGACACTAACTAGCTCTGTGGCCTTGGGCTTGTCATGTCCCCTCTTGGGGTCTCCGTTTCCTCACCTGTTAATTGGGGTGTCTGAACCGTATGATCTTTATAGTTCTTCAACTCTTCTTGCATTCTATGAATTCTAACAATGACATCTCTCCCTAGAGAGTGAGGGCTGAATGGAGACCTTGTGTCACACTACTCCAAATGCCACACAATTAATTATGGAATTCCAGCAATCAACTCCCCGCCCCCGCTCTCTACCCCCTGCCTGCCTGCATTAATGGCATTTTCAGAGACTTCTGTCTAGAAGAAAACGTCGGTCCCAGACTAATTGGCATCTTTCCATCAATGTCAAAGGGAGCCCAAAGGGTCTCTTTGCTTAGAACTCTCTTAATTCTCCTATGCGAGGCGGGGATGGGATGTGCCTTCAGCTTCTGACCCTCTTCTGATATCTATCAGTCTATCCTGACTGTATTGTCTGTGGTTTCTGTGTCATCTGGATGTGTGCTCATTTGAGAAATCTCATAAAAGAGAATGGCTTTCTATGCTGTGTGATATTTGTGAATGTACTAGGCCAACTTGAAACCATCTGCTGAGAAAGATTAAAATTCAAGAAGGAAAACAAAAGAAGGTACTCTTTCCTATTTGTTCCCATATTATGTATGGTTTAAGAGCACACATTCTGGAGGACAACTGCCTTGCTTTGAATCTTTATTTGCTACTGAGTCAGCCATATGGCAGAGAGAAATCTGCTTTCTCTGGTTCTGTTTCCTTATCTGTAAAATGGGGTTCGTAAATAAAAGTACCAACCTCATTTAATTTTCATTTAAGATTAAGTGAAATGATGCATGTTAATTGGTGTAGTGTTTAACGTGATAGTCTTTAATATCAAAATTATGATATTTAACATTATTTTTGGTCAACCAACATTTGCAATGTCTCCTTTCAACTGGTCAACTAGTCATTTATTTTTTATTTTTTATTTTTTGAGATGGAGTCTCACTCTGTAGGCCAGGCTGGAGTGCAGTGGCACAATCTTGGCTCACTGCAACTTCCGGCTCCTGGTCCCGGTTCAAGCAATTCTCTTGCCTCAGCCTCCTGAGTAACTGAGATTATAGGCATGCACCACCATGTCCAGTTATTTTTTGTATTTTTTGTAGAGACGGGGTTTCACCATGTTGGCCAGGCTGGCCTTGAACTCCCGACCTTGTGATCTGCCCGCCTCGGCCTGCCAAAGTGCTGGGATTACGGGTGTGAGCCACCGTGCCCTGCCCAACCCAGTCATTTTTTAGGAGCTCAGCAGCAGTTCATTTCTACCCACCCACTTTGTCATGACTTCTATAAGATCCTACTGTTCTTGAATGATTATTTAGCAAAGTGCTTTTCTATTGGGGAAACCCTCTTCTCAACACTTCCTCACCACTCTGGGATGCCCTAACTCCTGACCTGAGCAATCAAGGAGCTCAGAGCTACCTTTGCAACAGAAAAGACACTTAACTTCAGAAGAGCACTGCTTTAATCATTACTTCTTATGTGCCCTCAGTAAGCATGAGGTCCATAATCTGTCTATCCACAACCAAGGCATCTTTTTCTCTCAAAAGAGGGAGAAATGTCCCTCATTTTTACAACTTGCTGAATAGAGGTCTAGTCTTGTGATAATCGCTCCGTTACAAATTCTATTTTCTTCACTCCTTATTCCCTTCCTTTAACACCAACAGCTGGGACTCTATAGCATGCAGAAAACAGAATTAAAACTTTCTCATGGGGAGGGGAAATTAGAAGCAATTCGCTTAATGCGTTTTATCGATTGTAAGGCACATTTACTCCATGAGTTCAAGATACTATGTATCCGTTCTCTTGAAGGCAAGTCCAAATCACTTATGGCATCTTTATGGAAATTCAAAATTGAATGGAAATATGACTATAAGGCCATCAGCTAAAAAGCATTGGCTCCTCATGAGGGATTCTGCTTTGTTTCCCTCTCTTTCTCTCATCTGTATCATCTTTCATGGCAGTGTCCTTGAAGATGTCTCCCTTGGGCCTTCTCTACGACAGCTCTTGGAAGGCCAGTTTTGGTAAGAGGCAGTAAAAATGTCCAGATTGTAGAACTAAATTTAACAAGATACCTGATATTGAGAATGCATAACCGTGAATAAGCGAGCAATCATTTATAAAACCAATTGTACCGCATATAAAAGCTGCCTGTATTTGTAAAAATCAAAACATATGTTTAACGGTACTCAAATTATGTAAACAGTCTGTGTCTGGTTCCCATTAAAGGTACAGAATGAGCACTGAGGCAGCAACTTGAAAGCCAGGCTGAACAATTCTGCTGGTTATCTGTGAATGGTATCTGGAGGAAAAATGCAAATTATAATCAAGGTGAGGAGAGCCACGTTGTATCTACAAATTTGGAACCGGGTGTCATTTCTGAGAACACGTATGAAGCCAGAAATCGGAAGAATGGGAATCTGATGGGATGTGGCTGGAGCAAGTGGCTCAAACCTGAGGTTATACACCACGGTGGAATGACAAAGGTGCACTTTCATGCTATCCAGTTGCATGCGTGGTCTGGGAGTGCCTCTAACCTGAACTCTATGCTTTCTTATTCCAGAAGAGAATACTCATGAGTGTATTAATGGTGACTATAGACACTCTTAGAAATTAATTTGTTGGGGGCCAAGAATGGACCTAGAGGGACTAGAATAAGAAGGGGAGGGGCAGATGATGGAGGTCTAGAGAGATTATCACTTCGTAAAAACTAATTCTGTTTTCCTGCCTGTTCCTAATACTGTGCTGTAAGACTAGCAGCTGGGCCCATGCTGTATGCAGCTGAGAAATTAAGACTTTCTCATAGGAGGGAGAAAACTAAAAGCAATTTATTTAATGCATTTTATTGATTATATGGCTCATATACTTCTTGAGTTCAAGGTAGCACATGTCCATTCTCCTGACGGCAAGTTCAAATCATCCTTGGCATCTTTAGAGTATCTTTCTCTTCTGCAGCAGAGAGTAAAGGAAAGGATGGGGAGACAGAGAATGTGTGTGCATGTGTGTATGAGTGTGTGTGTGTGTGTGTGTAAGGGGAGAGTGGAAAGGATAAAGAGAAAGAGAGACAGTGGAGGAAGGAAGAAGCCTAGGAGAAAAAATACTTAGGAACTGAAAAAATTTGTACTTTAAGGGAAGTGCTAGATCTTGGAAAGTAGAGATTGCCAGTGTAATGCAGTCTTTAGGAAAGAGGTTGTGGAAATTTCAGGATATACCATAAGGAAGAATAGTCCTTTGAAAAATTTTGTATATCTTGGTGCCTGATACCAAAAAAGCAGCTTCCGAAGGGTCTTATTTTAAACACAAAAAAAGAATGCTGTGAAAAGAGGTTGTGGCTAGCTTATGGGTGACCAGCAGCCCAAAGAAGACAAAATAGACTTTTCAGGCTGGGAAGGAACTGAATGCTTTACATGCAGCATAGACTTCAAACCTGTTGAACTTAGCAAAGCTTGGACTCCAGACTCTTAATGCTGTAAAAGAGAAACTCCTTGTCCTACACAGGAAGGATTTAGAGGGGGATTTGCATTCCCTTCAGTAGGAGAGGGGAACACTGAAAAGAATTAAAAGGAGAGGGGATGGGCTCCTTGGTGTGTTGGTAGAGTTGGTCTGCACAGAAGGCAAAGATTGTTTTGCTCCTAGGGGACCCTGGATTTGAGACTCTGAGTCTCCCTCAAAGGCAGAAGTTGGTTTCACTGGCCAATGTGGAGAGCTTCATTTTCTATTCTCTGTACCTTCAACTGTTGGTAATTTACAGGGGCAACGACTTAGATCCTCCTTGGCCAGAAGTCTCTGGGTACCTAAAACCAATTACAACTCTTCACTCCTGTTATAGATTTAAAAATGTAACTGGGATAATGTCAAACAGCATCGAGAAAAGGCTTTGGGGCTCAAATAAAGTGGCAGTGACCTCTTTACCCTCAATTTTCCCCGGATGTCAGGACACCCTTCACAGGGTGAAAGAGTATATAAATTTAATCTGGTTGTTCACAGCAGGGCCAAATGGAGGAACCCATCGGTTGTCACTCTGGGCAGTGACAAGCTCACAGCCCTGTCAGTGATGGGCAATGAAGCACAAACTGCCATTAGATACATCCATGTCACCTGAGGAAGAAGAAAAGTGGAAGGAGGAACCCTCACAGAACTACCTTTGTCAGGATGGTTTGCACAGACCTTGTGGAGGAATGAGCTCTTTCTGAGTCAGTAAAGAAAATCTGCTCCTAAGGCAGTTGATGGATTCCTATCCAATCACCTTTTTAGGAATGTTGGAAACTGGTAGCTCTGATTCTGTGTGTCTCTCTCTCTCTGTAGATCTCACAACACACATTTGCCTGTAGAGAGGCTGTCGTGTTTTCTTGTTATCCAAAGCACAGTCCGCAAATCAGCAGCCTCCATATCACCTGGGGGCTTGTTAGAAATGTAGAATATCAGTCCCCACCTTGGACCTCGAGAATCACAGACCGTATTTTCACAAGATTATCAGACGATTTTATGCCCATTAGTCGTATATGATTCTCTAAATATGCAGTTTTACAGGAGAAAAAGTCCATAGATGTTGCTGCTATCACTTACAAAAACAGCAGCAACTTTGCTTTATATATTTTCAAATATGAACTTTTTCAGTCAATTCAGCTGAACGATATTACCTAAGAGAAGAACATCAGCTCCCTCCACCTCCCAGTTGTAGTTTCCCAGGGAAACCAAACATAAATCTAATAGAAAGGAAATGCAAGGAACATTCAGTTTCTTTTACGCTTGATACCTGATTCCTTCCAGATTCAGGATCGGTGTTATTTCCAGGGCTCAACTGAATTGTTTGAACATAGGAATGTGTATGCGTGTGTGTGTGTGCTGCCCACATAAAGCTGAGCATTCTACCCAGTGTTAGGTGATTTTTTGATATGGTAACATGCTTCATCTCTCTGTAGCATCCCCTTCCTTTCAGTTCTTGAAAAAATTATGGTGCTCTTTGCCACAGGCACATGCTCTGTGAAAAGACAGAGCAAATTCTAATGAATTAGAAGAAGAGAGCCAAACTGTCTAGTTAAAGTTGCCTTAACCTCTCTGTGCTCATCACCACCTGTTTCTGCCTATTCTCACCAACCCTTCTGCAGCCATCCCTGCCTCACTCCCTGTCTGACATCCTACTCCAAGGGAGGATTTTGAAATGCCAAGAGGCAGAGACAAGCGCATTGCCCTATCCTCTTTCTTTGTCCACAAGAAGCTGGTACAGCAGGGAGCAGGACCCATGGGTAGATCTGGTGAAAAGGCATTGTAGAATGCAGAGGCTCACAAGCACTGGAGAAAAACACAGAGCGGAGGAGCTCATCCGAAGTTAAATGTGTGTGCTCCTTTCCCTTTTTTCCGCCTTGCTGATCTCCCACCTTCTTAGCCATCAAGATCCCATGTGTGGAATAGTTGCTTCATTTCTTCCTCTAGTCACATTCTAACCATGATCAAAGCCCTGTCTGAGACTCATTGCATGTATTCTTTCAAATATTAACTGAACTCCAGTGGGGTGCTAGCTTCTGTCTTAGTTCTTCCAAATACATAGACAAATAAGACAGAATCCTGACAATTTGCATCTCAGTGTAGAATAATGAAATGAGTGTGGGCTTTATGACCAAAGTGGGCTGGATGTGAATTCCAACTTTGACGTTTTCTGGTGGTTTTGAAGATACACAGGCGAGTTTCTTGAACTCTACAAGCCTCATTGTTTCTGGGCAACAATCCTTCTCTTAAAACTGAGATTATAAACACCTTTGATGTAATGACCAGGACACAGGCTTCTTATGTCTTGCATCTAATCAGGAGTTAAATGTAAATATTGCTACTTTATAAATACTGGCTAAACTGAATTTTGGATATAATTTAAAAATCAATATTATATAGAACAATGTGAGTCCTAGTTGTGTTATCAAGTATCTGCAACTCCTTGGAGAAATCATTTAACTTCAGAATTTTTTTACATATAAGAAGGAGAAATTGGGAAATTTAAAACAAGCCTTCTGGAAGCCTAACATGACTTTCCTGTAGGATTCCAAACTTCTGCAAAACGCTATGTTACTCTTCTACAACAAATGCTATATTCATAATTTACAAAGACGTGCTTAGATATGTGTAAGTATGTGTATATACATATATGTATACATGTGTCAATAATAGATGTATTATTTTCAGTCATTTTCCATATGAAGTTGTAAGTTCCTAAAATATTTCAGTAAATTAAAGACACAATATGTCTCAGAGTGAAGAAGCCTTTAAATCTGTTTACTGGAGAATTTTCTAAGCTTATTTTATCCCCTCCCTTTTTATGGATAATGTCTGTTCATATCTCCAACTGATATCTCCTCAACTAGTCTCTATTCCTTGTTTGACTCTGGGGATGGCTCCTACTTGATGATTATGGAGATTCACAGAAGGAAAACACTGTTTTTTCAGCATATTGAAATTGTAGTTGCAGTAAACCATTGACTTTCTATATTTTTAAATCTCAGTTTTGACTACTTGTAAATGATCTCCAAATTCCATGTTATTAGTAATTTTTAATTTGGGCTCAACCCCCATTGTGTATCATGTAAAATGATTAATGAGCAGGGTGGAGTCACTACAGCTAATGGCCAAGCCCAGCTGACTCCTGTGGATCATTTAGATGTGCTGTTTTCCACTCACTGTCACGACCAGCAACTCCTGATATTGGCATATTTGCTACATCGTGGATTCATGATGATCTTCTACCACAATCCTCAAGAACATCAGGAGTTAAATTACATATTGTTGCCTTTGGATGCAGGCTCCTATTTTAGGCCACTGTTTGCCACACTAAAGGTAGAGCATCACTCTTCTCCTCAAGTCATTGGTACTTTGTTAAGAGGAATGTGGCAGGTAATCGACAGACCCTTGCAATCTCATTGATAATATTCCAACTCTACTAAAATGTGAGACATACCAGTGAAATATGCAGTAGTTTTTGAAATCCTGACATTGGTCAGCAAAGTCTAACACTTTTCCTTTTAGAAATGACCTAACCACAGGAAGCTGTGCCACCTCTATTTCTAATGCCAAAACTCATACTGGCATCTCTCTCAAGGTAAGTGTCTTACATTGCAATGGAATTGTTTCCCAAGGGCTTCTGATCTCAGGCCTGAATTTTGAGGGAGAAAAAATTAAAGGCAGTTTTTGGAAGCAAAGCCTGTTTCAGAGACTGGAATGAGACTATTGGTTTACATCTCCAACTGATATCTCCTCAACTAGTCCCTGTTCCCCGTTTGACCCTGGGGATGGTTCCTAGTTGATGATTATGGAGATTCACAGAAAGAAAACACTGTTTCTCAATTTAAATGATATGGGCCTGGTTGGAGGCAAAGACTGTTTATTGGCCTCCACTGTTTAGCAACTAATGAAATTAATTTTTTAAGAATAGTTACAAATGAAATACTGCACTTAGTCTGCAGTGTCCTGGCTCACTAGGATATTCAATGAGCCAGATTTCGAGCTATGGAATTTCCCCAAGAGATTGTTCTTGGGGAAGCCAGAGCAGATGATACAAAGATTAAGGACTTCTAAGCAGAAACACTGCAATATCATGTCTACAGTGATTTTATTGTCTATGTATTAGAGACAGGAAACATGTGGCTGGCAGTCTGCAACAAGTCCTCTTATTTTCAGCACAGGAAATTATAATGTTTGAACTTGAATGCCATGTAAAATTAAGACTGAAAGACAGAATTCATGGCAAGTCAATTATTGATATTTAACTGAAGAAAGAAAGTCATGGCCATCAGGGCTCAATAAGTCTTACAAGCTATCGTCCAGCCCTTGCAGCTTCTTTGGTCACCAGAAAAATGACAGAGGGCTGACTAATAGTGACTTCAGCTTGCAGAGATTGTTTCATCCATCATAGCTGTGATTCTAGTTTCTCTTTATAATATTATTGATGATCAGTTGGTGGTATTGCTCATGATGGATGAAGCCCAAAAGGGCTAGCAGAGAATTCTGTGAGCCCAGATAACATAGAAATGAGAAGTTAGGTAGATAGAAGAGTTCCAAAATCATTAGATTTTCAACCTTTTTGGATAAACAGAGAACTGAGATAGAACTAGTTGAAGCTGGACACAGATATGGCTGCTTTATTGGTAATATATTTTTTTTCCTTAGTGGCAATGAGACTGCAGGCAACAACAAAAACAACAAAAGGAAATCTAAAAAACAAGACATGAGGACAGGCGTGGTGGCTCACATCTGTAATCCCAGCACTTTGGGAGGCCAAGGTGGGAGGATCACAAGTCAGGAGTTCAAGACCAGCCTGGCCAAGATAGTGAAACCCTGTCTCTATTAAAAGTACAAAAAAATTAGCCAGGCTTGGTGGCGGGTGCCTGTAATCTCAGCTACTCAGGAGGCTGAGACGGAGAATTGCTTGAACCTGGGAGGCAGAGGTTGCAGTGAGCCGAGATGGCACCACTGCACTCCGGACTGGGTGGCAGAGTGAGACTCTGTCTCAAAATAATAATAATAATAATAATAATAATAATAATAATAATACAAAAGTCTTGCTTCCTGAGAGGAGGACCATGGCCCTTGGCTTTGCATTCTGTTGGTCATAGTCAAAGAACCATCCTGATTCAGTGAGAGAGGGGACTACATATGGGTTTGGATGTCAGGGGTGTGGTTCATTGGGCATCTTTAGAGAAGAGCTATCACAATGATCTTGATCACCTATTCAGAGATATGCCTATTACTACTTTAAAAAGAGTGGGAAAGAGAAAAACTTTCTTTTTCTATATAGATTTGAGACTGTACTGAACTATAAATTTCAAGATACTATTGAGGCTAATTGTTCAGTTTTGAAAAGTGAAAGGATCTGAGACTGTCTTGTAATTATACTACTTTTTCTTTTTTTCTTGGCTCACTGCAAGCTCCGCCTCCCGGGTTCACGCCATTCTCCTGCCTCAGTCTCCCGAGTAGCTGGGACTACAGGCACCCGCCACCACGCCTGGCTAATTTTTGTATTTTTAGTAGAGACGGGGTTTCACCGTGTTAGCCAGGATGGTCTCAATCTCCTAACTTCGTGATCCGCCCACCTTGGCTTCCCAGAGTGCTGGGATTACCGGAGCGAGTCACTGCGCCCAGCTGAGAAATGCACTTCTATTGAAACATTGTGTTCCTCAGCAAGCAGAAAGAGTCTCATTACTGTGGATGGAAATTAGAATTTCTGTAAAGGGAGAGTAGACCATTATTTTAGGACAAAGGCAATCCTATTAGTTGAGGAAGAAGGAAGCTCTCTGCTAGTTGGAGGCATCCAGGAAATTGGGCAACCTGTAAGAATATTATGGGTGGGCTCTGACAGCCTTCAAGTCTAGTAGCCAGTAGTCAAGAAGTAAGTCAGTCACTCTTTAGAGTGCAGTAATTTCCTTCCATCACCTCTCAAATCTTTGGGAATCTCATTAGAAGTGTAGTTGGGCCTCCGCTTTGCTGTGGGAATTAAGGGAGCTTAATACTTCCACCCTTGTCCGCAAAGACAATGTGATCATGTAAGTCACATCCCAAGCTACAGTAGTGTCCTGATATTGAAGGACTCAACTGACCAACGCAGAGGCAGTAACAAACACTGATGCAGCGGTGAGATGAGCCACCTCTGCCTGGTCAATTTTCTCAGAAATACCAGAGGAAGAGGAGTCACCAAAGATGACAAGAGTGGCTAAGTCATTGTAATTTGGTTAGTAGCAAATGTAACTTAACTTTATACTCAAATACGGTAAGGCTTGTGCATGCCTCTTATGCATGGCTGCAATTATCATGGAAAAACACTGAGTGGGTGAAGTCAGGTTGGAGATCATGCCAGAGAACGTTAGACAATAGACAGAGTAAAACAGGAATAATTTTCTCAAGAGTGGCCCAGAGGCTCCATAGTATTTATGTACATGACAATGATTTCAAAATGCCACTGTGTGTGTACCTGTGTGTGTGCATATTTATGGACAATTTATGGACAACTTTAACAAAAGTTTAACAAAAGACAACTTTAACAAAAAACTTTAACAAAAGACAACTTTAACAAAATCTCTTGCCTTACTGAGGACAGAAGACAGAAAACAATTTAAACTTTTTTGATGAGAGAGGGTCATGAACACACATACCAGTTAAATGTGCTGTGCCTTAGTGTAGAGATTTCTTAGAATTATTTTAGTGGTAGAGGACATAGCTTATCTTCTTCCTTAATTTCCCCCAAATTCGCTTGTATATCCAGTAACTTTTGGTTATTCTTTCAGTGTTTCTTTTACTCTTTTCAGATGTCATTTCATAATGCATTGGCTTCTGGGAGCCTACCACTCTCCAAACTTAACTACTTTACATCTGTTGTAGATGATAGCTTAAAAGAAATCACATATTGTTGGAGCAAATCAAATTTCAAATACTTATTATATGATTTTTAAGTCAATCCTCCTGAAGATGGCCCAATGTCTCTCCCATAAAGTTCATACATTTTATAACTCTTTTTGTGTATGTTTTCTGCTATGTCTAGGTTAACAGCTATATTCTGGCTAATTTTAGTTGCTAGAAAGCTGACCACTGTGGGGCGGTAGCGGTGGCTCACACCTGTAATCCCAGCACTTTGGCAGGCTGAGGCAAGCAGATCACCTGAGGTCAGGAGTTTGAGACAACTCTGGCCAACATGGTGAAACCCTGTGTTTACTAAAAGTACAAAAAATAGTCCAGTGTGATGGCGGGTGCCTGTAATCCCAGCTATTCGGGAGGCTGAGGTAGGAAAATTGCTTGAATCCAGGAGGCAGAGGTTGCAGTGAGCCAAGATCGTGCCATTGCACTCCAGCCTGGGTGACAAGAGTGAAACTCCGTCTCAAGGAAAAAAAAAAAAAGGAAGAAAGCTGACCATTGGGTAAATAGGGCATGATTATACTTCATGAATAAGCCTTGGTTATAAAACAATCACATGGTAAACAGGACAACTAAGCATAATGTTTGGGGCTGCCATAGCTGGTTGTCTATTTCATACATCAATATATTCAGTTTATTCCCAGAGCCCCTTTGAGAGACCTACTGAACTTTAGTGCAAACCAGAGTTTCCTGAATCATGGGTATGAACTCATGTGTTGAACTACCCTTGTTCCTGACCTCCTGCACATGTCAGCAGAGAAACAGAAATATGAACTGACACGGCAATCAGGAAAACACACACCCTGGCAAAACTTCTGCCAGTGGAGCCTGACCCCCGTTTTCACACCTCTTCTGGCACATGCTGCCGGGACCTGTTAATAGCTTGTATTACAAGAATCCCCGGAGCCGTGTCCAGGTTTAGACTCTTCAGAAGGAGAAGCAAGATTTAAAAACATAGAGGAGGGTTCTGGGCAGCCTGGTGCATTGCTATAACCTGGAGGTTGGTGAGTTAGGAGAGAGGTGGATAAATGGGGGAAGACTTCAATAAGCTATGGATCCAGGGTTGGCTTGCCAGGCAAACTGTATGAGAAGATTTCCTTTGATTTGCTTCCATTTTTTCCTTCATTCCCTTTCTACCCATTTCAGTTATCTCTGGCCAGCATGCTTCTCTCCAGGGTTCCCAGACTGTTGCTCTAAGACTCTGTCCTCACCACTCCAGTGACAGTGCCCTGTGGTCTAGCCCCCTAAGGTAGGAAGCCTCCAATGACAGTGCCATTTTTACAGCAGCTCCTTAAACATGAAAAATATTTCTGTATTTCAAGCACTTACTTTAATGGTTAATTTTCTGGCTAGAACCCACATAGAAGCCCCCCTCCCATCCCACTGTATATAATTACCTACTTCTCACTCCCAGAGCCAAGTGCAACCTGTGATATCCTGCTGGTCGAGTAATGGAGTTGAGTTTATCTAACCTCAAACGACAACACGACTAAGGTGAATTATAGTTTGGGGCAAAGGTGGCAGGAGAGGTAGGTGGGCATTTGGATTTAATTGGAGTTGAGGCCACCAGCTCTGTAGATAAATGTTTTTTATTCTGAAGTGATTCAATGATTACAGCCAACATTCACATGAAGAAAAGTGCACCTGAGTTCAGGAAGGGGAGTGCTAGGATTATTTTTCAACCCAGTTGGTCTAAATTCTTGCCTCACTCTTCTTGGTTTCTGCAAGCAGATGCTGAGCATGCTTTGAACAAAGGGCTAGGGGTTTCCTGCCAAGCAGCTCCGGAGAGGCATCTACAAACCACAGCATTGAAGACATTTCCCAGAAGGCTTTAGAAGTACAAATCTCTTTAATTAAAATGGGAAAAGCCATAGTGAGCGAGGTGTGAGGAGATTGGCTGAGAGTGGAAGGGGGATGGGAATGAAGGGAAGAAAAGGAGGGAGAAAAAGCAATAAATATTTTACAAGTGTTTTCAAACACTGGCCGTCTAACACCCAGAGGAAAATGCCACTTGATGGATTATATTTTGGGTTAGAAAGTGAGGCTAATTCAATGTAATGAGAGGTGAATGGGACTTCAGGCCCTTATCCAACCACAAGAGACCCCTTACAAAAGAGTCTGCTCTTTCAGTCATTAATTTTTTATGAAGTTTAATAGGCCTGAGCCTAGAGACCTTCTGTGGTGTTGATTAGCTTCATATTTCTCTCATTAATGTAGAATCTGATTAGCTCTTATAAAAAGCATTTCATCTCAGGCGTGTGGCAACCACATTGTTCTGATATTAGGAATTGCAAGTTGAATTCACCTGAGAAAAGAAACATCTGCAGGGACAAAGGCCCTGACCTCTTGCTGCCACAAATGAGAGGCCTGGGAAGACCAGCTGGCTCCCACATCTCATTGGCTGTGGTAAGAAACTCTCAGCATTTGAACTGGGACAACCTTATTGGAGGCCAGCAGAGCTGGTTCATCACAAAGAGAGCTGACTCCATAGAGTAGGCAGCAGCCACCACATGAATCAGGCTTTGAAGAAAGCAAAAATGCTGTGAGTGACATAGAAAAGGGGGTCATTACAGGGACTAGATTCTGTGCTATCATAGGAGCTGGCTGAGCAGCCTACTGCTGTGTCTGGTGTGGGGTCTGAAGTTGCTCCAGGTAGCCAGACCAGCAGTCAAAAAGGAAGGTGGGATGTGGACACACTGGAATCCCTCTCCGTTTTTTACTACCTACAGCCTTGATGTCATGGCTGACCAGTGGAGATGCCCATGCCCTTCACTATGGAAACTTGTATGCAATTGACCCAAGACTCAGCGAAATTGAAGAAGAAGATTCAGGTGCTTTTCCAGGAGCTGCCCCATGCTAAAGCAGGTGAACCAACTGACCAGCAGCAACATGGAAGCCGCCACAGTGCCTGACACCCTGCACTACACTTCAGAGGGTCAAAATGGTCACTCCATCTCCGTCTTCCAAATCTCATGATTCTCTATGGCCAACCCAACCAAGAACCATACAGGGAAGGGAACTCTGGAGACTGTTCTGATGTAGCTGATTTGACATAGCACAGAGCTGCCACAGTCAGTCCTAGGCAATATACACCAAAGAGAATGACTTGATATCAGTGGTAATCTCTGAGATACAGAGAAGAGATAAGTGTCACTCAATGAAGACCCAATTCTTAAGAGATGCTGGGAAAATTTAGGCTGAAAGAATTATGCTTTCAGTAAATATTGTACGGTACCCATGACTACCCATGCCCAGTGAACTTTACTAAAATAGAAAAAAAAAATTATTTTAGAAACCATACAGTATTTTCCTAGCCCATGAACTCTTTCACTTTACCATACAGTATTTCCCTAGCCCACGAAGTCTTTCACTTTCTTTGATGCCTATTTCATTTATTCTCCCTTTTATCTCCTCTCCACCCTCAGCTAAGGACTGATTCCTGCTTCACTGAGGAAACTGAAGTAGTCTGAACATACCAGACTCCCACTACCATAACTAGTTTCCTAAGCACATCTGCCCCCATCTACTGCCTTCCATTTGTATATTCATCCTTATTATGAAACCAGCATTACCTCCTGATTCTCTCTCTTGCATACATAAGGCTCCAACAATTTTTCCCATGTCACTTGCATCATTAGTTCTTTTCCCTCTCTACTTGATCATTGTCATCAACTTATAAATAGGCTATTACTACCTCTTCTTGATAAAATAAAACTTTCTTTGCCATACAATATATCCATTGAATCAGTCAGGGCATTTGACTTACAGTTTTCCACCGTCTGGATTTTGTTACAGTATATATATGGTGAAGTTCAACATTTTCTTTGTTCTCTTTTCCTGCAAATTGGCAGCTAGATCTATTGGCTTGATTAGACTTATGTCTGATCCCTTCAACAAGGCTCTAGGTGGTGGTGTATTCTTTCATCAGGAGGTATATAATGTCTATTTGTATCTTTTTGGTGATGTAAGCAATACTGATGTTTAAAGTCCAGATGTATGAATTCATAGATACAGAGAGGGAGGGAAAAACCTATAAATTAGAAGACACTTAAAAGACATACTTTTTTTTTTTTTCTTTTTGAGATGGAGTCTCACTCTGTCGCTCAGACTGGAGCACAGTAGCATGATCTTGGCTCACTGCAACCTCCGCCTCTCAGGTTCAAGTGATTCTCCTGCCTCAGCCTCCCGAGTAGCTGGGATTACAGGCATGCGCCACCATGCCCAGCTAAGTTTTGTATTTTTAGTAGAGATGGGGTTTCCCCATGTTGGTCAGGCTGGTCTCAAACTCCTGACCTCAGGTGATCCACCCGCCTTGGCCTCCCAAAGTGCTGGGATTACAGGCGTGAGCCACAGCGCCCAGTCAAACACATACATTTGTTTTAAGTGAGCAAAAGTGAACTGTGGTGTCTGGGAATGCGCATTTGACTGATACAACCATAAAGAAACACAAGGAGGTGGTTACTACAAGATCAGGAAATTGGGTGGGGTTGGGGATTGAAATAGGGATGTGACACATGGAGAGCCTTCTGCACTGGCTGGCATAGTTCTATTTCTTGTTCTGGGTTGTGACTAAAAGAATGTTCACCATATAAGAACTCATTAAGTCATATATTTTCTGGGATTTCTTTATCCCTCTTTTATTTCACAGTAAAATTTACTGTTCTTTCTGTCTCTAGTTCCACAGTGCCCATTCTCTATTAAACTAAATCAAATCAGCTTTTGCCCCCACCACTTCCTTGAAATTGCTCTTGTGTAAGTCATCGATTGCTTCCAATTGCTAAATTCATGGCCAAGTCTCAAGCCTCATTTTGCCTGCCCAGCTTGTGACATAGGTGCTCAATCCCTCTTGCTTAAAATACTTTCTTCACTGGGCTCCTGTAGCACCATACTCGCTCGTTCTTTTAGTCTCCTTTTCTGATTCATTTTCTTCTCCATCACTTTACAAAGTTAAAATACCCAAAGCTTCAGTGTTTGGCTCCTTCTCTTCTCTACTGACATGCAATCCCTTGGAAATCTTATCCAAGATTACCAAAGTTACCATCCCAATGACTTTAAATAATATCTACATACTGACCGTCCCCAAATGTGTGTCTCTTCATCTTAGAACTTCAGACTAGAATACCCAATACCCTACCCAACATCTTTACACGGGTGCCTAATAGAATCTCGGGTTTACCAGGTACCCAAGCAAACTTCTTATTTTCCTCTCCAAGACAGTTGCATCTCCAGTCTTTTTCATGGCTCAGTTAATGACATCCCCATGCTTCTAGCTGCTTAGGAAAAAACAATTAGAGTCATCATCGACTTCTCTCTTTTTCTATTATTGGTCTTTCAATCTCTAAGCAAGTCCTGTTAGCACCATCTTCAGAAAGCGTCTATCATCCAACTGCTTCTTTCCTCTCTTACAGCTACTGCCTGGATTCAAATCACAGTAATCTCTCTCCTGCCATGCTCTCCAGAGTAGTCGCTTTACTTTTCTTCTTGCCTCCCCATATTCTCCATACAGGTTACACTCAGGACAGCTGCCAGAGTAAGTCTTTAAAAATGAAAATATCAGTGCATTTTACTCCTTTGCTCAATGTTTATCAAAGTCTTCCTATTTCATTTAGAGTAAAAGGCAAGTTCTTACAATGGTGTAAATGGATCCACATGATCTGACTCTCCTAGTTACCTCTTGACTTCAGGTCCTACTGCAAATCTTTCCCTCCTTCCCTTATCTCAGCCTGCTTGGTGTTCATGAATAGGTCAGACACACTCCTACCTCAGGATTTTTCTTACTGGCTGTTTCCTCTGCCAGAAATACCTTTCTTCCAGACATCCACATGGCCCACCTCCTCCCTTCATTCAAGCTTTTTAATCAAATGCCATCATATCAATGATTTTCTTCTCCATAACTATTTATTTATGCCTCCCAGTACTTCCAGGCCCCCTTACCCGGCTCTCTTACTTCCATGAGATTTGCCACCTTCTAATACACTGCATATTTTCTTCATTTATTATGTTTAAGGTTTGATGTCTGTTTCTTCACAATAGAAAAAGTCCACAAGTGCAGGGATTACTGTTTGTTTTGTATACAATATATCCCTAGCATGTTGTTCACTGCCTGACTCATAATAGGGATTCAGGACATATTTGTTAAGTGAATAATCGCAAGGAAGCATCCTGCTCACTCCACATTTCTACCTTCTTTTTTTCTTCTGATTGAAAACTTTTCTAAGCAATAAACAAAATAGACTTTATAATAAGATTTCCAAAAAACTGAAAAAAAATAGATTTTAGTAACTTATATAGATGTTTTCACTAAACAATGCTTTGGGTTCTCTAATGATTTGGTCTATGATCGCTGAGCTCACTCTTTCTGCAAGGCAAGCACACATTTAATGAGTATAGTGCCCATGTGCATTATCCATGAAAATGTGTCTAAAAAAGATAAATTGGACACTATGATTGGATAGCGAGTTTTTTTCAAGAAGTCATATTATCATAACATTAGTGAATAATATTATTAACTAACTTTAATTGCTGGTTATCTTTATTTTTATATGACTTTTTTTCCCAATTTGAACACCACCTGCTTACATTTTAGTGTATCATTTGATATCCTTTTACCAAGCCCATAGTAGTTGTATATAATGGACTCCGAATCAATATAAAAATATACTCACTGAGTTGTGACAAGGATGCTGAATTTTGTGTCAAAACAGGACAGATAAAACCACATCCCCGGAAAATGAAAGACACATACAGAAGGAACTGAGGATACTGCCTGGCCTCACTACTACTCATCCTAATAACTACCATGCCTATGTTTTGAATCTTCCAGAGATGTTTTCATCATCCCCCCACTTATTGTTAATGTCTAAGTTTAATCTTTAATCCACCTCTTTGGGTTCTGCTTTCAGTTTAGATGAAGTAATTTTAACTTAAAGTCTACCTATACCCCACACTCCCCTGCCCCGCTAGTGACTCAAGTCCCTACCTGTAATCCATGGTTAATGAGGGAAAGCTGAGAATGGGGAGATTTAATTTCAAGGCTAAGGACTTATTTTTTTTTTCTTCATGGCTTTGTTAAACCAGATATTTAAAAGGCTGAATAAAATTGGGGAAAGGATAATCACCTGCAATTTCTTGAAGCAAAAGCTCACATACTCACTGCTGTAAGAAGAGGAAACCACAAGGTTTTTCTGTTCATTTTTCATCGTTTAGCTCTAAGGAAAAGAAAGGGCTGAGGTTCTGAACTAGGCTTCTGATGCATGGCTATTTAATCTATTCCTGATTCTGCATTTACTTTGCTCTGTCTAGAAAGGATGCAGAATTTGCCATAATGAATGACCCAAGCAATTTCAGCTAATGGCCAGAATTGAAACCTTTGATAATCCCAGGTGAATAATGTTGTCTCAACAGACTGAAGGAGTCTTTTACCTGTCTGACACAATGATAGATGTAATTAGTTAACAGGGATAGTCAGAGGTTTTAGTGGAGGCATTAGCAGAGATTGCTCAGGTCATTCTTAATTATGCAAATTCTGTCTTCTTCAGACAGAATACAAAAAAATAAAAAGAGTAAACACAGCTGGAAGAAAAGATTCCAGGGAAACAGCTGAAGCTAGGAAACTCCTCAGAGAAGTGATTATGCACCCCTCAGGCTAGGTAGGTGAAGAGGAAATAGCCACAGACAAAGGTCTTAACTGTGGGCAGCCCTCAGCTTTAGCCAAGCCAAAAAAGCTTGGATGCCTACTAAGTATGCTTATCCAAAGACTTATGTCACCTTGAGTAGACATGACTGAGAGGAGAAATATTGCAGGTGGTTTCAAGCTCTTTCTAAGCAGCAGGCCTTCTCTCTGGGGAAGATAGACAAATAAGTGACTTAAAGCATTCAGAAGCAGGAGACAGAGAATGATGAGATGGATTCCACAAGATTGAATGAGAAAAGGAAGATGAGGGGCACTGAAAGAGCCTTCTCCCTCAGCTCTAAATTTGCAGTCCCCTTTGAATTCACCATGTTTTGACCTTCTTTGCCGTTACAATTTGAGACCCTACATGCCTCCACTCTGCCTTCTAGCAAATAGTCACAGCCAGTGTCAGATCTGTGCAAAGGTGCATAATTCAACATGGCATCAAAAACAAAGGACTCTTTGCATCAGACGTGTTTATTTTTCTTGTAAGGCTTTGACACGTCAATGGTTGTCACCCGTGGTTGAGTGAAATCTTGGCATGAAATCAATTTGATGTCCAATGTCAAGGAGCTTCCTTTAATGTCTCTGAATAAGGCAAGAAGGGTCTTGCATCCTTGAGGAGAGGCTAATGAATGACTGGGGGTCAATCACTGGGGCTTGATGAGGATCCAGCTGGTCCTCAAAGGCAGTCAAGAGAAGTGAGTATTTAGGCAGTGGCTCTTGCTGGTTGGTTTGCAAAAGCTTCAGAGGACAACACTGGGAATCACTGATTATCCATGCTTTTTACCTGGCACATGGGCTGGCTAATTTTAGGACCCAACTTTTTAGCCTCTCTCTTATGGTCTTTTCTTTCTGTAGTTTGAAGGAGGCAAACCTATAAAACATTTTATTATTTTAGAGAATTCACAACCAAAAATTATTGCAGCATGAAAATATAAATAAGTTTAAAGAGGAAAAATGTATGCTTCATAGATTACTGTAGGTACAGTGAGGAGTGTGGGAAAGTGGAAAGAGCCTTGCTATTGAAGTTATATTGCCTTGGGTTTAAATCCTGTCTCTATCCCTCTTTGCTAGCTGTGTGGCCTCACAGAAGTCGCTTAAAACCTCCGAGACTAGGTGCCCTCATCTGTAAAATGGAGATTATAACGCCTATATGATGATTAAATGAGTTAGAATTTTGTATACATAGATCTTAAAGAGGCATATTTTTATGGTGAGAAAATTTTTTTAGTTTACATCAGAGAAAAGACAAATCTTTCATATCCCTTGTTGGCTTTTTAAGAGCTAGAACACAATGCACAATATATTTTGTATTGAAACCGACATATCTGTCAGGCCTCTGAGCCCGAGTCAAGCCATCGCATCCCCTGTGACTTCCATGTATAAGCCCAGATGGCCTGAAGTAACTGAAGAATCACAGAAGAAGTGCAAATGCCCTGCCTCGCCTTAACCCATGACATTCCACCACAAAAGAAGCGAAAATGGCTGGTCCTTGCCTTAAGTGATGACATCATCTTGTTCCTGGCTCATCCTGGCTCAAAAAGCTCCCCCACTGAGCACCTTGTGACCCCCACTTCTGCCCACCAGAGAACAACCCCCCTTTGACTGTAATTTTCCTTTACCTACCCAAATCCTATGAAACGCCCCCCCCCCCCCCCATCTCCCTTCGCTGACTCTCTTTTCGGACTCAGCCCACCTGCACCCAGGTGAAATAAACAGCCACGTTGCTCACACAAAGCCTGTTTGGTGGTCTCTTCACACGGACGTGCATGACAATATCAATGATTAATTTTTATGTATCCAAATCACATTCCTAAGTTCCACTTTTAAGTCTTAAATTGAGAATAGCCTAATTGAGAATTTGTTTATGTAGTTAACAAAACAGAAATAACCAAGAAAAGAGGCCAATTTGGAAGGTCGTCCCATTTTCATAAGTATCTACCTCCCAAATAGGCATCCTTATGGGAAAATTATCCAAACCGGACCCAGTAGATTTACTTAACAAACTCTTATATGGTTTACTGTGTGTCAGACATCTGTTTAAAGTGCTTTACAAATATTAAGCCATTTAATTCTCATAATAAAACTAAACTGTATGTAGGTAGATAATTACCTATTATTCCCATTTTGCAGATAAGAGAACTGAAGAGCTAAGAGGTTATGTAAATTGAACAAGATCACACAGCAAATAAGTGGCAGAGCCGGGTTTTATACTCAGGGAGTCTGGTTCCAGAGGCCATAACTAACCCGTAGGCTGTGCTGTATCTTTTGCATTAATACTACTGCTCTGTGGTAAAGGATTTGTATCACAGTCTACCAGAGTTTAAGTCTACAAGAGTCTAAATGTGCCATGTTTCTATAATACTAGGTATTGATCTGTACATGAGCCACTGAAGTAGACATGCTATATTAGGAGTTCAATTCAGCAGGGTCCACATAAAGAACATTAGTTACATTTTTATCCTGTACAAAGTAGTGGGGTCATTCATTGCCTAAAAGCGACATTAAGAAGACAATACCCAAACAATTCATGAGACAAATACATGGTATGTGTCAATCGTCTACAATTCTGTAGCATAAGTATGATCTTAAAATCACAATCTCTTTATTGATTTATTCACTAGAGAATCTGAGGATCAGAAAGGACTTTAGAAAGTAAAGTTCTTCATTATATTTCCTTACTTCAACATCTATTTCAAGGAATCTCCAATTAGGGTTAGGCCACTCCAGTAACTGTAAGTTTACTGGAAATGCCTGTCCATCATTAGCCCCAAGGTGGCTTATGCATTCCTTTATAAAAAAAAAACTAGTAACGGCTTTATCAAGACAGAATTCACATATTCTTTTAAAGTATACAATTCAGTGGTTTCTAGTGTATTCACAGAGTTATACAACTGAGGTTCAGTAGATGCTACCCCAAAATATGGCAACTTGGCATACTGAATATTTTAAGCTGAAAGAAATTGAGCTACAGAAACAGGAAAGAATTCTGGCTTTCTTCTGAACCCCTTCCCCGAAAGTAGGTCATAGAAACTAGAATTTTCCTGGCCCTTCTTCTCTGAAGCAGATGATAAAACCTAGGAGAGTCACTCTGAGCTCCCTTTCTTCCTCCCTATAGACCTTCATGCAACAGGTGTCCTGCCCTATACCAGAGGGAAGGAATGTCGCGCAGGGACACTAGAAAGAATCTGAACCAACAGGCCTCAGTGAGATCGCCCCCATTTATTGCTGTTAGACCACGTCTTTTCATTCTTTAATCATACATCTCCATGACTGTCCACTCTTCATCAAACCCATGCATAAAAATACACAGCTGCTGGGTGTGGTGGTTCATGCCTGTAATTCCAGCACTCTGGGAGGCCAAGGCGGGTGGATCACTTGAGGTCAGGAGTTTGGGACCAGCCTGGCCAACATGGTAAAACTCTGTTTCTACTAAAAATACAAAAAAACTAGCCATGCGTGGTGGCACACACCTGTAATCCCAGCTACTTGGGAGGCCAAGGCAGGAGAACTGCTTGAACCCAGGAGGTGGAGGTTGCAGTGAGTCGAGAGTGCACCACTGCACTCCAACCTGGGTGACAGAGTGAGACTCTATCTCAAAAAACAAAAAAAAAAAAACACATAGCTTTCCCCATCTCTTTAGGTCTTCCTTTCTGAAGGCTCCATGTCATCTAAAACTTAGTAAATAAATTTGTATGCTTTTCTCTTGCTGATCTTTCTTTTTTTTATAGGGATATCTGCCATGAACCTAACAATAGGTGAGGAAATAAATCTTTTGTCTCCTATATAACCTTCATACTATCTAATTTCAGGGCATTTTTATCACTCCAAAAGAAACCCATTAACAATTACTCCCTGTCCTTCACTCCCTCCAGCCCCTGACAAACACCAATCTGCTTTCTGTCTCTGTAAATTTGCCTATTCTGGACATTTCATATAAATGGAATCACACAATATTTGACCTTTCGTAACTGTCTTCTTTTACTGAGTATTATGTTTTCATGGTTCATTGGTTTTGCAACATATGTCAAAATTTCACTTATTTTAAATTTCGAATTTCATTTTATTTTTATTTATTATTATCATTTTTTAAACAGGGTCTCACTCTGTCACCCAGGCCGAAGAGCAGTGGTCCGGCTTCGGCTCATTGCAACCTCTGCCTCCTGGGTTCAAGCAATTCTCATGCCTCAGCCTCTCGAGTAGCTTGGATTACAGGTGTGTGCCATCACATCTGGCTAATTTTTGTATTTTTAGTAGAGACGGGGTTTCACTGCTGGGCACAGTGGCTCATGCCTGTAGTCCCAGCACTTTGGGAGGCCGAGGCGGGCAGATCATGAAGGCAGGAGATTGAGACCATCCTGGCTAACATGGTGAAACCCCGTCTCTACTAAAAAAATACAAAAAATTAGCCAGGCTTGGTGTCAGGCACCTGTAGTCCCAGCTACTTGGGAGGCTGAGGCAGGAGAATGGCGTGAACCTGGGAGGTGGAGCTTGCAGTGAGCTGCGATCATGCCACTGCACTACAGCCTGGGTGACAGAGCGAGACTTGTCTCAAAAAAAAAAAAAAAAAATCGGCTGGGGTTTCATCATGTTGGCCAGGCCAGTTTCAAACTCCTGACCTCAGGTAATCTGCCTGCCTTGGCCTTCCAAAGTGCTGGGATTGCAGGTGTGAGCCACCGTGTTTGACCTCAAATTTCATTTTAGATTCAGGAGCAATATATCATATAAAAATATATAATATAAAAAATGCAAGTTTGGGCCGGGCACGGTGGCTCATGCCTGTAATCCCAGCACTTTGGGAGGCCGAGACAGGCAGATGATGAGGTCAGGAGATCGAGACCATCCTGGTTAACATAGTGAAACCCCACCTCTACTAAAAGTACAAAAAATTAGCCAGGCGTGGAGGCAGGTGCCTATAGTCCCAGCTACTTGGGAGGCTGAGGTAGGAAAATGGCATGATCCCAGGAGGCGGAGCTTGCAGTGAGCTGAGATCACACCACTGCACTCCAGCCTGGGCAACAGAGCCAGACCCCATTTCAAAAAAAAAAAAAAAAAAAGCAAGTTTGTTAGAGGGTATATTGCATGGTGCTGAGACTTGGGGTATGGATCCCATAACTCAAGATGCCATAACTCATTTTTTAAAATAATTTCAAATTTCATTTTAGGTTCAGGGGCATTATGTAATATAAAAAATACAAAAAATGCAAGCTTGTTACATGGGTATATTGCATGTTGCTGAGCTTTGGAGTATGGATCCCATCACCCAAGTGATGAGCATAGCACCCAATAGGTAGTTCTTCAACCCACACCGCTCTTTTACCTCCACTCTAGTTGTCTGCAGTATCTGTTGTTCCCATCTTTATGTCCATGTGTACTCAATGTTTAGCTTCCACTTATAAGTGAGAACATGCAGTATTTGGTTTTCTGTTCTGTGTAATTTGTTTAGGATTATGGCTTCTAGATGCATCTGTGTTGCTGTAAAGGACATGATTTCATTTTTTTACACTGGATAGTATTCATGTTGTATATGTAGCATATTTTCTTTAGCCAATTCACTGTTGATGGGCACCTAGATTTATTTTACATCTTAGCTACTGCAAATAGCACTGCAGTGACCAAAAGAGGGCTGATATCTTTTTGGTAGAATGATTTATTTGATAATGATTTATTTTGGTAGAATAATTTATATTCCTTTGGGTATATATGCAGTAAAAATGCTTATCATCACTAATCGTCAGATAAATGCATATCAAAACCACAATGAGATCTCATACTAGTCAGCATGGCTAATATTAAAAAGTCAAAATATCACAAGTGCTGGAGAGGCTGCAGAGAAAAAGAAATGCTTATACAATGTTGGTGGGAAGGTAAATTAGTTCAGCCAGTGTAGAAAGCAGTTTGGAGATTTTTTCAAAGAACTTAAAACAAAGATACATTTGCCCCATTACTCAGTATATACCCAAAGGATCTCATTTCTTTTCTTTTCTTTTCTTTCTTATTTATATATTTATTTTTTGAAGCAGAGTCTCACTCTGTTGCCCAGGCTGGAGTACAGTGGCGTGAACTTGGCTCACTGCAAGCTCTGCCTCCCGGGTTCATGCCATTCTCCTGCCTCAGTCTCCCCATTAGCTGAGACTACAGGCCCCTGCCACCACGCCCGGGTAATTTTTTTGTATTTTTAGTAGAGACAGGGTTTCACCGTGTTAGCCAGGATGGTCTCGATCTCCTGACCTCGTGATCCACCCACCTTGGCCTTCCAAAGTGCTGGGATTACAGGCGTGAGCCACTGTGCCCAGCCAGTATCTAATTTCTTTTTAGGTCTGAATAATATTTCATTATATATATATATACACACACACACACGTATACACATACCACCTTTTGTTTATCCATTCATCAGTTGACAGACATTTGGGTGTTTGTTCCTCTTCTGCTTTTGAAAGCACTTGTGAAGGGTTGGTGTTCATTCTTTAAACACATGGAAGAATCTACCGTGTAGTCAGGCTCCTTCACGCCGTAAACCACTAATAACTTGAAGAGTGATGTGTGGAGCAGCAGCATCTGCACTCCCTGGGAGATGGTTAGAAATGCAAATCCTCAAGCCACACCCCAAATATATTAAGTGAGAATCTCAGGGAGTGGGTGAGGCTATGTTTTAACAACCCCTTTAGGTGACTGTAATGCATAGTAAACTTTGAGAAACACACTTTAGAAAACTTTCAATGTTCTACTTCCTACCAGACTATAGTAGCTTTGGTAGCTTCTCCTTCTCTAATTCTTTTGGGTCAAGTCCCTTTGTGATTTGTTTAACCTTCACATGTTTGAAAACAACTATGCTCATACACCTAACACTATGTTCTTGATAAACATCACCAGTTCCTTAGGCAAAGCATAGGGAGGAGTAGTATGGCACAGAACAGGGAAGAAATCCTGTCTGTTTTTTCCATGATGCTTTTCAAACTCTTAGAATGGTGCCTGGCTTATTGTATGTATCCAATAAATATTTATTCAATGACTGAAAAAATTATTGGCAAACTAGATTACTATGGTCCATTGTAGTAGTAACAATTTTGGTTGGGAATGGCAGAAACACACTGAACCAGCTTAAGAAAAAGACGTTTATTGTGTGGATACACAGATGTCTTATAGAACGAAGGAATTTCATTCAGGAAATAAAGTGTGAGGAGAAACTGTTAAGTCTCTCTGTGCCTCTCATTTCCTTCTTTTTCTTGCATTTGTGAATCTTTCTTCTCTAGTTCCCACAGAAGTGACCAGTTTCCATATCTCCAGAGCATTAAAATGCTCTCAATAACATCAAGAATACCTGTTATTAAAATCCACCATTGGAGAGTTAAGTCAGGTTAACTACACTAGCTTAGTCTCAACTCCAAATGCCCAAAGGTAAGCCATGATTCTGGTTTGTGCAGCTTGGATTAGTGCCTTCCCCCAAATCATCTTTGGATTTGGTCAAGGATCTGGGATCTCATTGTTTGAACGTGGCTGCCCCGACTCATTGTAACCATGTGGATAAGGGAAGGTGGCACTGAGCTAGAAGTTACTGAGAGGTATTAAATACACAAAATAATAGATGTCTTGTATCTTGATTAATGAAACATTTTTGAGAAACCTACTTTGTGCAGTGGTCTGAGGTACAAGCTTCAGGTAATACAAATAAATGGGATTTAACCTTTGCTCTAAGGAGAAACAGAGTTTAGTTACAGTCAAGATCTGAGCATAAGAAACTGAATCTACAGTCCAAGTAGTGCATGGCCAGTGTCATTGAGTAGAAAGAATGCTAGCATTATGTAACTTGTAACATCAACCCTAAAAGCAGCAGCCATAAGACATTCATTATAATATCCTCTCTGGATATTATATGGAGGTGTCAGGAGTAAAGACCTTATCTACTGTTTTACAAGAGGGACTCACTCCCTTTAGTGGAAATTTTGGCATATTTTCATTATAGGTCTTTTTGTTAGGAACCGCTATGCAACTCCTGGGCTATGACTGTTTGTATTTTACAAATATTGTGTTCTCCATTCAACTAAACAACCAAATTTTGAGAACACCTTTAACAACGGTGCAGGACCTTCTGGTTTGTAGTACACCTGCCAACTGTATGCCTTATTTCATTTTATTTTCCTATACTTGTTTGCTACTTCACTGAATTTCCAGTTATTCAGGTTTTTATACTGGAGTGCTGGTATGTATATTTCCATATATTGTGAAATATTTTTCTATAACTTTCTCAAGTCTGTTTTTGAACCAGGATATAACCAAGTGATAAACAACAACAACAACAACAACAACAAAATTTTGTATTATAGAGTTCATAAGAGGCAAGGCCAGAAGAGGTCTTATAACCACATTTTGCCTGGGTCACCTCTGGATTTTCACCGTCTGTATTTGGACAGTGTGGGGGATGACAAATTAATTGGGATTAAGTTACTAGAAACCACTTTGTGAACATAATTTCATTTTTCCAACTGATAAATATTACTTATTCAAAATAACTTTTTGTGGTATGCTATCCAATGTAAATGTTATTTAGTAATCTGGGTAGTCACCCAAATATTTGGGTTCTTTTGTTGACATAGACATGACTGTAGGTTTTGAGGGCAGCCATTCAGAAGAAAGTGTTTAAGAAGGTTGCTGGTAAATAATAGATTATGAAGGCTGTGGGGAATGATTTTCTGTTTTGGCATTTTCTATAGAGAGTTAGCTCAGCTGTCCAGAGCATCTGTGTCTGGTTAGCTCAGTTAATTAGAGCAAGGTACTGATGACACCAAGGTCACAGGCTTAATCCCCTAGTGAACTCCTTGAATTTGTTTCTGTGCCTTGACTGAGGACTGTACTCTTTGACATCTGCCTCAAACATGTCGGTTGTGCCATGTATGGGAGCCATTGGAGAGACTCTGAAGAGCTAGTGCTGAATAGCATCTCTGGGCCAGTCTTCCAAAGAATAATCTTTGAAGGGCACAAGATGCCAATGGTTCACTTCTCCCAGTTCACTTCTCTCTCTCCTTCTCTCTCTTTCTCTCTGAAAAACACAGTACCTTCTTTCTCAAGTTACGCAACATCAGCCTCAGGAAGAGCTAGGTGAGACCGTGAATAAATCTGTGTAGTCCAATCTCCCTGCTGAAGAAGTAACTCAAAGCACAGAACATCTCTGTGGTGGGTCAGTTAAACCAACTTGCTTTCTTTGCATGCAGAGAGGACAGTGTTTTCATTAAAGCAAAGCACCCACAATGTGGCTGGTTCCTGAGTTGGATACATGCACTCTGGGATCATCAATCAATTCTCATTTGATTCCACAAAGCCCCTCTACTGAAAAACATCCAGGCCTCTGGCACCAATATGACTCATGGGACACTTCTGATTAATACAAATCAGGTTAATGGCTTAGATATAGTTAATGGTACCTGCTCTGTAGCTGCAACAACGGGAATTAATAACAAATCCCCCACTCGTTTTTGCAAATCAGAGGAAAGATGCTGAGGCCCTGACAAGCTCTAATCTTTATGATTTAATGGAATCGTGTTAGAGCACAGAGACTGTAAAGATTGGGAAACTGAAAAAATTCTCTGTCACATCCCTGGTTTTAAAGATCTGAGCTCTTTCTAATACTCTGTCAACAGCTCACTGTCACTGGGGCTTTACAGGACAGGACAGCCCTGGTGACAAACCATCTAGAAAAAAGATACAAGAGCAAGTGGTTCATTAGCGCTGCAACACACGAGGCTTAATCTTTTTGCAGGGGGCCAGAAAATTTAACAGGCATCTTATAATAATGAGCTGGAAAGTGTGTCGTAAAGGCAAGGGAGATGATTCATTTTATTTCTGATAGTGACTTTTACTGATTCAATGTCACAGACACTCCAAATGCTGAAGTATTTGACATTGGTCAGTCTCTGGGATAAGGAATTGGGGCTTTTTTTTTTTTTTTTTTTTTTTAGCTAACTATAATGTGTGCCAAACCACCAAACATCACGCATTAGCACAACTTGAAGTTGGCTCCCAAGAATCCCTGAAATACTTAGCACCAGGGGTTTGTCATCAGTCAGGTGGGTTTGCTGCAGGGAAGGTTAGGATCAGGGTTGTCAGTGTTGGTGGGAGGAGGAAGAAGCCCTACATGAAGAAGGAGCCAATTCCAAGCTAGAGCATGTTGTGTTGGGTAATAACGGGGTGAAGGGAAGTAGAGGAGGGGGCTGGTAAAGCCAGGCTTGATTGTAGCTGGTGCCACAATCTACATTCTAGGGAGTCCATACTGGACTCACAGCTTGTGGACCATGGTGAGAGTGGCCAGGATGTGGGAAAACTTTAAGTCAAATGCGTAGGAACAGGATGGCTCGAGTTGGAGTGAATTCTCAGCTTTCAGCTGGGAGAAAAAGAAACCAGTTCAGTCTATCAGGGGAGGAGGTGAGTAAAACTAAGCAGATGTACAGGCTCACCAAAAAATTTGGGATTCTTCTAGGAAACTAGAATACTGAAATTTGTTTAACAAGAGTTTAATACAAGTGGAGTTGGGAGAACAGTGGCGTAGAGAAGGCACAAAGCACATTAACTGCAGCATCTGTGGCAATAAGACTCATTATAGACCTAACCTGTAGGTGGAATAGAGCTTGCCCTGCTCAGTGGTGGTTTGGGTAGAAACAGTGAAGACAGAATATAAGGATGAAGAATGTCAATGTGGTTCTATAGAAGGCAGCAGTGGATAGCATTTGCAAACGCTGCCTTGTACACTGTCAGTGTTTATTTTCTTTTTATTTTCCTTAATGTAGATGTCTAGTTCTTTAACGTAGAATATAACCTTATTTTAGTATATCCCACAGGATAATTAACATCACTCTGAGAACAAAGTGTATATTCAATTAAATCTCTTTGTCTTTACAAACTTACTTTAAGTCTGAACCACTTTGTTCTTGAAAATTTTTCTGGAAATAATAGGCTCAGTCTCAAATGGTTGTTGGTGTGTTTCAAAAGCACATAAAAAGAAGATTTTGAAGGATTAGCTCTGTGCGAGGAATCCTCTTAGAAAGGATGCAGAAGGTTAAGGATCAGCAGCAGGTTTATGGATCATTTTTACTGCCACTTCAGCAGGAATTTCTTCTATGTCTACTTCTCAAATGACAACTGGCAGACACAATCTGAACAGCCGTCCTAAAAACAGAAGCTGATATACCATGTCCCAATGAAACCTAGTCAGCATCCTTGACAGGCAGTTATAAATGGAGGTTTGCTTGGTGTATTACTCATTTGGCTGGATTTGGATACATTGAATGTCTTCCTACTCTCTCCACAATCCAGTTGCATAACATTAACAGCTTTGGTAACTCTGCTAATGTCAGAAGAGAGAGTATACAGATTAAAGTCATCTTCTGTTAGCTATCCCAGCACTCACAAATCTATATTTCCAATAACAACAAATTAGAACTGAGCTGTCCAATATTATTGTCGCTAGCTATATGTGGCTATGTAAATTTAAACTAAGTTAAATAAAGTGACATTAAGAATTCAGTTCATCAGTCACACTGGCCACATTTCAAATGCTCAATAGCCATAGTGGCTAGTAATTAGCATACCGGAAGGTGCAGGAGAGCGCATTTCCATTATCATAGAACATACTATTAGATAGCACTGAATTAGACTGAGTGTCATTCATGTTTGTACTTCAGTACCTAGCACCTAAGGACAGTCTGTTGACTGCCTACTACTATACATCTGCTCAGCTGGACAAGAATTCTGAGCTCAAATGTTTCCTACTTGCCTCTTTCTCCATCCCTAGGTGACCTGTACCTCAGGCTTCCTTCCCAGCTGCTTATACACAAACTAAAGGAATGCCTCCAAGTGCAGAGTTGAAAATGACTTTTCCCTCTGAAATCATCTTTGCAAAAATTATAACAGTGAAAGAATTCCGACCTAATCAACTCTATTCTGCCTTTAGCCTCCAAACTGCCCTAGTCCTTCCTGGGTGTGGGCCAGGCTAAATTGGAAAGAAATTTAGTTTATAGTTTAAATGATAACAGCCTTTCCCAAAACTAAATTGCCTTGGTAAAATTAATGAAAGTCCACCAGGTTAGGAGGATAAGAGGAGCCTGAATTCTGCTAAGATGCAGATGTAGTTAGGCAATAACCAGCCTTTGTTCTGGAAGTCACAAGGTTTGTAAATTTCCCCAGTTACTCCTGTAAATAACATCACTATTGTGTTACTATAACCTAACATTGGTCTTTTGAGATGTTTCTTCACGCTTTTGCATTTCTGATAACCGGATGGCTCCATCCAAACCAGTGACTGCTCTGTGCCCCCATCCAGAAGCGGACTCAGCAACGAAGGACAGTTTTCCACACCCCTGTGATGGCATCCCCAGCTGATCAGCAGTACCCATTCCCTAGACCCCTGCCCACTAAACTATCCTTGAAAAGTCCTAGCCTCTGAATTTTCAGGGAAATTGATTTGAGTAGTAATAAAATTCTGGTCTCCCATTTAATGGGCTGTATGTGTATTAAGCTCTTTCCTCATTTCAATTCCTCTGTCTCAATAAATCCACTCTATTTGGGCAGCAGGCACAATGACCTCATTGGTTTCTTTCCACCTCCCTCTCACTATCTCCCTTCCTTCCCTCTCTCTGTCTCTTTCTCTTTCATTCTTTCTCTTTCCCTCTTTCTAGACTTGTTTGGCCTAGGGCAGGGTGCTTTGAACTGTTACTGAGCTCTAAGAGAGGGCTAGAGAATGTGATTGTTCTACTTGGTGACAATAAAATCAGAGGGCTGTGGTGGTGGAATAACTGTGAACATTTACTTTGGATGTCTGATTCTGCCATATAGGAGGAAAAGAGAGGAAAATGGGGAGACATTGGGATAATTGAACAAAGATTCACTCATTTGGCTCTCCTTAATCAAACAGGGAAGAGAACTATAAAGAAAACCAACATGGATGAAGCCCCTCAATGGTCCAGGTATCTCACAGCAATCAGATGAGGTAGATTTTATTTTCCACTATTTTTTTTTTTCTCTTTTTGAGACAGAGTCTCTCTCTGTCACCCAGGCTGGAGTGCAGTGGCATTGTCTCGACTCACTGGAACCTCTGCCTCCTGGGTTCAAGCAGTTCTCTGGCCTCAGCCTCCCGAGTATCTGGGATTACAGGCATGCGCCAACGCGCCCAGCTAATTTTTGTATTTTTGTAGAGACAGAGTTTCATCATGTTGGCCAGGCTGCTCTCAAACTCCTGACCTCAGGTGATCCATCTGTCTCAGCCTCAAAGTGCTGGGTTTACAGGGGTGAGCCACTGCGCCCAGCCCTATTTTCCACATTTTAGAGAAAATTAGGATTTAAGATTCAGAAAGGTAAGGTGATTTGTGCAAGGTGACAAATCTGGTAGTAAGAAGCAGAGCTGACATTTTATAACTAGTCCTATTCCCCTTTAAGCACAGAAACTCTTTCTATTACTGCAGAGGACTTTGCAAAAATTGGGTGGACTGGAGATTTAAGCTCTATATGGAAAAGATGGTCCTAGCAGGGAATCTAGCCGTCCATTTCTATGCTCTGTGACAAAGAAATAGTATTTGCACAAGTTTGAAGGGCATTCTCAGGCAAAGGGCTACTTCTTCTGCCAGCCCCTGGGCTACTCAGGAAAGTGTCATTCAGGAAAAAAGAGGGAGGAAATTATCTTTACCTGCTGTAAAATATAGTTTGTTGATTTTGTAAAATGCTTTTTGTGTTATTTAGTTGTTAACTACACTGCGGACTAATCCAGGACATGGTCTTAGGGGCCTGTCTGGTACAGAATTCTTTCCAGCACAGGATGCAACCTTCTTTCTTATTAGTTTATGTTTAAGTTAGGGCATGAACATTGACATAATAAGTTATTTGATGGAATTAGTTTTCTACGTTTCTGATTGTGGGATATACCCACAATATGAAAACCAAGGTTTCTTCATATCACAGACATTTCTGACACTACCCTTATGTTTGTAGGCAGTTCAGTAATTTTCAGTTTTCTACATGCATTTCGTATGGTTCTCATTAATGTCTTGTGAGTGGATATAATCATATAATCACCCCTTCTTTTTTTTTTTTTAGCGATGGAGTTTCACTCTTGTTGCCCAGGCTGGAGTGCAATGGTGCAATCTCGGCTCACTGTAACCTCTGTCTCCCGGGTTCTCCTGCCTCAGCCTCCCGAGTAGCTGGGACTACAGGCATGCGCCACCACGCCTGGCTAATTTTATATTTTTAGTAGATACGGGTCAGGTTGGTCTTGAACTCGCGACCTCTGGTGATCCACCCGCCTCGGCCTCCCAAAGTGCTGGGATTACAGGCATGAGTCACCACACCCGGCCAATCATTCCCTTTAAACAGATGGACAAAACAAGATACAGGGTAGTTAAGGGGACTACGTAAAATTACAAAGAAAGTCAATCAAGTCTTCTGGTTTCTGAAACTTCTAACATTTTTTCCCAAGAACAATAGGAAATAAAGAAAAAGATAAACTCAAAATCAAGATATGTGCCCATCAAATTTGTCCTCTTTTTCTTCTTTTCTATTTCTTGTTCTTGGTTTGGATGTCTCTAGCTTTCAAGCTGTGAAAGTTATTGGTCGAGGATTGAAAGTCTTGTGATGAGAAATACACTTCATAGTCACAAATGTCACAGAAGACATAGAACCCATGTTCTGCCCCCAAGCATTAACATTCCTTCAGGAAATTATTAGATTAGTGAAACAAGTCAATCAGTCAACTCAATAATTCATCTATAGAGAGGCAAACCAATGGCTTTGCCAATTGATTTTTCTCCCCAAATTCAAAGGCCATTGTGGTATCAGGTTTCTACTGTTCAAGTTAAGAAAAGAGAAAAGGTGCAACATTGTTTGGTAAATCACAAAAACAATATTTTACAATAAACCATCCAGTAAAATATAGATTCTCTTCCACAGCTAAGTAAACTAAGGCACATTTGGGGAATGAAATTGATCTTCTTATTCCTATATCTTAACTTGCCAAGCCAACTGATGAGAGCACATATAAAACTTAAATGCAAGCCAGAACTATTAAGAACTACTACTAATAATTAGTATTTTGAATAAAAGATTTATCCATCCAGCAAATATTTAATGAATTTATATTATGTGCTTTCTATCCTCCGCATGGTTACCTTATTGACTGATGCACAAAGACAAAGCCACGTAGAATAATTTAAACCAAGATGTGAACATTTCCTTTTTCCTCAATGTGGATTATCCAGATAATTGCTTCAACACTTCCCTCCATGGCACCTTGCTGATAAAGCTTTAATTATATTCCAAGACCACAGGTGTAAGAAAATGCAAACTAAAGCTATACCCTCCCTAGATGTTCCCCAAGAGGGAAACCCCCCACAAACTAGAAAGAAATGAAGAATCATCTTACATTAAGAAATTTGCCTTCAGAGGAGCAGGACTAGTGAGAAATCCTTTTACACACTTTTCCAGGATGGCACTAGATCCATTAATTACCTAATCTCACGCATGCCTTATTAGTCCTCTTACAACCCTTCATATGCCTCTAATTCCCATATCCTAAAGGCCTTAGAATTGGGACTAAAATCTTTTGGTCCCAATGAGGTCCACGAGTGGCATATTGTGCTGCAAATCTCTGCAGCATATTTACACTAATTATGAACATTAATTACAGGGGAGCCCTGGGAGCTTAATGCCCATTCCAAAGTGAATGGTATTAAGTGAGTGAAGTTAAGCAGAGTTTACAGTCTAGGAAGCACAGCAAGGCAAATCCAGATTCCATGGAGTCAAGAAGGACAGAAACAGACATAGAAACAAGCAGAGGGGCAAGGATGACTAAGAAAGGAGGAGGCTTGAGCACAAGAAAAAAGGCAGATGCCCATGTCATTTTGCACATGTGGGGCCCAAGGTTAGAACTTACACATTAGCCAGCAGCCACTGAAATCTTCTCTAAGGTCAGAATTGGTCTCAAGAAACTGGCATGAGG
>NW_012101576.1:4111568-4152354 GCF_000951045.1 Mandrillus leucophaeus
CCATATCAGGCTGGTCTTGAACTCCTGACCTCCTGATCTGCCCACCTTGGCCTCCCAAAGTGCTGGGATTACAGGCGTGAGCCACTGTGCCTGGCCTGGTAAACATCTTAAAATTAAGCTGTCCATAGAGTATACTATGTGGGATTCCTAGTTTTCAATCCCACCCACTTGCTCTCAATATTAAAAAGTTATATCACCACTCACGAGTTGCTCAGGCCAAGCACTTAGATGTTATCCTTGATTCCTCCCTTCCTGTTATACTACATTTTCAATCCATCAAAAATTCTATCATTTATCTTAAACTCTACCACTTAATACCATCTCTGCTGCTACTACCCAGGTTTGAACTTCACCATTTCTTGTTTCTATTTTTGTTTCACATTGTAGCACTCAGAGTGATCTTCTGAATACATAATTAAGGTCATGGTGCTCTCTTGCTCAGCACCCTGAGAATTAAAATAGCCAAAATAATAATAAAAACAGCTCAATAGATGTACTCAATAGCAGAATTGAGAGGACAGAGAAAAAAAATGAACTTGAAGAGAAAATAGTAGAAATTATCGTTATCCTATCAGAATATCAGAGAAAATAAACTGAAAAAAATAGTAAATAAATTTTCAGGGAACTGTGGCACTATAACAAATGCTCTAACTTTGGTATCAGAATCCTGAAAAGAGAGGAGAAACTTAGCAGAGCTGAAAAATTACTAGGAGACTAGAAGAAATAATGACTGAATGCTTCACAAATTTGGCAAAACAACAATGACAGATTCAAGAAGCAGAGTGAGCTCCAAACAAGATAAACTAAAAAGTAGTCTAACCCAGATATATGATGGTCAAATTTCCGAAAACCAAAGAAATAAAATATTGGAAACAGCGAGTGAGAAGTGACATTTTACTTCTAAGGGAAAAACAATTTGGATAATAGTGGATCTCTCTTCAGAAACCATGGAGGTCAGAAAAAATTTGCACAATTTTCAAGTGCTAACAGAAACAACAACAACAACAACAACAACAACAACAAAACCCATGACGTCAGAATTCTATATTCAGCAAAGATATATTTCCAGAAGAAAGGGAAAATCAAAATATTCTCAGATGAAGGAAAACTAAGAGAAATTTTCACCAGTAAGCCTACCCTAAGAGAATGATAAAGGAAGTTTTCTAAACACAAATGAAATGATAAAAGAACGAATCTTAAAACATTAGAAATAAAAAAAGAATAACAGAAAGAGTAAAAACATGGGCAAATACATTTTTCTTCCATTTAGTTTTCTAAATATTATTTAACAATTCAAGCAACAATTTAACAGTCTGAGGTAATTTTAAATATGTATAGAGGAACTATTTAAGACAATTATAATTGGGAGAAGATAAAAAAACATGAAGGGAATAAGATTTCTACACCTTACTTGCATTGGTAAAATGTCAACACCAGTAAGTTGGGATAAGTTATTTGTATATAATATAATACCTGGAGCAGCCACTAAAAAACCTAAAAATTAGACAAACTAAAAGACACTATAGAGAAATCCAAATTTAATTCGAAAAAATGTGCATGTAACACAGAGAAATGCAGAAAAAGAGGCAAAAGTCATACACATTAGAAAGGAAGAAATAAAACTGTCCCTATTTGCAGATAACATGATATCAACATCCTAAGGAATCTATTTTTAAAATCCTAGAACTAATAATGAGGTCATAGAATACAAGATAAACATAATAAAAATACATAAGTATAAATATAACAAAACATATACAGGACTCATATGCTGTAAATTATTACTACTGATGAAAGACATCAAAGATTTAAATACATGGCAAGACATACCATGTTCATGGGTTGGAAGATACAAGATAGTAAAGATGTCAATTCTCCCCAAACTTATATACAGGTTTAACATAATTCCTATCAAAATTCTAGAAGAATGTTTTACAGATATAGACAAGATTATTCTAAAATGTGTGTGGAAAGATAAAAACAGACACAAAGGAAAAAAAACAAAAAAAATGATACTAACAAACAATTTTGTAAATGAAGACTAAGGCAAGATGAAACTGACTTCAAGTTAAAGTAATCAAGAGAGAGTGACAGAGGTATAGGAGCATAAATCAGTGGAACAGAATAGAAAACTCCAAAATAGACAAATGTAACCAACAAACTTTTTACAAAGTGCAAAAGCAATTTAATGGTAGAAGATAGTCCTTTCAATGAATAGTGCTGGGAAATTGAATATACACAAAAAATGACCTTGACCTGAACCTCACACATTTTACAAAAATTAGCTCAATATATCACAGACTTAAAAGTGGTTATAAGACTATAAAACTTTTAAAAATAAATATAGGAGAAAATATTTGAGATCTAGAACTAGGCAAAAAGATTTTAGACTTAACACCAAACCACAGTCTACAAAAGAAAAAAATAACTATACTTCTTCAAAACTACAAACTTTTGTTCTGCAGAAGATATTGTTAAGAGGATGAAAAGAGGAGCAATAGATGGGAAGAAAATAATTTCAAAGCATATAGCTATCAAAAGGCTAATACCTAGTATGTAGAAAATGCTCTCAAAACTCAACATTAAAAAAAAAAAAAAAGAAAGAAAACCCCAAATAATCCAGTTAGAAAATGGGTAAAAGACATGAAGACATTTCACTGAAAAGACTGTATAGGTGGCAAATAAACACATAAAAAGATGTTAATTATCACTATGCATTAGGGAAATGCAAATTAAAACCACAATGAGATATTGCAACACAAAAATCAAAATGGCAAGATTAAAAAATAGTGACAGTGAGGAGATAGACAGACTGGATCACTCACACATTGCTGGTGGGAGTGTAAAATGGCACAGCCACTCTGAAAAAAAATTTGTCAGTTTATTTAAAAATTAAACATGTAATTTCCATATATCCCAGCAAATACTCGACTTATTTCATAGAAATGTAAACATATATTCACATAAAGATAATTAAAACATATACATGAATGTTTATAGTAGATTCATTCATAAGATCACAAGACTGGAAACAATTCAGATGTCTCTTGACAAATGAATAATTAACAAAACTGTGGTACATCCATCCATACTATAGCCTACTACTCAGCAATGAAAAGGAACAAATTACAAAATATTGTATATGGAGCAAATTGAAAAAGTCTCCAAAGAATTATACTTAGTGGAGAAAACCAATTACAGATGATTGTCTATTTTATGATTTCACTTAAGTAACAACCTTGAAATAACAAATTATGGAAATGGAGAACACATTAGTGGTTGCCAGAGATAAAAGACTAGGAACTAGGAACAAAGGAGGTGAGAGAAAAGTGGAAGGAGGTATAAAAGGGCAATGTGAGGGATCACTGTGATGATGAAAATGTTTTTTCTCTTGATCCTATCGACATCATCACTGTGATATTGTACTATAGTTTCACAAGATGTTACTATTGAAGGAAGATGAGTAAAGGATACATAAGATCTCTCTTTATTATTTCTTAAAAATGTAAGTGAATCTTCAATTATCTAAAAAAATTAAAACGATCATCGTCTTTTTGGAAAAGGAACATTAATGGAAAATTTGCATAATCTGAATAAGATCTATATTTAGTTAAGAGTAGTGTATCAATGTTAGTTGTTAGTTTTGACAAATGTACTATAAATGTGTGAGATGCTAGCATTAGGAGAAATTGGGTAAAGTTTGTGCAAGAAATCTGTTTCATTGCCACTTTCTTGCAAATCTAAAATTATTCCAAAATAAAAAATTTATTTTTTTAAAAAGATAATTTACTATTTAAAACAAAAACACCAATAATGTATTATAGGGTTTATAGCATATATAAAAGTAAAATGTATAACAACTATACAGCAAAGGATAGAAGGAAAAATGGATGCATTCAGTTGTAAGGTTCATACATTGTGCAAGAAGCAGTATAACATTGTTGAAGGTCGACTATTGTATATAAAAAGTAAACACTGTAAACCCTAGAGCAACCACTGAAACAAAAAGTTTTAGCTAATAAGCCAATAATAAAGATGAAGTAGAATTTAAATTATGATCAATCTAAAAGAAGATAGAAAACACCACAAAAATGGATAGGGCTCAACTAGAAAACAAATCATAACATAGTAGATTTAATGGTTAACCATATGAATAATTACATTAAATGTAAATGGTCTAAGATAACACACAATGAAGTGTTGTATGTAAGAGCCTCATTTTAAACAGAAAAATATAAAAAAATTTAAAGTAAAATAATAGAAAAAAACTATACCTTGAAGACATTCAACATTCAAAAATTAATAGGTAAGTATTTGTTACATACATAAAAATTAGTGACCAGAATATATAAAACGCTCCTTTAAAGAGTAAGATAAAGACAATTGAAGAAAAAGAACATTTATTTAAACAGACTCATAAGAGCAGAAACATGAATGTCCTGTAAACACATGAAAGTCTAAGTTCAATTTCATTTGGAATAAAGGAAATATAAATTAGAACCAGAAGGTGTAAATTAAAACCAGAATGTGAAGAATGTAAATTACCATTCAGTGATGGTGACTACAAAACTGGCACTGTGGACAGCAGTCTGGTATTATTAGCATAATCAAGGATAGGAATGCTTTATAACCCAATGACTCCACTTCTAGACAATTTCCTGCGTTATGTATTCACATAGATATGTACACAAATGCTTATTCCAGCATTGTTTTAAACAGAAAAATTGAAAACAACTTAAATATTATCAAGAAAAAAGGGACAAACTATAGTTTAGTTATACAATGGAATACCAGGCAGATAATTAATTTGATGTGTCTATAGCAATAGGAATTAACTTAAAAATGTTAAGTGAAAAAAAGCAAGTTGTTTACAAATACATTTTATATATAAACTGTATTTACAAATGCAATTTATATGCATTTAAATTATACAAAGCAATATCTATCGATTATAGATATATCAATATGCAGTAAAAATATGAAAGCATGCTAATGATATGTCACCAAATCCAGAATAGCAATCACTCACCATGAGAGGGAAGATAAGTCAGAATGAAGAGGAAGGGAAGGAGTGTGGGAAGACTTTAGTTACATTGTAGCTTTAAATTGCTTTGAAAAGAAATGTGAAGTGACTAGGTTGGCGACTAGGTTAGCTCTTGACAAATTTTGATATTGTGTTTATTGGGTTTCTTTTATTATTTTTGGATTCTTTGTTCATTCCAAATTTTTTCTCTTTCTTTTCTTTTCTATTTACTTTTATTTTTATTTATTTATTTTTTTTGAGATGGAATCTTGCTCTGTCACCAGGCTGGAGTGCAGTGGCACAATCTCAGCTCACTGTAACCTCTACCTCCCGGGTTCAAGCAATTCCCCCACCTCCGCCTCCCGAGTAGCCAGGACTACAGGTGCATGCCACCACACCTGGCTAACTTTTTGCATTTTAGTAGGGACGAGGTTTCACCATGTTAGCCAGAATGGTCTCAATCTCCTGATCTTGTGATCCGCTCGCCTTGGCCTCCCAAAGTGCTGGGATTACAGGTGTGAACCACCACACCTGGCCCCAAATTTTTTCTTAATTAAATAAACAAAATTCCCAGCTGAGGAGGTCCTTTAAATATCTGCGCAGCCTGGTGTAGCTGAAGTTTTGGTTCAATGTTATGGAAGTGCTCTATGGTTTCCAGTGAGTTGAGGGTTGGATCTTTGTCCTAGAATTCGGTGTTGGTGGTAATGGCTGCTGTTGCTTGTTTCTGGGTTCCTTAAGTCCGCATTAGGCTTCATTAGCCATACTCACACCTCTGTAAACAATCTCTGCATTAAATTCCCCTTGGCTGAACCATCTGAGTGAAATCTGATTTCTTACCATGACTCCACTTGCTTTCTCTGTGAGGGTGTTAAAGAAAGAGGCCTTACTATTTTCATATATTTTACAGAACATAGGGTAGAATCACTAGAAAATTCTGCCCCTAAGAAAAACAGGCTTAGAAAAGAGCTTCTCTTCCCACCTTGTATACCTGACTTTGGAGAGCGTCATTTTCTCACACCTCAAAAAGCCAGAAAGGAGTAGCAAATCAGAGCTGACTTCTCAGCCAGCTTCCAGGGATAGAATCCCAACCCTGCCATTTATGGATTGAAATGTTGGGGGAAATTACCTAACCTCCCTTTTCCTCAGTTTCCTCATCTAGAAAATGGGGCTGTAACCCTGACCTTAGTGTGAAAATTAAAGCGCATATTCCGTGTGCAAAGTGCTCTCTGAATAGCCTGACTTCCAAGCAATTGCTAGCCCCAGATCAATCCTGTGGCTCCTAGTCTCTCTTCTCTTTCTTCTCTTACTGACTGCTTTGTCTCTGATCAGCCTGATTGTCTGCTTCCTTTATACAGAATCTCCTAAAGGAGACAGTGTTGTAATAATAACAACAAACAAGTTAGGAAGAATTACCCTCCCATCTCTCTTGTAAATGTCGACAGGTCCCATCATTATATTACAATCCCAATTAAAGGGAAATTCCCCACCAAGCCATAAACCTAAAATGAAAAAAACCCTATAGGGATGAATAAGCCTCTTCCGTGAACAAACCTGCTATTTATCCTTTTTTTTTTTTGTCACTGCTTATGTGTGCTCAAATCCCCGCTGAACAAATCCTGCAAGCTGATGAAGAAGCAAAGCTAAGGGCATCCATCGGTGAGTCTGTCAAGACTTTACTTGTAATGAGTCTCCCATGGATTTGATTATTACTGGATATTAATTATTAATGGTATTTCCTGCAGGAGGCCTGTGTGGGCTTCTTTTCCCCCAACCTCTATTTTGAACCGGAATTAAAAAATAACCAGAAATCTCCCCCAGTGGAGCAGGGAGAGGAAAAAGAGAAAGGAATCGAGGGAATCCCTCTGCTAGTCTTTCACCACTGGCACCACTTGAAATTCTGGGGCTGTTCACATAATTAAGAGTAGGAAGCAGCTCTGTGCTTAGCCTCCTCCCGTCCTCCAGCTGTAACCCCTCTTTCAAAGCCACAAAGGAGAAACAAAGCACCTTTCTGCCTGCCTCCTCTCCCCCATCCTCACTCTCCAGTTCTAACCCTGTCTTCTTTGACAATTAATTTCCTCTGATGGTTATGTTAATTTTTATGGCTTCCTAATGATTAGAAATATTTGGCAGATTAACATCATTTAACTTTCCTCTCCCTGGGGGCGGGGAAGAGACAGGGATGTAGCTAAATGGTGAGAAACAGCTGGAAAAGCCAAGGGTGAAAATCAGAATTCTGTGCCAAGCATTTCAATGGGACGGTGAAAGATGGACACCCAGGAAAGTCTGGAGAAATTAAAGCCAAATTAAGAAATAATAATAAGGCCAAAAGATCAGAAACATAACCCTGCCCCCGCCCTGTGTGTGTTTATCCTTTATACACTGTTGGCAGTCCATATGTTGCTTCCTAGCAATGTTTTAAAGACGGCTACACCTGTCAGGGTGTCTGGGATGTAAAGACAGAGCAGATGTTGAGATTTGTGCCATGGAAGAGAAAAATTCATTTTGTCTAGCAAAAAGTGGCATGCTCCCGTGCGTCCTGAAGGGGTCCCTCCACCATTGCCACTCTCTCCTTTTCCATAAAGCAGTGGCCCCACATGGTGCCGCAGATGGAAAGATGGAATTTAATTTTACTGGCGTTCAATCAAAACAGAATAATGTGTTTAATATCCCTGCAGTGTAAGTGAAAGGGAGAGATTTATGAACTCCTGGGAGGCAAGAGATTCCAAGCAGTGCTTTGATATCTCCTCGTATGTATAAACATAGAACTGCAGTGGAAAATATGGATAAATCCAGGTTAAGATCTCCGCCTCCTCCCCCATGTTGCTACTTTAAGTTCAAGCCTTTCTGACAAAGGGGTGGCACTCTCACCAAGAGAACAGCTGAATTAATACAAAGGTAGTCAGGCACCCTGAGCTTAATCCTAGACTTAATCCAGAGGGTGATTTGGCCACAAGTGTCAAGGGAAGAGATAGATGCTTCTGATTGGCAGACACATTCAATAGGGAAGAGCCTCACAAAGGAAGTTACTAGAAACTCCACCTCAAGTTTCATTTAAAATCTAGTAGATGGTGGCCAGGGGCAGTGGCTCACCCCTGTAATCCTAGCACTTTGGGAGGCCGAGGTGGGTGGATTGCCTGAGCTCAGGAATTTGAGACCAGCCTGGGCAACATGGGTGAAACCCCATCTCTACCAAAATACAAAAAATTAGCTGGGCATGGTGGCCTGCACTTGTGGTCCCAGGGAGGGTGAAGCAGGAGAATTGCTAGAACCGGGGAGGCAGAGGTGGCAGTGAGTCAAGATCGCACTACTGTACTCCAGCCTGGGCGACAGAGCGAGACTCTGTCTCTAAAAAAAAAAAAAAAAAAATCTAGTAGATGGTAATCATATGGCTATATGTTTGTTGATAAAATAGCAACAAATCATATACATAGGGAAAACAAAAATCTGGAATTAAGTATCTCAAAATGCTATAAGAGGTTGAGTTAGGATAGTAAAATTATAGGTAATCATTGTTTTTTGTAACTTTTCTCTAAATTTGTTTCTAATGCAATGATATTATTTTTATAATGGTGAATATACGTACATTGTGTGTGTATTTGTGTGCAAGAGTTTCTAGTTTTGGTGTGCATTAGAATCACCTAGGAAGCTCTTTAAAAATGTGGATGTACGAACCCCACTTTAGACCTCCTGAAATAAGTAAATGAATAAATACAATACAATACAATACGATATAAAACCCAATCCTCCCCTAACCTAACCGAGTTCTCCCAGATTTGCTTATCTGGTGTGGAGTTGTCAGGCAGGCTATCTCATCTGGTCTGCATTATATTCATATTGGTCACTCAAAGCTTATTCCAAAAGAATACTCTGCTTTCTGTATAATTTTCCCAGAAAACATTTTACAGTCATGTCTATATCTGATTCTTTCTCACAAAAATATCTTTAAACTCTGTACTTTTCACTTTGGGATATGATTTTCAATATCCAAATAACAAAGTCCAGTGTCTGTCAGAATACCAACTTAATCCTGTCCCTTTCTCACAGATACATACACATGTCTACATTCACACCAGCAAGGAGGAGTCTACACATACATGGTTCCACTACTGTTTGGTAAATTCAGTTAATTTAGTGAAAAATCACAAGTTAATCAGATTTGGGATTGACTGAATGAGCCATTTGGGAAGATTTTAAAAACCTGTTAATTGATATGTATCATTAATACTAGTCAAGAGAGTTGAATCAGGTTATACTGAGGATGCCACTGTACAGCTGCAGAGGCATCCTTCTTATTTGAACTCTCTAGTGACAGAGTAAAGTCAAATAATATGGTTTTCTCATGTTAAGTTTTTAGGTCCAGTTAACAGCAATTGTATCAAATTAAAACAAAATCATTTTGGTTACAGTGTTACCTCAGGTATGGTTGATTGTACACACACACACACACACACAGACACACACACAGAATACACATCAATTAGAGGTTTGGAGAGACTGTCCCCACATTTGCATAAAGATATGGTCATCCATTATGGTGTGTTTTTAAAGATGTTGTCAATGGGATTGAATATGGCCTCCCAGCTAACTGCACAGCACTGCAAGAAAAATGCAAAGGTACTTTATTTTGTTTTTGTTTAACCAGGAGGTATTGATGCAGAGGAGCGTTTCATTTCCCCACTTTCTGTCTGTGCCACTAAATGCCTGATGTTACCTTGAGTCAGCTGGCTCTTCTGCCGGGACTGGCAACTGTCCATTCTAGACCTGGATTGGCTCTCAGAGCTAGGGAACAGGGTTCCACAACTAATCAGATGCCGGCTTCTTCAAGCAGAGACCACCATTTGTTTGGCTGTGTGTAAAACAAACTCTTCGAACTTACATGTTGACCATTTTTCCCCGCCCAAGACTTTTCAGATAGACAGCTCTTATTAATAAAAATAACACCTTACTTAACTAGCTCTTTTCACTTCCTGAGCACTTGCACATCCACTATCTCACTTCAACTATTATTATTATTATTATTTTATTTTTTTGAGACTTAGTCTGGCTCTGTCACCCAGGCTGGAGTGCAGAGGCACAATCCCAGCTCACTGCAACCTCCACCTCCCGGATTCAAGCAATTCTCCTGCCTCAGCCTCCTGAGTAGCTGGGATTACAGGTGTGCACCACCACGCCTGGCTAATTTTTTGTATTTTTAGTAGAGATGGGGTTTCACCATGTTATCAGGCTATTCTCGAACTCCTGACCTCATGATCCGCCTGCCTTGGCTTCCCAAGGGCTGGGATTACAGGTGTGAGCCACCATGCCCGGCCACTTCATCTATTACTGTAGGTTGTAATGGACACTAGTCTTTGCAACTTACATGTAATTCTGTGACATGTTGGTGATCTGGACTTGTGGACTAGTAACTTCTCATAGACCTTGCAGAGTAGGAAAATATTTCCTTGATTTTCTTAGGGTGTTTGCTGGGTCTAAAAGGGAAGCTACAAAGACAAATTAACAGGGGAAAAGCATATATATTTATTTAGTATAAGTTTTACACCACACAGGAGACTTCATAATGAAATAAAGCCTTGAAGACACGGTTAAAATTGTGTATGTTTGTACTAGATTTGATGGAGAGTAGACAGTCATGGGAAAATATAATTGGCAGAGTATGATCTAATGGTAATAAACTGGGGAAACTTTGCCAGGCCTGTTGGTTCAGTTGCTTCTCTGTGACACTTTACCTTCAGGGATAAGGATTTCCCCTTCCTCCCGGTATAGGGAGTGCACCTCTCACAATGGGGTCTATGACCTGCTGGAGGAGAGAAGAGTCAGAAAAGATTACAGAGAACTTCCTGCTTCTGCAGTTTTCTTAATTTCCTGTAGCTTAAAATACTCAATGTATTGGACTGGGCGCAGTGGCTCACGCCTGTAATCCTGACACTTTGGGAGACCCAGGAGGGTGCATCACTTGAGGTCAGGAGTTTGAGACCAGCCTGGCCAACATGGTGAAACCCCATCTCTACTAAAAGTACAAAAATTAGCTGGGTGTGGGGGTGCATGCCTGTAATCCCAGCTACCTGGGAGGCTGAGGCAGGAGAATCTCTTGAAACTGGGAGACGGAGGTTGCAGTGAGCCGAGATTGCGCCACTGCACTCCAGCCTGGGCAACTCAGCGAGACTCCATCTCAAAAATAAAAAATAAAAAAAAACCCCTCCATGTATCAAGATGCCACATTTGGGGGTAGAATGTTCTGAGCTCTGTCACCACCAACTCAAGGCCCTCAGTGACAGAAAATAATCTTTTTTTATTTTTCTGACATTCAGCTGAAATAACTTTCCCTTGAGTCTATCCTAAAAGTGTGTCAGTCCATTGTTTCTTCAATGGTTTGTGTAACACCCTGACCCTGTGATTCTTCAATCTTCAGAGCAGGACACACTTAGCCCTACTTGTAGTTTCAGCCTTATATAAAATTCAGAAAAATCTTTCGCCAAGTAATGTTAAATGTCAAGTTTATGCACTCATTTACCATTACTGAGCGCTTACAATGTGCCTGGTGCTTAACTTATATTATTTCATTTAATGTGCATAGCATCCCTTGAGTGGATGTAGCCATCTTCACTTTAGAGGAATGGGAACTGAGGTCCAAGGCTACATAACTACAAGCAAAGAAACCAGGATTCAAACCTAGTTTTCTCTGAATCTGAAACCATTGTTCTTTGTCTTAAATTGAGTGTTGCCTTTCCCTACTAGGAGCTGCCTATGAGAGCAGCATTACCTATCTTTCTAAGATCCAGCAAAGAGCTCCTTTAGTCCTTGGGCTAATGGTAACCATATCTTACTTGTCATTCTGCCAGGCCCATAAATCACGTGTTGTCATACAGGATGTGTGTTTTCTGCCCCCTACTACATTGTGTACTCTTTGTGGGCAGCTGCAATATCTCACTTATCCTTGGAGCTCCAGAACCCAGCAATGTCCCTGGAACATAGTAACTACTCAATAAATGCTAATTGAATACTTGAACGAATGAGTAACTACATCTGCTGCAGGTCTGTGAAGGATGAAGTTTTGAAATGTTTCCTTGAAAAGTAGATGTTCACTTGTATGGAGCCATCTGGACCCTGAATTTTCTGAGTTTGATACCCCTCAACCTCATTAACCATACCTTTCCTGCTTCCCTAGTCCAGCAATAAACTTAGCACTCCAAGAAAAGACCCATACCTGGGACTCTCTGAAAATGATGGAAACTTCTTCCCTATTTTCTCCTTCATGTGGCCTCAGAAGCAAGCTTCCTCTGGGAGCACATTGAGCAAACCTCTGACAGCTGCTTCCAAGATCCCTAAGTTTCTAAAGCATGTGACAGCTTCTTCTGACCCACTGAAGTTGTCTTGTGATAAATCCTCAGTGTTCCTTAAACTATCTCTGGTGAAAAAGAAAAGAGTTTTTCTCCCAATTTGTCATAAACTGATACTTATGGAAAATAAAACATCACACCCTTGGATGTTATGACAATGTCAAACTGATATAACAAGTTTCTAAATCCTTTCTCTCAATTTCTTTACTTAACTCCTTTATGACTAGTAACAGTAAGTGGATTGATGCTGGTCCATAGGCCACACTTGAAGGAGCATCAGCATAAACCACGAAATTCTGATTTTCTCTCTGGAGTAGTGTCTAATAGAAATGGAATGCAAGTCACATATAAGATTTTAAATGTTCTAGGAGCTGCATTAATAAAGGTAAGAAGAAACAGGAGATACTAATTCAAATACTATATTTAGCCCAATATATCCAAAATATTATTATTTCAATATGCAATCAATATAAAAATAATGAATAAGCTATTTTACAATTCTTTTATTTTGCACTAAGTCTTTGAAATCTGGTGTGTATTGCTACCTAAAGCACAGCTCCATTTGGACAAGTCACAATAGCACATATTGCTAGTGACTACCATACTGAGCAATGCAGCTCTAGAGTTGTCACTGCTACCACATTTACTGACTCTAATCCCTTTGAGGTTTCACCATTGCTCTATAGAAAGTTCCTTAGTTACCTCTAAGCTTCAGAAACATTCTGACTCACCAGGACTCCTGCATTCAGTTTCAAGCAATCTTCCAGAATTAAACACTTTAGTTCTGGTAAGGAAAAGACAGAAACATTAAAGGCAACAATTGGTAAAAAGAAACATACTCTCACCCACAAGATCTCAGATATGTAGTTCAGCAAACCATTTTGAGCCTCTACAAGGTGTCAGGCATTCAGGCATGGGTGCTAGGTGGATGATCAGCCAGTATCTGTATATTGTCTTTATTTTGTACAGTTGGAACCATCTCATTCTTAAATTCTAAAGACTCTAGGGATCCCTTCTAGAAGAAGAAAACAAAAAAATCCATAGCTCTATAGGCTACCCCCAGTTCAGCCCTGAGCCGGTATTGCTCCTGGTCTTACTTTGAATTCCCAGATCTGCATTGACTGGATTTCATTCTTCTTCCCCAATGATATCATCTCTGCCTGGAGACTGGACTATTGCTCTAGGAGCTGTCTTCTTTTGGTGCTAACTACCAAACCATCTAGATGTTGGTCTTTTTTTTTTTCACGGGACCTCTATGTTTTACTGTAATTGTTCCTCTTTAAGAATCATCCTGAATATTGCACTTAGTTGTGAACTTGGCTTAGGACATTCGTGACCTATCCACTTCCTTCCCTGAAGAATAGCTCCCAAGTTTCATTCAAACTATTTGGACTTAAAATGGCATCCACTCCTTCGTAAAATCTTTATATGCCCTTGTGGCTTTGCCTTATATGTGCCATATGTACGTAGGTTGACCCACCTTCCTATTGCTCAGTCCCCAGTTCTAACAGTTATTATCATTAAGAAATATCCAAAGTCATAGAAAGCTAACATAGGTAGAATGACTTACGGTTTAGTACTGATATTTAGATTCAGAAACCATGTTATTAAAGAAATCAATTAGCTAGAGAAAGATAACTTTGCTCCAAGTTCCTTTCCCATTTGCAGCACAGAAGCAGTGGCTGGTTAGCATCTGGGTGTCCTCGAGACATACTGAACATTTCATTCATCATACATGACATTTGCATATTGCAAATATCATACTTTATGCACATGCCTTCCAGGCTAGTCTAGAGACTATGATTGCTGCCTAATCCTCACATAAATCAATGCACCAGGGAATGCCACTTGTAAACATGAGGAAAATCAAGGATAGCTCTGCCTTCAGACTCTTCCTGGGACCATCTCATTCTCTTCACATCCCAAGTAGATTCAGTGCCTTCATTTTCTCTTCTTTCTTGTAGCTATTAAAATTCTATTAGCCATTTGTGAATATTATTTTATGCCATCTGCATTTTCTCTAAGTTGTGATAGTGACAGCTGCAATCATTTGTATGCATTTTCTGTGCAGGATTTTGTGTGTTTATAGGAACAAAACCTTTCCTTTGTATGACCATGTATCCAAATAGAAAGATGATTTGTTTGTAAATCTATTTCTCTTCCAAACATTAGTTTATTTGCTGAGAAGACAGAAAGAGAAGATGTTGAAAGAGGAAAGGCAAAAACATTTGATCTCAAATAACAAAGCGTAGGTTTGCTTTTTCTCAGCTCTTGGTTTTCCGCCTCTCAGTCAAAGTTGACCTTATAAGTACTGTTAGACTGTGTTTCGTGTTTTTAATCTGAAGGCCTTCAGGGTATTTCCCTCATTCCACTACCACTCTAAAATCTTTCTCCTTTCCCCATGTCTCAGTTAGCAGAAAAATTCATCTAGCCGGGCTCCTCCCTTCTTTCCTGCACAAGAATGAATCTGGTTCTTCTTTAAGGAAAGTGTAAGCTCGCGGGGAAGGCCAGCTAAACAAGTCTACAGTTTGTCACACTGGAAAGTTACCAGCTTGTTAAAGCCACCTTCTAGGGTGGGCATGACAACAAGGTAGCAGAACCTGCCTCGTTTTGAGTATCACCTTGCACAGCATACAAGAATTAAATACATGAAGACTCCAATCAGGATTAATCTGAGCTACTCATGAAAGCTTTAAGTGTTCCAAGGAAGTTGAGTCAGAGGATTTTCAGTTGCAACTTGATTCAGCTAACCAGTTTCCTCATGCCACACAAGGAACCAGGACCCTCTAAGGCCACACCTTTGGGAGGTGCCCCACATGGACAAACCCTTTTCTCTAACTGTCAACCCTTCCCAGTCCTACTCGCTTTCTTCTAATAAACCCTTTTAGAAGCTTTTACTAATATCCACTGACTGTAGTCTTCACCCTGACGTTAATGGTAGGAGGTGAGATTGTTTTCTTCCTGGGGTTTTTCTGGTCTCAAAAAGGAAGGATGTGAGTGAGTTTTTTTTTTTTTTCTGATGGGACATATGAGAAAGATAGTGTTTCTTTCTACCTAAGCTTGGTCCTCCACCAGAAATTGCTTTTGCTAGATTTCTTCAGAATAAGGCAACACTCTCACGACAATGAATATAAATTATTTCTAAAGACTCACAGTCTAGTCTCACATAGATGCATCCATTCCTTCTATTGAGATAATTTTGCTCTATGTAAAATTATAATGCCATCTACATTTTTCTAAAGTAGCATACTGCTTCTTTCTTAGGTTTATTATCCTTATATGGTCTCTATTGTAGCTCAGAATGCCTCTGTTTAAGCCATCTTTGATGGTTGGTACTATCCCAAATAGTTGCTCTCTGCCTCAAATTTCTCCTCTGACTTTGGATGCAGGTGGATGATATGCTATCAGTTAATCCTGCTGCCTCCTTATTGGTAGTAATTGTAAAAGACGGAAGTGGAGGTTGGGAAAAGAGAAGGGAAATACAATGAAGATTTTTTTAATAAACGAAGTAATAATTTTACAGTGCCTTGAGGCAGATAAAGAAAATTGAGTCAAATCATATCAGAAACTTGAACCTGTACCCTTGTCTGGTAGAAAGCAAGAGGCTGTCTATAATTGAAGGGATGTTGCAGCCAGGTTGTAGTGTTTTGATGGGTACTAATACACTCTGACATAGAGTTATCTTCTGAGGAGTTAAAGCCATATATATTCCTGTGCACTGGAAAGAGAATGTCAGAAAAGAATGCATCCAGCATGCATGGAGGTTCTCCTAGCTTCACTAAGCTAAATTAGATCACGTAAGTCATCTGAAGCTTTTCCTACAGAAATAGCCCAAACAGTCAATCACTCCTCCTCTGTGACTACATTTGGGAGTTAGAAACTAACAACTATTAGTATGTCATCCTTTGGCTTAGGCAAAGAGATAGCAAACTTCCATGTGAAACCCATCCCAAAATCTCATAGACTGGTCTTTTTGATAAACATAGAAATGGACTTTTCTGGTCTTAAAGCTTGAAACTTATATTTGTTTTATCTGAGTTCCTTCCTCAGGAAAGGACCTTTGGGCCTCTGAAAGAAAGAATCAAAGAACTGAAACTCACCAGATCACCATAACCTGATAATGAGATGAGGACGCCTCATTTATCATGATTGCTTCCTTGCCCTCCCTAGTTCCTGTTTTCTTACATGTTGTTACATTTCTTCGCGGCTGTAAAAAGCCCTAGTTTTTGTCAGTCAGGGAGATGGATTCGAGACTGAACTCCCATCTCCTTGTCTGCAGCACCTGAGAAAAGCCTTTTTCCTTGACGATAACTTGTCATCACTGACTGGCTTCCTGTGCTGCAAGTGGCAGGGCCTAGACTGAACCCCTAGTGTTTCGGTAACATGTGCAAGGCTGGGTCTAGGGTGAGAAAGGGGAGATGCGTAGGGTACATAACTGAAGGAGATCCTGTAAGAGTGAGTGAGTGAAAAGAGTAACTTCCTACTTTTTGCTCCCTAGGTATCTCACTTGCCTCACCTTAGTCTCAACAATGCTTTCAAATATAGAAAAGAAACTGCCCCATGGGCCAGGGAGGCCTGTTAGCATTGATAGAACCAAAGGGATATAATCTGTACGTTTTATTTAGTTAACCCCTGGATTTGCCAATTAAGCTTCAGTTCCCTTTTTTAAAATACGAACTTGCTAATTTTATGTGTTGGCATTAATTATGTCACACTTTAAGGTAGTAAGGCTTATATGTACTTTCCTCTGTGTAAAGGGACAATCAAGCCCTTGAGAAGAGGGACAGTGGAGGAAATGAATATGGAGCATCTACTAAGCAAGGCACTCTTACTAGTCGACTGGTCTAGCTATTGCCTATCCCTTGGTCCTTTGACAACTACAAAGGCTAAAAAAATCAAATAGTTTTCCAACCTCCTTTGCAGACAAAGGTTACAGTGTAAGAAGCAATCTGCTTGGATCTCCTGGTTCATGGCTACCAGATTTGGCAGAAAAAACATAGAACACCCTGTTAAAGTTGAATTTCAGATAAGCCATGAATATTTAGTGTAAGTATGTCCCAAATATTGCTTACGAAATATGTATTCTAAAATTGCCTTCATTGTTTATCTGAAATTTAAATTTAACTGAATGCCCTGTGTTTTATCTGGCAATCCTGTTCATAAATATATATATTTGCATAGCTTGTAGCTTACAGCATCCTCTCTTCTGTCTTTTTTTTTTTTTTAAGATGGAATCTCCCTCTGTTGCCAGGCTGGAATGCAGTGGTGCGATCTTGGCTCACTGCAACCTCCATCTCCCAGGTTCAAGCGATTCTCCTGCCTCAGCCTCCCAAGAAGCTGGGACTACAGGCATGCACCACCACGCCTACCTAATTTTTGTATTTTTGGTAGAGACAGGGTTAAACCATGTTGGCCAGGATGGTCTTGATCTCTTGACCTTGTGATCCACCTGCCTCGGCCTCCAAAAGTGCTGGGTTTACGGGTGTGAGCCACTGTGCCCAGCCTGTGTCTTATACAAGGATTATGATAGTCAAAGTGATCTCAGAGGTGCTGACTGTGCACTCACACGTCATGAAACCTCTGACCGTAAACATTGTCCAAACTCTGGAGTACTTGCTTTGTGACAGAAATAAACCCTTTATAAGTTTAAGTCATTGTTAATAGGGTTTTCTACTACTGGGATACAGAAGCATTCTTAACTGACATCCTTATTTTGTGCCAAACACGTACTTTCTTTTTTTTTTTTTTGTCTCGCTCTGTCGTCCAGGCTGGAGTGCAGTGGCGTGATCTTGGCTCACTGCAAGCTCTGCCTCCCGGGTTTACGCTATTCTCCTGCCTCAGCCTCCCGAGTAGCTGGGACTACAGGTGACTGCCACCACGCCCGGCTAGTTTTTTTTTGTACTTTTTTTTTTTTTTTTTCAGTAGAGACGGGGTTTCACTGTGTTAGCCAGGATGGTCTCGATCTTCTGATCTCGTGATCCTCCCTCCTCGGCTTCCCAAAGTGCTGGGATTACAGGCATGAGCCACCGCGCCCAGCCCAAACATGTACTTTCCTATACCTTACCTCATTTAAGTATTTTAACCACTTTATGACATGGATGTTATTGTGCCTGTTTTCAGATAAGAATGAAAATTCAAAGAAACTAAGTACCTTTCTCAATGCCTCATAAAACTGATGGCTAATGTTTATTGTGTACTTAGTAGGTTCTGACACAGGTTGATGTGTCTACATGTACGCAATCACCTAATCCTCCTAACAGCTGTTGAGAAAAGTACTGCAATTATTGACAATTCTATAGATGAAGAAACAAGAGATTATGAAATGTACTCAGTACAATGGAGCTGGGCTTCAACTCATATACTGGGGTTTAGCACCCTGCACTCCTGACTACAGTGCATACTGGCCAGAGAAAGAGGTGACATTCACACTAAGGCATAGGATGCTAATGCCAGGACTCCTTCCACTGTGCCTGCCTGGTTCCCGACCTGGATAAATGAGGAAGTACTGTATTTCCCTTCTAGATTTCCAAAAACCTTATCTCTTTAACCCTGATTGCTAAGTCTCCCTTTACTAATTTTGCCCTGTAGGTTCTACGTTGCCCTAGAATCTGGCACAAATTCTGGCTTTAGGAAGGTGACGTGAGGCACCTTTTCTCAGTTGCTCATGGGGTTGGCAGCAGGTGGCTTCCGACGTGCCAAGAACCTAGTCATTGGATTCTCCTTGTTCTCAAAATAAATAAATAAATAAATAAAAAATAGGTTCATGTGCCAAACCACCAAATCATCTGGGGAACTTGGTTCTCCAGAGGCAGTTTCTTGCCCTTCCCTCTATCTTCTTTCTTTATCCAGTGCAGATTTCCAGCCTACTGGGAACATTGCGATTTGCTTCCCTCATTCTTGCTAAGAGAAATACTCTGGTGTTTCCTCCCCATTATTTTTCTTTCTGTGGCTCAAATTAATTACCTCTTTGGGGAACCTACTTTCTAGACTCCCATCTCTGCCTAAATTGCCAAAGATAACAGATTAGTGGCTGCACTCCCATGTGTTGCCTCTGGCTTAAGCCTGACTTTTGGGTCTACTTGTATTCCCACATTACTTCTGTCGACCTATCCTGCCTGTAGTCTAATTCCTTTTATGACAAATGAACACTTACCTCCTAGACTGCTTAGAGCTTGTTTTACCCTGGAACAGAGCTTAGGGTTTACCATACTACCTTTGGACTGCTAAGAGCAAATATTTTATTTTAGGGATATAGAGATAAGTTGTTTTATTCCTAAAACAATCCCCAAGTTCAAGGATGGGTAAGTTTGGGCATTCTGCATTCTAAATGAGAGAACTATTTATTCAACCTTGTTTCTTGGGTCACCATTTATTAAAATAACAATAATCTCAATGTTTTGAAATAGAAAAAATTACTGCTTTGCACAAACAGTATTTAATTTTTCATTTCTAAGAGAAGAAGAATGATTGGAATGAGAGGAATTAAAGTTCCTTAATCTCATCTTTTAAAATCATATCAAACCATTTACATATCCAGGCTCTTTTCAATTTCCGTCTGAGGTCATCTCTGCTTATCATTTTCTGTGCTCTCTATAGATAGAAGTTTATGGTCTTCCTTTTCATAATCAAGTGTGTGGCGCTCAAGTATGGACAGAGGAATCTAAGGTGGGAAACCATTATCTCCTTTGTCCTTTAACTACTCTCTCTGTGTGCCCCTGTATGTAAATATACAGAACCATGCAATGCACAAGTCAAATTGAAGGCCTTTGGAAAATGCTTTCTTGATTTTATCTCATTTCCTAGCAAAGCAATTGGTAATACCATTTTAGAAGTAAATGAGGTTTGATTGCAGATGGAACATCTTTACCCAGGCACTATTTTCCCTTCCTAGAATATGTAAACGTTGACTTCCCTGGTTGTTACTGAACCCTTTCATCTAATCATAAAGTTTTTTTTTTTAATGCAATGTGCTATCCCTGTGGATTTAAGCCTAAGCACTGAGGGAACTCAAGATGGGTATAGACTTTCTGAAATACATTTTCACAGAGAACTATAATACATCTTCCAGAAGAGCCAGAGATTCCAAATTTCCTCCTTTATTATGAAGTCTCCAGATAAGACTTTTATTCTAAAGAAAACCGTAGTACTTCATATATTGTTACCAATAAAGGGGTAAAGCTTACTAATTTTTAATTTCCTTAGCACTTTCTCTCTAAATGAGGAACAGATTGTGGAAGGAAAATTTTGATAATCATAGTAGGTTGCTAGCTGCTTTGTTAGCACAATCTATTCCTGAGATTTTATGAGATCTGGCTTACGAAGTACTGGTTGATAAATGATTCAATATTTAACCATGATTTACCTGTACCTTGTGGAGGAAAATTATGCTGATGGAGCTGAAATCACCGGAACAGAGATTTTTACATCCCATAGAATGTGTCAACATAGCGTTGAGTGTGAATCGCTCACTTGGGACATAAAGTGCTCCTCTTTTTAGGATCCAGGATTACATCTCAATATAAATGGCTGATGGAAGTAAACAAAATGAGCCCAGTGCACTGCCTGGTGATATGTGGTAATAAAGATCAGCAATGAGGGATGGAAGGGCTCCCTTGCCATCTCTAGATGTCAAAGAAGTAGATTTTAAACTCTGTGGGTGGTATCAGTCTGGAAAATAGAGGAACATTCGAGCCATATGGAAATCAATACAGCTTCATGAAAGGAAAGATGAAGACCAGCTTTGCCTCTTTAAAGGAATGACTATGGAGGGAGCATGGTACCTGGACTCTTCCCTGGGGCCTCACTTACCTGTGTATTTATTCGAACCTTTTTTTCATCTAAATCAATGAGATCCAATCTGTTACAACCTGGGAGATTTCAGTCTGAGACTTCCTGGAAAGGCAATAGCAATGCAGAGTTGATTAAAATTAGTACAGAGAGTCAGCAGACTAACACAATATTTACAATATTCTGTCTAGTATTCTAAAGAAAGCACATCAGCACAATCAAAGATGGCAAAAGTTTTATATTGAGAAGGGGAGAGTGGTAGATCATCAGTTCCTCTTCTGGTAAATCAGGATTTTTTTTAATCTGCTGGAAAATAAGCTCTACATGAGCAGGATCACTAGCATAACTTTGTCCCTTCCACCACCCCCGGCCCAAAGTAGGTTTTAAATATATATGTTTAAATAGAAAGGTAGATGATAGATAGAGAGAGAGAGAGAGAGAGAGAGAGAGAGATAGACAGACAGACAGATAGATAGATAGATTTGGTCTGGCTTCTTAGGAAATTTCAGAAGCAGTATAAAATTTGGAAGAGAAATATCTTGAGGGGAAAAACAACGTGAAATGGGAAGTGGTAGCTGATCTTGCTATAGGACAAGTTGGGAAAAAAGGTCCAGGGGTCTGATTTCCATTCCCATTATAGGAATCCTCAATCCCTGACTGTGCCTGGGCCACTATTCTGACTTAAGACCAAGCTACTATCCTGTGTCTCATTAACCTGATGCATCTGTGGCCAAAAGCAAAATCTGGCATTGCTTTATTCATTTTTTATACATTCCCATCAAGTTAACCAGATTTGTAGTCACAGCCCATAAATACACCATACACTGGCCTTTCTCAAGGCCCGAGGCATTTTACTTGGTGTCCAGGCCAAGAATTAAAATAAAATTTCAAGCCCCTTAAACGAATTCCGGGTCTTGCAGTTAGGCTAACAAATAATATTATTCTTGTAGAATCCAGCAAGTGCCAAGGTCCTTATCCTAAAAATCTGATGACTTTGAATTTAGATAAAGGTCTGAGTTTCCTAAAGGTGATATAAGCAATATCATCCAAGATGTTTTGCCACTATTGTCTCCAGCTTATTTGGGACTATTTTTCTTAAACTTTATGAGATGGTAGACAGCTTGAAAATCATAGTGTACTTTGCATAACACTATGAAATATGGATGTATTTAATTCCAGCATTTGAACTAGGAACAATTTTACTAGCAGAAAATGACTATGTTATAGGTATGCAACATGAAATCACAACACATGTGCATGCAAAAAACAGGCTCATGAGAGAAGCACGATCTGTTGTTTCTGAGTTTTGCCATTAATATTCATTGGCTGCTTGTTCATTTGTTTTGCTGTCTGCCTCACAGACAAGCAGTAGAAACCACCAAAGGTTTTAGAAAAATTTATGGAAGAAAAATTTAAAATGGAAAACATTCTTTCCATTAAGTTATTATTTTCTCTAAATTGGCAAGACTGCCATTATTCAATTTCAGCAATGAAAATCCTTGGATCAGCATGCAGAACATCAATGATCTTTGGGAAAGTAGTTTGAGAATTAAATATAGGAATTGGGATAATGTAGCTTAAAAATTCAAAACTCTGGGTCGAACTCACCTGACTTGAGTCCTGGCTGTATCCATTACTAGCTGCGTGTATGCATGTTATTTAACCGTTCTTTGCTGTACCTTTCTCCTCTCAGAAATGGTTATAATCTAATTCTAACATCTTAGAATTGTGTTAGTGTTAAGTGAGATTGTATATCATTATGGATTTTGTGATTTTGAGCAAAAAAATAAATACATTTGGGCTACATTAAGCCAAAGTTACGTTGCTGGAAAGACATTAAGGCTTTACACAATCCAGGAGATAGCCAAGAATCAGGCATGGAAATGGGACTGAACTAAAGCAATTCTGCAGGCCCAGAAGTACAAACGTTTCCAATAGCTTTGTAACGAAACTCTAGTGTGATCATGCTCGATCAAATGCAATAGAACTCTACCACTGTTAGCTTCTTTGACTCTCTGATCGTGTCTGAAGTATCAGAGAGGGAACATCCAATTAGCCTAGATTGGTTCATGAGGTCACTTTATTAGGAGTAAGGGGCATCTCTGATTGCTGTATCCCCATAAGACTATATTCAGTGAGGAAGAAGTATTCACACGAATAAAAATGAGAATTATCAGAAAGGAGAAATGAAAGCCAAATATTCCAAAACATGCATGTCTTTTACAGATGAAGTAGGCAGACTGCTTGATACCTAGCAGGTAGTCAGTATACTTTATTTAATTACTTTATTTATTTGACAGGGTCTTGCTCTGCCACCCAGTATGGAGTGCAGTGGCAGGGTCATGGCTCACTACAGCTGCAACTTCTTGAGTTCAAGCAATCCTCCCACCTCGACCTTCAGAGTAGCTGGGCCACAAGCACATGCCACTACACCAGGCATTTTTTTTGTATTTTTAGTAGAGATGAGACTTCGCCATATTGCCCAGGCTGGTTTCAAATTCCTGGGTTCAAGTGATCCACCCACTTCAGCCTGCCAAAATTCTGGGATTACAGGTGTGAGCCACCATGCTGGTACTCAGTATACTTTAATCTCACCTTCTGACCTCATTTAAGGCAATGAGATGTTTCACACTAGGTGGAGTTGACTTTGAGTTATAGGCGTTAACTTGCAGTGTTTTGATATTAGCCCAGTAATTTTTAAGAGTCTCAGAAGTCCAGATCACAGTAGTTTTTCATTTCTTTGGAATGAGAACACAGTATTCACTCACAAAGGAACTTTGGATAGCAACTCCTCCAACAAGGATGCAAGGGCTTCCAAAGATGCAGTTTCTCAAAACCGGGACCCATAGAGGTAGCTGAGATAAAGTATCTCAGCCCAATTAACTTTTTTGGTGGCATCCAAGGACCTATGGCTAGATACATCATTGTTTCCAAAACATTATTGATGATCTACATTTGGGACCTTTTTAAAAGAAAATTAGTTATATGGCCACATTTTTGTTCACTAAAATATGCATCCTAGGATAGATCTTTTCAGAATAAGCATGGCCAAAAAAAAAACTTGTACCCTCTTTTATCTCTGCTGACTACAGACCAAATCTACAAATATCTGAAAGAGTTTGGCAAATTCAAACAACTGTGATAATTTCACTGTTTCTCCTGGAGCGACTGGGAAAACTCATTTTGTGGGCACATTTTCATTGTTGACTGGACTCTAATAGTCTACTTTTATCCTCTGTTGCCTCTTGCTAAGCCTGGTTATTTTGTTTGGTAAACCATAGTTGAACTTTATTCTTATATATAAGTGTACCTTCAAAGGGAACTTCCTAACTGGACTCCTTTGAAACTCCAACAACCTGTATTCTGGTGTCAACATTTTAAAATAGCTTAATCCCTCATGTTCTCCCACTTGTAATTCAGGTAACACTGTGGGAGGAATCCTTCTTGTAGTGAACTATACCTTTTTCCTATTTCACCTTTGTGACCAAATTCACCACATCACCTCTGGAGTTCTTCGTTAAATTATCTGAACTCTACTGCATTTAGAATTGATTTGATGGGGGGCTTCGAGGCCATCGGAGCCACAGCATCCATATCACCAGTTTTCTTTTTCTTTTTTTCTCCTTAAATCAAAAAATGACTTTGGTTTGTCATGGCCTGACCCATCTATTCAGAAGTTCGTTCCATTAACTCTTTTAATAGTCCCTTCTTCTTCAGGGCTCTGATGAGATTAAAGTCATTTTCCCCCTAGAGGCTGGAGGGCTCCTGCCATTCCCCATAATTCACTGGCTCCAGCTAATGGGTGCTGGGGGAGGGGTGGAGGTTATTGCAAGGCTAGAGCCATGCTTTGTAGTGACTGTGGGGTTATTAAAGAGGTGAAATAGTGGGTGTTCTTCCCTTCCTCTTAAATCGTTCTTAAAATGCTGTAATATTTGTTGTTTCTTTCCCACTCTAGCCTGATTTAGGAAGCATATAAGAGTAACCCATATTGTGCTCTATGTAAGGAGTGCTGGGAAGGACCTAGTCTTTCTATATTTATTTTCCATACCCTTGGCTGAGACCTAAGTTCTCACAATTAGTAATTTTTTTTTTCAATGTAAGGTTTTGGGTTTTCTAAAATTTTTAGTAAAATAGCATATTGTGTTTTACGAGCCATTTGCATCTCATAGGAAATTTATTTCATGCTTACTAGATAACAGAATTTGAGCCAAAAAGATAAGAAGAGTCCAAATATACTAGGTCTTTGAATTCATAAGAAAAGATGTGCCAGAAAAATCTCAGAAGTTGACAGCATCACTGATCAGTTTTTCCCTAACTTTATGATACTTAATACAAAGCTGGTAACCTGTATTCCCCATCCCCAGATATTTTCTATATTTCTCTAAGTCATGAATATCTATTTCCTATATCTTGGAAATAAGTAGTTACCAATCACTTTCATCAAAGATGTCTACCAATCACTTTCATCAAAGTTACCAAATATTCTCATCAAAGTATAAGACATGTCTGTTCACTCCATGTAATCTCCTTCTCTGTCACAATTGGGGGAGGCAATTTAAAAGATTTCCATAAAAGAAGTGTTAGGTACTGCCAGACCACAGATACTATCAGAAAGGTGAAGGACTAAACACTAAGTCAGATGACTCTGTTGTCAGCCATGATGTAATTACTAGTACTGGGCTTCCCTCCCTGGCATTAAAACAAACAAACAAACAAACAAAGAAACAAAAACAAAACAAAGCAAAAATTCTAGAAAACTTGATAAAATTTTCTAAAAACTTGATAAAATATATAAAACAGCTGTTTTCAAACATTAGGTGAAAAGCAATACAGAACGAGGATCCCTGAGGGAAGGGAAACAAATTAGTTGAGCCCTACAATTGTACTGCCTTTCTGCATAAAGGTAATTATTGGAGCACAGTGCAGAAATGGGAATACAAGATGAGCACAGTATTCTTGCTGAGCTGAAGATAGAGCAGAGTTTAGTGAGGATAAGGAGTCTCACATTTCTTGGAGAGAACTGCGCAAAGAATTTTAGAAACCAGCACGGGAGCTCGTTTGAGTTGGTTGCTGAATACTAAGTTGTGCACATATTGGGTAAGACTTCACAAAGGTGAACAAAGAGCAATAATGAAGAACAACTAATGAGGAGCTATAAGCTGAACAATTCCCAGAGATAAGACTAAGATGTGTTCAAGTTCCAACCAGTCAGATTAGAGAGAACGTGTGAGAAGGGTCACACTTTAATAGTAAAGATAAAATAAATATAGAGTGAAAACTAATCTAAACACACCTTAACAAAGATGAAAGGCTTGTTTAATGGGATTAAGATTATCTCATATATTTTAATTATTTGCCAAAACAAAACTCATTAGTATTTAAAGGAAGCAACAAAAATCCAGCATTCAAAAATATAATATTTATGATGTCAAACATCTAATAAAAATTGCCAGAATGTAAAAAAGGCAGAAAATATGACCCATAATAAAGAGACAAATCAATTTACAAAAGAAGATCCATAAATGACAAAAAGATAAAAAAACAGCTATTATAAACATGAAACAGCTATTATAAATATACTCAAGGTTATAAAGAAAAAAATTACTGCGAACCAACAATGAAGGAAAAGCTAAAAAGCACCTAAGGGAAAAAAGAAACAATAGGTACAGAAAAATAAACAAATAATGAACAGAAGACTTCCTATCAGAAATAATGGAAGCCAAAAGATAGTGCATAAATATCTTTAAAGTTCTGAAAAAAAAAAAAAAAAAAAAACCCAAGAAGTTAACCTCTTAAACTAGAAGTCTAAAATCAGCAAATGATAATGGCATTTGCTTCAAAAAATGATAATGGCAACCTAGATCAACACAAAGGAATGAGCAGTGCCAAAAATGGTAAATACAGGAGTAATTACATGTGTTTGTGTGCACATATATATGAATAATTATGTTTGTGTACATATACACACATGTATATTTATTTTTAACTTTCTTAAAAGATAATTACCTATTTAAAGCAAAATTAATAACAATGCCTGTGGGGCTCATAGCAGACACACGAGTAAAATCTATGACCATACTACTACAAAGGAAAAATAGGGACAGAGAGTTACTCTTTAGTAATTTTTAAAATTTTGTGCAGAAGCTGATATATTATTCAAATGTAACATAGATTGTGATAAGATAGTGATGCGTATTGTAATTCCTGTAGCAACCACTATTTTAAGAGGTTATCAGTTAATAAAGAAGATAATAGGAAATACTAAAATATATTTTTAGAACCATAAAAGACAAGAAAAGAAGAAAAAAGAATAGAAAGGATAGAATAATTAGAAAACAAATATAAATCTGACTGACTTAAATCAATAAATAACATTAAATTAAATACTCTAAGGGAAAGACAGAAATTGATAGATTGTATGGAAAAGCAAAACCTAATCCCACCTATAGAAAACTCCCTTTAAATATAAAAGACTCCCTTTAAATATAAAAGTAGAGATAGGGTAAAAGGAAAAAATGGAGAATGTATACCATGCAAACTGGAATCATAGGAAACTACAGGGGCTGTGTGAATGAAGGCAAAGTAGATGTGAGAGCAAGAAATGTTATTAAAGAGAAAAGGAAATATTTTACAATGATAAGAGTCAATTAAAGAGGAAAGCTTAATACTTCCAAATGTGGTTGGAAAACTTGACACTTGCATAATTATAATTGAAAATTTCTAAACCCCTTACTTGGCAATTGATAGACCAAGTGAAAAGAACATCTGTAATCCTATAAAAGATCTGAACACCATTATCGACTACCTTAACATAATTGAATCTTCTAGCATACTGTACACAAAATGGATGCATATATATTCTTTTAAAGTACAGATAAACATTAAGATAGGGCATAACACAAGACAGTAATAACAGTCTTCATAAATTTAAATAAATTGGAATAATTAGGAGTATATTCTCTGACCACAACATAGTTAAATTAAAAATAAATTTTAAAAAATTCTAGGCCGGGCACGGTGGCTCAAGCCTGTAATCCCAGCACTTTGGGAGGCCGAGACGGGTGGATCACGAGCTCAGGAGATCGAGACCATCCTGGCTAACACGGTGAAACCCCGTCTCTACTAAAAAATACAAAAAACTAGCCAGGCGCGGTGGCGGGCGCCTGTAGTCCCAACTACTCGGGAGGCTGAGGCAGGAGAATGGCGTGAACCCAGGAGGCGGAGCTTGCAGTGAGCTGAGATCCGGCCACTGCACTCCAGCCTGGGCAACAAGAGAGAAACTACATCTCAAAAAAAAAAAAAAAAAAAAAAATTCTGGAAAATCCCCTAATATTTGGAAAGTAAAAATCTCAACAGAACAAAGGAAACCTCAAAAAACCCGCGTGTCAAAGAAGAAATCAGAGAAGCAATTAGAAAATATTTTTAACTTAATAATAATACACCATAATATATTACAATTTGTGGGAAAGACTTAAACCACTGCTTCAAAGAAACATATAAATGTTTATATTAGAAAAGAAATGTCTAATGTTAGTGATCTGCTGTGAAACTAAAAAAAAAGAACTAATTTCAAATAAAAGGAAGGACAAAATTCAGTATAAGGAAGGACAAAAATAATAATTGAAATAAATAAAACAGGAATAAAATAATAGAAAACAATCAGTAGGCCAGGCGCGGTGGCTCACGCCTGTAATCCCAACACTTTGGGAGGCTGAGGCAGGCGGATCACCAGGTCAGGAGATCAAGACCATCCTGGCTGACATGGTGAAACCCCGTCTCTACTAAAAATACAAAAAAATTAGCAGGGCTTGGTGGCGGGCACCCGTAGTCCCAGCTACTCGGGAGGGTGAGGCAGGAGAATGGTGTGAACCTGGGAGGCGGAGCTTGCAGTGAGCTGAGATTGCGCCACTGTAGTCCAGGCTGGGTGACAGAGCAGCGAGACTCCATCTCAAAAAAAAAAAAAAAAAGAGAGAAAGAAAACAATCAGTAAAGCTAAAAGCTGATTCTTTTAAAAGATAATAAAATTATGAAATGTCTTGCTAGAACAACCATGAAAAAACATGAGAAAAGGCAAATCACCAATACTAAAAATGAATGAGCATGTATCATCATAGAGACTCTCCAAACATTAAAAAGACAATCAGGTGCATTGTTTTTTTCACTTAATAAATCCTAAACATTTCCCTTTGAAAATAAAAAATAAAAAATATTAGAACAACCTTATTTCAATAAATTAAACAACTCAGTTTAAATGAAAAAACACTCTGGAAGACTCATATTATGAAAACTGATACAAGAAGAAATAGAACACTGAAAAGCCCTATATCTACTTAAGAAATTGAATTCATAGTCAAAAATATTTTTACAAAGAACACACCAGGTCTAAATTGGTTAAATTTTATCAACTATATAAAATAGAAATAATACCAATCCAACACAAACAGTTCAGAAGACTTTCCTCCTCAAATATGAAGCCAATATTATTACTACACCAAAGCCAGGCAAAGAGATTGCAAAACACACTCTTTCCTAAATACAGCTGCAAATATTCTTAACAAAATAGTAGCAAACTGATTCTACAAGATATAAAGATTATAAACCATAAAATGAAATTTATACTGGAAATACAAGGTTGGTTTAACATTTGAGGATCAATGTAATTTAACATATTAACAGAATGAAAGGTAACAATCATGTGAATATCTCAGTAGATTCAGAAAAAGTCAACAGCAATTCATGACATGTTGAAAAAATAAAAGCTTCTCAGCAAACTTATGAGGAAACTAACTTAATCTGATAAATATATCTATGAAAGCTGGAATCATACTTAATGGTGTAATGTTGATAAATTTTTACCTAAGATCAAGAATATCTGCTCTCACCAATTTTATCCAACATCACAGTGGAAATAATAAACAAAGCAATAAAGGAATATAGATTGGAAAAAAGAAGTGAGGTTGTCTTAATCCACAAATGACATGATTATGAACAAAGAACTCTTAGGTATTTGTAAAAACATTACTGGCATTAATTAATAAGCGCCAAGGTTTCAAGATTGAAAATCAATGTAGAAAAATCAATGTTATTTCTAAATACTAGCAATGAATAATGAAAAAAATTGAAAAACTGATATTATTAACAATAGCATGAAAAATGTAAAATAGTCAAAGACCCATTTAACAAAATAAGTGCAAGAACTCTACCCTGAAAAACATAAAACATTGCTGAGAAAAATTATAAAGGATCTAAAATCGAAGAGACATGTTTATGAACTAGAAAACTCAACGTTGTTCAGATATTAGTTCTCTCCATATTGATCTAAAAATTCAACTGTACTTTATTCAAAATTTCCACTAAGATTTTTAAGTAACAATTTACAAGCTGATTCTAATATTTATATGGATGTAAAAACTCCAGAATATTCAAACCATTTTTAAAAATAATAAAGTTTCAGGACTCAAAGTACCCGATTTTAAGACTCACTATAAAGTAGTCAAGACAGGGTGATAGAAGTATAACTATAGAGGCATTGACCAATGAAATAGAACAGAGAATCTAGAACTATAACTAAAGATATAGGGCCAACTTTTTTTTTTTTTTTTTTTTTTTTGAGACGGAGCCTGATTCTGTCACCCGGGCTGGAGCACAGTGGTATGATCTCAGCTCACTGCAACCTCTGCCTCCCGGATTCAAGTTGTTCTCCTGCCTTAGCCTCCCAGGTAGCTGGGACTACAGGCATGCACCACCACGCCCAGCTAATTTTTTGTATTTTTAGTAGAGATGGGGTTTCACCATGTTGGCCAGGATGGTCTCGATCTCTTGACCTCGTGATCTACCTGCCTCGGCCTCCCAAAGTGCTGGAATTAGAGATGTGAGCCACCACACCCGGCCAGGTCAACTTATTTTTAACCAGACTGTCAAGCAAATCAATTTAAAAAAGAATGTTTTCAACAAACAGTGCTGGAGCAACTTGATATCCCTAGGGAAAAAACAAACAAAAAATAAATTGCAACTTCTACCTCACACCATACATAAAAACTAATTCAGGCTGGGCACAGTGGCTCATGCTTGTAATCCCAGCACTTTGGGAGGCCGAGGCAGGAAGGTCGCAAGGTCAGGAGATTGAGACCATCCTGGCTAACATGGTGAAACCCCATCTCTACTAAAAATACAAAAAATTATCTGGGCACGGTGGTGGGCACCTGTAGTCCCAGCTACTTGGGAGGCTAAGGCAGAAGAATGGCGTGAACCTGGGAGGCGGAGCTTGCAGTGAGCCGAGATTGTGCCACTGCACTCCAGCCTGGGCGACAGAGCGAGGCTCCGTCTAAAAAAAATAATAATTCAAAATAGATTGTAGACTTAAATATAAATACTAAAATTATAAAACTTGTAGGAAAGAAGGCATAAAGGAAAATATTTGTAACCTTGATGTAGGCAATTTTTTTAGACAAGGCACAAAATTTCTGAAGCATAAAAAAATCATATTTTGGATTTCATCAAATTTTGAGTGTAGGATGGGTCAAAGATCAGGCATCTCAAATATTCCTACCAGGAAGCTATCATCAGACTTCCCTCTCATTCTCAAAATAAGGGAGAGAAGTAGAGGTAGAAGAAATAAGCCTCATTTAGCCCTTCGTACAAGTGAAGCTTAAAATATCAAACTAGAGGAAGAGGAAGAGGCAAAATTTCAGGGAAAAAATAGGTAAAATATGTTTAGAGCAAGAGGCTATTGCAGTTTTATGTGAAGGGCGACGAGTAGATATTCCTCTTGATGAGATCGGCACCTAAAACTGTGTGGGTGCTAAAGCCACTAAATCAAGGGTTAAACATTTTGGAAATATCAGCTCAAGTAGAAGAATTCTTGTATCTTCCCTCATTTGTTCCCCCTCCCTCCCTCCCTTACACTTTCCCTTCTTCCTTTCCTTCTTTTCTTCCTTCTTCCCTTCCTGTCTTCTTTCTATCCATCCAAGTATGTACTGAACCTCTATTAGGCATAAGTTTTTGTAGTTGAGCAAAGCAGTGCAGCCGATGGTACATGTTCTTCAAGGAACTTATAAACCAGTTGATAAGACATGACAGAAACATGAAAAAATAAAACAACCAAGACATATTATGATGCAGTATAATAATGACTGTAAGTTTTCAGGAGAATGACATCAATGTGAGTTAGCATAGTTAAAAAAATATGTGATGTTCAAGTTTCTCAATGAATTGAATGGAGCAATTTGAATAAGAATTAAGGAGTTGGGGGCAAAAGATATTTCTAGGAGAAGCAGCATCAGCAAAGATGTGATGATGGGAATATACATGACAGGTTTTAGGAAAGCACATTAGATGAGTCCAGTTATAGATGAACACTCAAATAAAGAAAAGGGCTTACGTTTTAAAGTTAGAAATGAAAATAAGTTTTGAAAGCTCGGATGACAACAGATTATAGGAAATGTGGCCCTGTATTTAGTATACAATCACTAATAAAACCTCTGGTAGCACTTGAGGGTTCACAAAAGCTTGTTCCCATACGTTATCTAAGATGATCTTTGTGAACTTTGGAAGATAGTTTGTAAACGGGGGAAAAAAACAAGCCTCAAAGAAGAAAATAACTTGCATAGATTATAGATCTAGATACTGTGGAACCAGGACTCAGGCCAAGGTCTATTGGCTTTAGGAATTAAATTCTCATTGTTAAATACAACCAACTCTATAAAGTATTCCCTGATTACTCTCACTCATTCCAATTTTATCTTTTATAGGGCACTTCACCTGTGTTGTTATCTTGTTTCTGTCTCTGGCTTATAACTCTCCTAAGGGTAGGAATTGTATCTTCCACTTCTTTTCTATCTTCTATAGGGCATAGAAGAGTGCTAGACTCATAGAGGATACTCAATAAATTACTAATGAATGAGTGAATGAATGAATGGGTGAATGAATGAATGCAGCAAGTATTGAGCTGAGATATGAGAAGGGACTGGAACAAACTGCACAGTATAACCATCTGGTGAAATGTTTAACCATACCAATGCCCAGGAGCCACACAAGCCATTTTCACTTAATTGCTCTGAGATTGCTCGGGCAGTTTTTTTCTATTTGCTTTGGGTTCTTCTAAACATGGCAAAGTTTAGCACCCTTAGACTTCCCTCATCCAAAGTTGAATCCCCATACAAGTATGTTTCAGAAGGGTCTGGAGAGCCTGCTTTAAATGAAGATGTGGTCAACTCATTCTTTCAGGACAGAAGGAGAGCATATATAATTGGAGTAAATGAAAGAAAATTGCACAGGTGTTATTTCTGTAGCTAACGGTCTCGGGTCTTGAGACGTGCAGCCTTGTGACACGTCCAGAAAATACGAGAAGGATGACTTTTTTTCCCTTTTGTCTTTGTAATATTTCCAATAATGATGCCATTAAACTTCTTAGATAACATTAAACATTATTTAACAGAGAGCACTAATGAACAATGAAATGAGAGGCTTCTGTCTGGACTGTCTGCATGGTGTGCATACCAAACAGGCGCAGCGGTGCTCATTCTGGAATCTCTGCCTGGTACCCATGTTCTCTCCCAAGAGAGCAAGAGACTGAGAAAGAAAGAAAAGGGAGGCTGTGAATTTCTATATAATAATGCTGGTGAGCTATTTGTCCTTGCCCTTGCAACTATATTCTCAGAATATGCCTGCTCGTGTGTGGTTCTTATAGTTTGGAAGCCAAGTGCAAAGGCCTGACAGTGACAGCTGTTAAAGACTCCCTGCAGATGAAAATGAAAGTCAAACTAGCATGCACATGTGAAGGGGATTATCAACCAAATGTGTTGATTTCATCCCTGGATCTTTACAGCCAGAAGATAAAAAGCATGTTTCCTGAATAATAATGATCTCTTCTGTTTCTATCATGCTTTTCTGTCCAAAACTCCATTCTATTTTATCATTTGTCCATTTATTGGAAGGGACAAGGAAAAGAGCATAAATATTTCCACATGAGATGGACCATTTCAGTTTGCCTGGTTTTAGCACTGAAAATCTAGTAGCATTCCAGGGAACCCCTCAGATTAAGGGGAAACTGTGACAACTGGTTACTGTAATTTCTCCTATTATTATACGTGAGATGACTGAGTTCCAAGATCACACAGTGAAGGGCCTTCCCCAGACTGGGGGTAAAAAACTCTGTTATTGTTTTTTAAACTTGTATTACACAAATAATACACGCTTGCTAAATAATTTTCTTAAAAAACACATATGTGTGTGTGCATGTGTGTGTCTATATAGAGATGTGCATATAACATGAATGTCTTTTAATGACTGTACTGTATCTATAGCTATAATAATTGTGAAAAATTACATTGGGTTTCATTAAAACTATTCTATGCTGTATTCAACCAATCTGCAATGGTAATATAATAGAAGTTTGCTCTCCCCCACCACCAATATACACAAAAACAAGATTTTTACTTCTAAAATATAGAGCTGTGAATAATACCATCTTCATATATAATTGAGAATTGTTTGATTATTCCTTGGCAATTTCAACATCCACAAAACTTATCATTCCAAAATTTCAACTACCTTAAATTGGGTTTTCTGGCCAGGTGAAGTGGCTCACGCCTGCAATCCCAGCAGTTTGGGAGGCTGAGGCGGGTGGATCACCTGAGGTCACGAATTTGAGACCAGCCTGGCCAACATGGCAAAACCTCGTCTCTACTAAAAATACAAAAATTAGCTGGGCATAGTGGTGCACACCTGTAGTCCTAGCTACTCAGGAGACTGAGGCAGGAGAATCACTTGAACCCAGGAGGCGGAGGTTGCAGTGAGCTGGGATCACACCACTGCAGCGCAGCCTGGCGACAAGAGCGAAACTCCCTCTCAAAATAAATAAATAAATAGGGTTTTCCTAAATCGTACCTGAGACAAGTATTTGGTGTAGGTGATTCATTTGGTAAGTCCAGTTAAGAAAGCAAGACAAAGAAAGAAAAGCCAAAAACAGATGGATTAATGAATGAGTTTCTGGTGTGAGAACTGAGGCTGAATCCCACTAGCACCTTCTGAGAGATTGTAGAACATTCTGCCGAACTCCATGCCAGAGGAGCAAGACAGTTGGTGTATTTATTCACTTTCCTAATTGTTTAAGATTCTCTTCTGGAACATGAATCCTCCACACCCTGCAAACCAAGTAAATGCCTGTGGCCAGAAAATACCCGCCAGACAGAGAGATAGAGGAAGCCATCAGCATTTATGAGAACTGTCTAGTGTGACCTCCAGAGTGGACCAAGGAGATCTAGGAGGACACCCACAATATCTGCTTCACCGTCTGCTCACTTCCTTGCCTCTCTCTTCTCTGATGATCTTGGGTTCCACCTGTTACAGCACCTGTTGTTACCAATATCTACATTGCCTCCATAATATCCCCCTCTCCAACTTTCTCCTGTCTTTTTTACTGCCTCTGTTACCCCAGCACAATTCTTTACCACATTAGAACCTGCAATACATTGCTACAACCCCATTTTTTTTGTCACTCATCACTTTCAAGTCATCATTTCCATTCTTAGCCACATCATAATCACCCCCTTGCATATTTCCTCAATTCCATTGCCTATTTCTCTTCAAACTGAACTAACCTGGGCAAAACCCTATTCCTTAGTTAAATCCAAACTTCTGTCAACTCTGGGCAATGCTGTCTTCTGGACAACTATTTCATACCATCTTCTCTCTTTTAAATCTCCAATATTCATCCCCATGCTCACACTGCTAATTACCTTACTTCCAATTTTTTTAAGAAACTGAATCACTTGGAAGATAACTTTACCAAGCTCCCATCACAACAACCATCTCTCGACTGTATCTGTGCCCTCCTGTTACAGTTATTCTGGATACACAGTTCAGTATTCTATCTCAAGGGCTGAGCTGTGTGCTAGATCCCATCCCTTCTTGCCCACTTGAGAATATACTTGATCAATTCTTTGCTTTCCCCTACATCATCAGTTTTTTTCTTCTTCCACAGAGCATTTTCATCAGAATGCAAACATAGTATTTCTCCCATCTAAAAAATATCTTCTTGAGACCACATGCCTCTGTAACTTCTGTCTCATTTTTTTGCTCCCCTTTATAGCAAAACACTTCAAAATAGTCACTACATTTACTGCCTGCAAGATTTTCTTCTTATATTGTCTCTTAAATCACGGTCAATCAAGCTTCCATTTCAACTACTCCATCAACACTCCTCTTTTAAGTGCCAACAATGACATTCACGTTACTAAATATAATAACTAATTTTCCCTCTGCGTCTTGTGACTATTAGCTGCATTTGAGCCAGTTGATCACTTTCTTTTCCTTGATGTATATTCCTCACTTGGCTTTGGGGACACTATGATTTTTCTGGTTATCCTCTTATTTCATTGACAGCTCCTTCTCAGTCTCCCTTCTTATCTCCATAGACTCTAAGGTTGGAAACACACTAGGCTCAATTCTGCACCATCATTAGTCTGTATTTACACTTGATTCTAACAACCTACCCTATATTTACACTCTTGCCTTTAATCAGGCTCATGGCTTGAAGCACCATATATCTGCTGCAAGCCCAAATTTATATCTTTAGTCTAAACCTCTCCTTGATATCTGGAGTCGTATGTCTGACTCCTATTCAATGACTCCATTTAGATAGCAAAAATCTATGATGTCCAAACCAGATACCTGAACTTCTTTTTTGTAATTTTTAAATTCTAATTTAAAATTTTTTATTTCAATAGTTGTGGGGATACAGGTTGCTTTTGGTTACATGGATAAGCTCTTTAGTGGTGATTAATGAGAATTTAGTGCACCTGTCACCCAAACAGTGTATACTGTACCCACCCCTATGGCCCCATCCCAACCTTCTTCCCTGAACCCCTAAAGTCCATTATATCATTCTTATGCCTTTGCATCCTCATAGCTTAGCTCTCACTTATAAGTGAGAACATATGATACTTAGTTTTCCATTCCTGAGTTACTTCACTTAGAATAATGGGATTTTTTTTTTTTTCTGATTTGTTTGAGTTCATTGTAGATTCTGAATACTAGCCCTTTGTCAGATGCATAGTTTGCAAATATTTTCTCCCACTCTATGGGTTGTCTGTTTACTCTGCTGACTACTTCTTTTACTGTGCAGAAGCATTTTACTTTAATTAGGCCCCATTTACTTTCATTTACTTACTTTTGTTTTTGTTGCATTTGTTTTGGGGATCTTAGTCATGAATTTTTTCCCCTAAACGAATGTTCAGAAGTTTCTCTGATGTTATCTTTTCAAATTTTTATGGTTTCAGATCTTAGATTTTGTCTTTGATTCATCTTGAGTTGATTTTTGCATAGGGTGAGAGATGGGGATCCAGGTTTATTCTCCTATATGTGGCTTGCTAGTTTTCCAAGCACCATTTATTGAATTAGGGTGTCCTTTCTCCAATTTATGTTTTTGTATGCTTTGTCAAAGATCAGATGGCTGCTAAGTTTTTGGCTTTATTTTCAGGTTCTCATTCTGTTCCATTGGTCAACTTACCTAGTTTTATACCAGTACCATGCTGTTTTGGTAACTATAGCCATGTAGTATAATTTGAAGTCAGATAATGTGATGCCTTCGGATTTGTTCTTTCTGCTTAGTGTTGTTTGACTGTGCAAACTATTTTTTGATTCCATGTGAATTTTGGGATTGCTTTTTCTGGTTCTGTGAAGAATGATGATGGTATTTTGATCAGAATTGCACTGAATCTGTAAATTGCTTTGGACAGTATGGTCATTTTCACAATATTGATTCTTCCCATCCATGAGCATGGGATGTGTTTTCATTTGTTTGTGTGATCCATGATTTCTTTCAGCAGTGTTTTGTATTTCTCCTTGTAGAAATATTTCACCTCCTTGGTTAAGTAGATTCCTAAGTTATTTTATTTTATTTTATTTATTTTATTTTTGCAGCTGTTGTAAAGGGGATTGAGTTCTTGATTTGATTCTCAGCTTGGCCATTGTTGGTGTACAGCTGTGTTACTGATTTATGTATATCGATTTTGTATCCTGAGACTTTATTGAATTTGTTTGTCAGATCTAGGAGCTTTTAGGATGAGTCTTTAGGGTTTTCTAGGTATATGATTGTATCATCAGCAAACAGTGACAGTTTGACTTTCTGTTTTCCAATTTGGATGCCCTTTATTTCTTTCTCCTGTCTAATTGCTCTGACTAGGACTTCAAGTCCTGTGTTGAATAGAAGTGGTGAAAGTGGGTATCCTTGTCTTGTTCCAGTTCTCAGGGGGAATGCTTTAAACTTTTCCCCATTCAGTAGATGTTGGCTATGGGTTTGTCATATATGGCTTTTTTTACTTTGAGGTGAGTCCCTTCTATTCCTATTTTGTTAAGGGTTTTTATCAAAGGGATGCTGGATATTATCAAATGCTTCTTCTGCATCTATTGAGACAATCATATGGTTTTTTAAAAAAACCATTCTGTTTATGTGATGTATCACATTTATTGGCTTGCATACATTAAATAATCCCTGCATTTTTGGGATAAAACCCACGTGATCATGATGTATTATCTTTTTGTTGTGCTGTTGAATTCGGTTAGAACGGTATTTTGTTGAGGATTTTTACATCTATGTTCATCAGAGATATTGGTCTGTAGTTTGTTGTTATTGTTGTTATGTGCTTTACTGGTTTTGGTGTTAGGTTGATACTGGCTTCATAGAATGATTTAGGGAGGATTCCCTCTTTCTCTATATTTTGGAATAGTTTCAGTAGGATTGGTACCAATTCTTCTTTGAATGTATGGTAGAATTCAGCTGTGAGTACATCTGGTCCTAGACATTTTTTTTGTTGGCAATTTTTAATAATTACTGAATCAGTCTTGCTGCTTGTCATTGGTCTGTTCAGGCTTTGTATTTCTTCCTGATTTAATCTAGAGGGTTGTATATTTCCAGAAATCTATCCATTTCCTCTAGATTTTCTAGTTTGTGTGCATAAAAGTGCTTATAGTAGCTTTGAATGATCATTTGCATTTCTGTGGCATCTGTTGTAATAGCTCCAGTTTCATTTCTGATTGAGCTTATTTGGATCTTCTCTCTTCTTTTCTTGGTTAATCTCATCAATGGTCTATCAATTTTGTTTATCTTTTCAAAAAACCAGCTTTTCATTTCATTTATTTTTTTATTGTATTTTTTTGTTTGTTTCAATTTTATTTAGTTCTGCTCTGATCTTTGTTATTTCTTTTTGTCTGCTGGGTTTGAGTTTAGTTTGTTCTTGCTTCTCTAGTTCCTTGAGGAGTGACATTAGGTTGTCAGTTTGTCGTCTTTCAGACTTTTTGGTGTAGGCATTTAACATTATGAACTTTCCTCTTAGCACCACATTTGCTGTATCCCAGTGGTTTTGATAAGTTGTGTCACCGTTATTATTCATTTCAAACAATTTATAAATTTCCATCTTGATTGCATTGTTAATGCAACAAACATTCAAGAGCAGATTTTAATTTCCATGTGTTTGTATAGTTTTAGGGTTCCCTTTGGAATTAATTTCCAGTTTTATTCCACTGTGGCCTGAGAAGATTCTTGATAAAATTTTGATTTTCTTAAATTTATTGAGACTTGTTTTGTGGCCTATCGTATGGTCTATCTAGGAGAATGTTCCATATGCTGATGAGAAAAATGTATTTTCTGCAGTTGTTGGGAAGAATGTTTTGTAAATAACTGTTAAGTGCATCTGTTCTAGGGTACAGTTTAAGTCCACTGTTTCTTTGTTGACTTACTGTCTTGATGACCTGTCTAGTGCTGTCAGTGGAGTATTGAAGTCCCCTACTATTGTTGTGTTGCTATTTCATTTCTTAGGTCTAGCAATAATTTTTTTATGATCTGAGTTTCAGGAAACACCTGAACTTCTTATTCAAACCTGTTCTTTCCTCAGTCTTTATGTTTCAGTAAACAGCAACCCCATTGTTCCAGTTGATCAACCTCAAAATCTTGGAGCCATCCTTATGCCTTTTTCTCACATACTCTAATAGATCCACCAACAAATCTTAAAAGCTCCAGCACTCCAACTATGTACAAAGTCAACAACCAGGTGGTTCAGGTTGCTATCATTTCTTACCTGGATTAGTGTTGTAACCTCTTAACTGATCTTTTATTTCTGGCCTTTCCTCTTGTGAAGTTTAATCTCAACAGCAAGTCTAAAGTGCTTCTTTCCAGGCTGGGCGCAGCGGCTCACGCCTGTAATCCTAAAACACTGGGAGGCCAAGGCGGGCAGATTGCCTGAGCACAGGAGTTCAAGACGAGCCTGGCCAACATAGTGAAACCCTGTCTCTACCAAAAATACAAAAATTAGCCGGGTGTGGTGGCAGGTGCCTGTAATCCCAGCTACTTGGGGGCTGAGATAGGAGAATCGCTTGAACCTAGGAGGTGGAGGTTGCAGTAAGCCAAGATGGCGCCGCTGCACTCCAGCCTGGGCGACAGAGCAAGACACCATCTCAAAAAATAAAAATAAATAACATTAACAAATAATAAATAAACAAATAAATAAAGTTGCTCTTTCAAGATCTGAACCAGGTCATTTGTTATTTGTTGAAAAGCTAGGAATAGTTCATTCTTTTCCTTCCTTCCTTCCTTCCTTCCTTCCTTCCTTCCTTCCTTCCTTCCTTCCTTCCTTCCTTCCTT
>NW_012101576.1:4152689-4166834 GCF_000951045.1 Mandrillus leucophaeus
GATTACAGGCATGAGCCACCATGCCCGGCCATCTGTTTCTTTTTATGAGGGGAAAATAAAAGAAAACCTGGGAGTATCTTTAGCTTTCACTCAGTTAAAGCTTACAAGACTTGGCATGGTCTGAGTTCACATAATCTCTATGACCTCATAATCTCCTCCTCTTTGCCCTGTTTCCCACTTTGCTCCAACCACACTGACCTCATTATTCCTCAGTTGAGACCCACAGATCCCCACCTAAGCATTTTTGCCCTTGCTGGTTATCTACATAGTTCACTTTCTTATCTAGTTAAGGAAGTTACTCAAATTTCACTGTCGCAGGTCACTCCTGACCACCTTATTTAATACTGTAATCTCCACTGGCCCATATCCTCCCACCCCAGCCTCTTCTGAACTTTATTTTTCACCATAGCACTTATAAACACAATATTATGTTTTAAACATTATGATATTTAAAAATGCATGTATTTATTTTATGTCTCGTTGTCTAAAAATGAAGGCTTTATAAGAGGAAAGATTTTGTCTGTTTCTCAGTGCCAAGAAAAGTACTTGGCATATAGATTGTTTTCAATAAATATTTTTTGAGGAGTTGCTTGAATGAGGAACTGGTCTGGTGTTACGAATAGGTCTGTTATTTACTAGCTGTGTGATCTTGGAAAAGTCTCTTGTTATTTACTAGCTGTGTGATCTTGGAAAAGTCTCTTGATCTCTTGAAAAGTCTCTTGAACATTGAACAGTCTATATAACCAGTATAGCGAAACCAAATTTATGGTACTGTTGTGAGGACTAACGTATGCAAAACAAACATCCTACTGCAACACTTGGCATAGATTATACGTTCAATAAATACTCACGGAATCAATTTTCCCCAGAGGTTACTAAAATTTCTTTAAAATTACAAAATTTATTTCTCCCATATTTCCCATTCTCTGCTTGCCCTCAGATATTTCCACCTCTGTGTCCTATTTTTCATGAATTTTTCTATGCCAAAAACAATCATTTACCCTGGGCTGCTCAATTGATCAACACGAATGGATTATTTTCCAGTGTCAAACAATCAGTTCCTTCTTCCTTTCTTGTCTTTATTGTCCACCTAATTGACAGTATGTAGATAATGTAAAAGACTTAACAGACTTCAATGAAAGTTTCCCAAGAGCTTAAATTTTAATTGTGAAGCTAAAACGCGGCCAGGAGTAGTGGCTCACGCCTGTAATCACAGCACTTTTGAAGGCTGAGATGGGTGGATCACCTGAGATCAGGAGTTCGAGACCAGACTGGCCAACATGTTGAAACCCTGTCTCTATTAATAATACAAAAATTAGCTGGGCGTGGTGGTGCAGGCCTGTAGTCCTAGCTGCTTGGGAGGCTGAGGCAGGAGAAACACTTGAATCTGGGAGATGGAGGTTGCAGTGAGCCGAGATCGTGTCATTGCACTCCAGCCTGGGTGGCAAGAGTGAGACTCTGTCTCAAAAAAAAAAAAAAAAAAAAGCTGAAATGCACAGTCAGATATGAAGCACGAATGACTCAGATCTAGTGTCAAGTACGTGCAAGAATGAATATTTTAATGATTACAAATTAGGGAAAATCTCTTGGGAGTGGTAATACTTGATCTTAACCCTGAAGGGTTCAAGTAATTAATGTTAACTGCAGCAACAAACAAACCCCTAATAATATGAACTTAACAAAATAAGTGTTTATTTGTTGCTTGTGTCACAGTTTGGTGGAAATTGAGGGGCTCTTTCTGGTCAGTACTCACGTAAGTAATACTGTACGGGATCTTGTAAGTATGCAAGCTATAATACCTGGCCTCCAAGATGACCAAGGGGAAGAGAGGGCTGGAAGATTCTATGGGATGATTTTATGTCTAGTCCTGGAAGTAGCAGTCATGACTTCTACCTTCATCTAATTGGTCAGAATTGGACACCAGGCCTCACACATATGCATGGGGGCTAGATGGTTCGGTGAGCAGGAGCGGTGTCTGTGAAAGGTGTATTCAGGTGGATGGAAAGGCTACTCCAGGCAAGAAGATTAGCAGGAGCCAAGGTGGAAAGCCAGAAGAGAGCAGATGGTGTTTGGTAAAAAGGAACTAATGAAGAAGTGAGCCTGGTGGGAGGAGACTGGGAGCTGTGAAAGGATTATAGCTGATTAAAAATAGTATTTCTATTAAAGTAATACATGTTTAATGTAAAAAATCTGGAAATACTAAAAAAGGGTAAGTTAAGTAAGTAGAATTACTCATTATTCACTGCAAAGAGAAAAATTATTATATTTGATGTGTTTGTCTAGTTGTTTTTCTAAGATAGGTATTTATGCATACACACATTTTAAATTTGTAATTACTGTCTACATATAAATTTTTATCTGATATTTATCCATTAGATATTATATACGAACATTTATTCATACTAGTTAATATTTCCAAAGCCCTGATTACTAATGGCTGCATTTGTTTACTTATTTTTTTTTCAATAAATACTTATCAAACATCTGCTAGTGCCAGGTACTATAATCAGCTCTTGGTATACAGTGAACAAATAGACACATTCTTTGTCCTCATAGAACTTGTATTTTGTTTGGAAAAATACACCATAAATAAATAAACATGCAAATATATATACAATCTCAGCTTCAGATGAATGTGAGAGAGAATAAATGAGGAAGGAGTGCTTAATCAGGAAAGCTGTACAAAGGCAAATTTTATTGCTTGTTTATTTATTTATTTATTTTTGAAATAGAGTCTTGCTCTATCACCCAGGCTGGAGTGCAGTGGCGTGATCTCGGCCCACTGCAACCTCTGAGGAGGCAAACTTTAAACTAAGTTCTGAAGGGTAAATATTAGTTGGGTGAAGAGTGGAAGGAAGATGGAACAGCACATGTGAGGATCCAGATGGGACCTACGGGCTACTGGCCTGAATGAGAAGCCACTAACAATTTGTAAGCAAGTAAGTGACATATTCCAGGTTACATTTTTAAGATCACTTAGGCTGCTGAGTGGAGAAATGATCAGAATGAGGAAAAAGTGAATTCAGGGACACCTGTTAGAAAGATATTGCCATCTTCCTCAGAAAGATAATGTTGACGGTCACTTAAATTGGGTTGAAACAGTGGAAACATTTGTCTTGGAGACAATGGGTATATAATTAGCTTTACTAGATTTAATAATCTCAGAAGTAAAAAAAAAATTATCTACACATTCTTTATTTGTGCTGTTCTAGAATAAAGCAGCTGATAGGGTTAATGCAGAATCTTGACTCAGTGTGACCTCCCTCAGGGAGTCTTACTCATATTGTTGGACACTTGGTGTCTGCCATGAATGGTTGTGTGTTTTAAAAACATTTGAAAGCAACAGAGCATCACTATTACTTTTTAGTTCCCCAGAGAGGGTCTTGTGGGTTTCAGGGTGTGGAACTGAAGAACAATGATGAGCCATTCTCAATCTTATTGTTGTCAGACAAGCCAGAAGATCCCTGAGACTGGCATATAAATGTATGGGTCTGTTGAGGAGACAGAAATACCCATAAATCAGATAAACAGGTGTGCTTGGGATTACAAGTTCATTAATGAAGCGATGGACCTTTGAGAGACAGAGATTGCTTTTCAGCAATTGTCATAAACAGGTTTGTTTACAATGAGGACTGTGACCTTGTAGGCTGACATAATAGCACACTGCACCTTGTGAGAAGATTACAGTGAGTGCAATTATGGCTCTAATGGGCTTCAGGCAAAGACTCTAAACTAACCAGCAAGTTCCCACGTTCTCTCTCAGAAGGATATGTGCAGGAGATATGTTGGGGCTAGCTTACAAGTAAGGCATTGCTTAAAAGAATTTCAGCAATGAAAACAGAACAGAAATGAAATTTTCAGAGAAGGACTTACATGTAGAAGGGAACTGCATATCTTCAAATAAAAGCATTAGCTGCCTTCCCTCTATATGTCTCTTTATCTTTCCCTATTCCCACTTCCATCTTCTTCTCTGATTTTGTTTCTTTTCACCTTTATTTTTGGCTGTTCTATCCATGTGTCTGCCTGCAGCCCTGCCTTCTATCTCGGAACTGGTTTATACTCGGTTCCAGTGGCCATGTAATCCTCCACACTTTAATGAAGTAATAATTTAGTGCCTATTTTGTAAGACATTATGCCAGACCACAGAAAAAGACACCAAAACCTAAGCCCTTTATTCCATAGTCTCTGTTACTGGTGGAGGGTATCCAGGTTCTTGGCATCTTGAACAAAGAATTGGACAAGATGCACAAACAAAGCAAGGAAAGAATGAAGTAACAGAAGGAGAGAGTTATTGAAAATGAAAGTACATTCCACAGTGTGGCAGTGGGCTGGAGCCCGCTGTTCAAGGACCCTGTTACAGAATACTCTCTAGAGTTTAAATATCCTCTAGAGGATTCTGTGGGTTTCTTGGTGTACGCCCTATGTAAATAAAGAGGATGAAGTAAAGTTGAAAAGCCATTTATTTGTCATACAACCTATGGAGAGGGCTTAGTATAAACTAACTTCGTCAAAGTCCCACAGTTTGTAAGGGACAAAACCATGATTCAAATCTAAGCTGCTGACTCCAAAGTCCATGTGACTACATGGCTACTGTGAGCAGGTGCTTTGCATATATTCACCTTATTTAGTCTCTAAGCAGTTATTCATAGTAGTCATTATCATCTCAATTTTGTCAGTAAGGAAACTGAGGTTGAGAAGTTAAATTTTAGGGCCGGACGCAGTAGCTCACGCCTGTAATCCCAGCACTTTGGGAGGCTGAGGCGGGCAGATCATCTGAGGTCGGGAGTTCAAGACCAGCCTGACCAACATGGAGAAACCCATCTCTACTAAAAATACAAAATTAGCTGGGCATGGTGGCACATACCTGTAATCCCAGCTACTCGGGAGGCTGAGGCAGGAGAATCGCCTGAACCCGGGAGGCAGAGGTTGTGGTGAGCCGAGATCGCGCCATTGCACTCCAGCCTGGGCAACAAGAGTGAAACTCCGTCTCAATAAAACAAACCAAAAAACAAACAAACAAAAGAAGAAGTTAAATTTTAGACCAGGCACAGTGGCTTACTCCTGTAATCCCATCTCTTTGGGAGGCTGATGCAGATGGATCAATTGAGGCCAGGAGTTCAAGACCAGCCTGGGCAATATGGCAAAACCACCACGTCTCTAAGAAAAATACAAAAATTAGCCAGGCACAGTGATGCGTGACTATAGTCCCAGCCAATCTGGGAGGCTGAGGTGGGAGAATCACTTGAACCTGGGAGGCAGAGGTTGCAGTGAGCCGAGATTGTGCCACTGCACTCCAGACTGAACACAGAGTGAGACCCTGTCTCAAAGAAAGAAAAAAAGTTAAATTTTATTTTGACTAAGATAATGCAGCTGAAAAGTGGTAATTTTGTATGCATGCTCAGGTTTATAAAGTACCTCACTCCTCGGGGTACTCTCTTTCTCCTTCGTCATACTGCCTCTCAGACCCTTTCCAATCAGTTTTATGTTCCTCTGTCTAACTTAGATTCCCTGATAGAAAGGTGATCTTATTTTTCCTAGTATCATTTATGAAACAAAAAATCCTATTTATTGTGATTTTTGAGTATCCACTATGTATAAAGTCTAGTGCTCAGACCTGAAAGAGATAGAAAGAATAATAGGAACTGGTGCCTGCCCTCAAGGAGTAATGGTCTTAATTGGGAATAAGAAAGAGAAGCTCATGATAAAGTTAAATGGCTTTTCAAAGCAACAATAGAAGACATGCCAATGAAGCGGGAGATGATGAATGGCTGAAAGAATGTTACAGACAATATGTGCTGTAGGATTTCAGATGAGAGAGAAATGAGGAGCAGATGGTCATTTCTCTGCATAATATGCCGTCATTTATTTAAAGCTTATCATTAAGCCCTTCAGGAATTCCTTGTTTAGGATAAACCTTTTAATTTTTCCTTGGGAATATTACTCCCCAATCCTTTCAGCATTTCCTTGTCTCTTCTTCCCCTTTTCCATGTTTCTTAGAAATGTTGGCATCTGAAAATTCAACAGTATGGGTTAAGAAAGTCTATCCTAGGCCAGGCATGGTGGCTTAAACCTGTTATCCCAGCACTTTGGGAGACGGAGGCGGGCAGATCACGGGGTCAAGAGATAGAGACTATCCTGGCCAACATGGTGAAACCCCGTCTCTACTAAAAATGCAAAAATTAGCTGGGTTTGGTGGTGTGTGCCTATAATCCCGGCTACTCGGGAGGCTGAGGCAGGAGAATCGCTTGAACACGGGAGGTGGAGGTTGCAGTGAGCCAAGGTTGTGCCACTGCACTCCAGCCTGGCAACAGAGCCAGACTCCGTCTCTAAATAAATAAATAAACAAATAAATAAGAAAGTCTGTCCTTTCAGTTCATGTGTGAGCTGAGCCTTTCCCTTAGACCATGAAACAACTCATAGGAAATAACAAAAAACCACTGTGTTGTTGTGGAATATCTGAGTAGAGGGAATATATCCACAGATGTTTTCATGTAGATCTTGGAGTTGGTGGGCATAACCAGCTTACACCTAAGCCTGTGTTAGACTTGGGAACGGGGTGCAGGGTAGGGAGGAGACACGGGGAAACTCCTCCAGCACCTTCTTAGCACCCAGATTCATCCTTCCCATCTAGGGGAAGTTCACCTTTGCAGACAGTCTTAGGCAACCTCTGGCTCCCATAGTATACAATCTCCTAAGCTACCTGTAAAGACCTCAGAATGTGTTTATGGGTCAAGATGAGGGAGCAAGGGTGGGAGATCGTGAGATTACTACTGGTGGGCTGAGAAAAGGAATTGGGAAAGAAATGCAAGAAACCTGAAAAGCAAAATCAGCAAAATGTAGATGGAGAGCCCTGAAGCAAATTTTACCTACTTCACCATCCTGACAGGGACCAAACCTGGTGAAAAGTTCACGGCTGTGGAAAAATATGCATACCCTTCAGTCAAATGTCACACAGAAATCCTAGGAGACCAAAAGGTTAGTCCATCATAAATGCCCTCTATCTCGAATCAAATGTGACAGAGAGAAGAAAAACAGACATGATAATCTTGAGAAATTATATCTCCTAGACAGCTTTCAGAATATGTGTTTCATGGTGAGCTATTTGGAGTCACTTTTGTGTCCCTTCTCAATGTCACCTGATAAGTTCAAGACATCTAGTTGCCAGAAGAGAACTTCCTATGAAGAAACTGCAAACAACCTTTGATTCGTGTTCTCTGTTAGAGGACATTAGAAATTTTCTCAGGTGCCTTTAGTTCCCCTCTCTAGGTGCATGCTATTTTGTGATAAGGAGAATAGTTCCCAGCCCAGGCTGCTATCTAGGGACCCTTGGCCAGCCAAGCATGTGACTCATCCAGTTAAAGAGTTTAGGAGGCTTTTGTAAAGGACAAACAGGCAGCAGGCAAGACCTACAGTCACACCCAAGTGGAAAGAGGACTCCAGTGCTGGACTCTGAAGCATGAGAAGCAGAGTATCAGCAGGGGATTTGCTGTTGTTTAAGCTCATTCACTTGCAGACACATTATCTATAAATGGTGCTAGTAATATCGTGGCATATACCCACAAGTCTGTTGGGATATTTAAGTTATTCTATTTCTGAGCATATCAGGAAAATAGCATATTTTGAGGAATAGTGGTTAAATTTATGTCTCCCATTTTTCAAGGAGGAAGGTATTTGTAGGGAGGGATTGGGCCAGGGAAAATAGAGAACTGAGTGATAGCTTCGGGACAGTTACTCAGACCCCGAGCAATAGTCTTTTTATTTTGGCAGCCCAGACATCTTTCATGAGATGCATCGTTCCAAGCTCAACTTTATATGGTCCGTGCTATGCATGTAACAGTTGCTCACTAAAGGTTATGTGGGAGATAAATGGATGGATGAATGACTGACTCGCTTAAGGAGCCACTAGATATTTTCCCCAAAGTGATGGCCTGCTCAACCATAACAGGTTATGTCTCAGAGACGATGGAGGTGACCTCTTCCAAGCATGACAGTAGCAAACTGCCTGGAAGGACATCATCCTGGAAATCATTTCCAACGGAAACTCCTCAAAGGGCATCAGATTCTCACATTGGCTGTGCTGGCTGTGCCCTTCATAGCCTGCATCCTCTCCCATGTCTGTGCAAGTCCATCTGTATCCTGGTTTGGTATGTAATCTTGCAGGCTGTAGGATTACTGATGACTGACAGCCATTCCCTGAGAACATCGGGTCTGCCTGTAGCCTGGCTGTGCATGGATGCTTCACAGTGACAGGATTAAGCACTGAAGCTTCTCCAGGGACAGCCCATGTTCAGGATGTGTGTCTGAGATACTGTCAGACATGGCAGCCAGGGGACTGGCTACCAGGCACTGATGCCTCCTGTGCATGGAAAGAATCACAGACAAAAAGCACCAAGGTCCATTTGCAGGCCAGCTTCCATGGGCTCCCTACTGCTACAGAGTTGTTCCTCCCTTCTGTCTTTCTGGCCAAGAAGATGTTGGTGGGAGGCAAAGAACTCCATCTGTCCCACCTCCTTTATTGTGAGTGGTGTTTATCCAGTAATTAAATATGTTATACCCCAAAAACCCAGCTGGATGCCTTGTAGACATATAACACCTCTCATCTAGGTCTGGAGTTTACACTTCCTGAACCAAATGGTCGACAGGAAATTTGAGGAACAAGGAATCAGAACGGTACCTGAATGTATGCAGCTTTTGGAACTATCAAAACACTATGGGGTTTGGCCACCAACAGGGAAGAATCAGCCCACTGGCTTCTTAAGTGGGATTAATACATAGTTTCTTACCACTCAACAAGTTAGATTCAGATGAATGTTTTATTCTCAGGAACTCTTGACTTGCATTTGTAAGGCTTAGTTAATAATGAATATTAAGGCTTCCAAGAAAAATACAGGTTACAATTTGATTTTCTCTGCTTATAACTAAAAGAAAGATTTTCCCGTTCCTCCATTATGATAAAGTCACAAATGGAGCTAGGTTGGAGATAAAGGCCTTTCAGATCTTTTGTGGATCTCATTAATTTTTTTTTTTTTTTTTTCGAGTCAGGGTCTTTCTCTGTCACCCAGGCTGGAGTACAGTGGTACCATCACGGCTCACTGCAGCCTCAATCCCCCAGGCTTAAGTGATCCACCCAACTCAGTCTCCTAAGCATCTGAGCATCTGGGACTGCAGGCACATGCCACCACACTCAGTTCTTTTTTTTGTTGTTGTTAAATAGTGACAGTGTCTCTCTATGTTGCTCAAGCTGATCTTGAACTCCTGAGCTCAAGCGATCCTCCCACCTCAGCCTCCCAAATTGTTGGAACTGCAGGCATGAGCCACTGCACCTGGCCAATCTCATTAATTTTTAAAACAACACAGTAAGCTGGAGTTAGAAGTATCCTACAGGTCTGGGGTGAAAGGAGGTCTTATTTCTCTTATTAACATCCCCCTTTCCAATTCTACTACCGCCCCCCATAGCCTTGCAGTCACCAAATAAGTATTCCTTTTCCATCTGCCGACTGGGCTCACAATTCTTCAGGAGGACAAGAAATGGTGCTATCTAAAGAAAAATTCTGATCACTATTATTAAAGCTGATAATAGGAAATGACGGTCTTGGGGGATTGAAGTAATCGGTCCGGTTCAGATGGACCTTGATCACCATAATTTAGGCCTTTGGTGAATTCTGTTCCCATGTGCTCTATCACCTTGCTGGGCAGGCAGAAGGTGACATCCTTGCTTTTCTTGGGCAAAGACATGGATCACTCTGAGAGAGGCTGAGCTGTGAAACCAGCACACACCTTCTCTCTCTGTTCCTGCCATCTGACTACCCAGCACTGCCCTTCCTGCTGGTGGTTATTAATGATCCTCTCCTCATTTTGGCCAGTTTCCTGAAATCTTTAGCCACCACAGGAGCTATGTCTCTTCCAGAAATCCTTGTGTTAGTACAGGACTGTTGCCAGTGACTCCTGGGGATATAAAGTCATTAAGGATCATACAATGATAGAGATCATTCGATATTTTTACTTTAACAGAACGGGACACAGGTAATCTAATAGATTACCCAAGTTCGAATGGATAATTGTGGCTAAACAGAAATGAGAATCTAGCTATTCTGACTCTCAGATTACTGATTGTACTGGTCATTTTCCTACCAGTCCTTTCTATGCTTCTACTCCAAACTCCATGATTAAACTTCTCCTGCCTTACTATGTTCACTTGCTTGAGTATATTGCAACTTATTTTTTATCCATATTGTTTTCTACAATTTCTGTGCCTTCTTCTACTATATTTTCTTCTCTCCACTCCCCCATGATAGGACTCTATGCTGTTCAGTCATCTTCGAGAAGACCCATAGAATTGGGTGAATAGAAAATAAATTCTACTTTCTTTGCCAAAGTGGCCAGAGGGAATTCATTAAGAAGCAGCTTTTCCTGGAGATATTGCTAATATACCTGCTATAATTGTAGTTGAAATGTCAATATCAAAGGTTAAAGCATCATGGTTTTCTTTTCTGTCTTTTTTCTTTTTTCTTTTTTTTTTTTTTTTGAGATGGCGTCTTGCTCTTTTACCCAGGCTGGAGTGCAGTAGCATGATCCTGGCTCACTGCAACCTCTGCCTCCTGGGTTCAAGTGATTCTACGCCTCAGCCTCCCAAGTAGCTGGGACTACAGGTGCCCACCACCACATCTAACTCATTTTTTTTTTTTAAGTAGAAACAGGGTTTCACCATGCTGGCCAGGCTGGTCTCAAACTCCTGACCTCAGGTGATCTGTTTGCCTCAGCCTTCCAAAATACTGGGATTACAGGCATGAGCCACTGTGCCCGGCCAGCATCATGGTTTTCTTTACAATTTCTTTTATTTGCAATTATCCTTGGGAAGAGAATATATTCATGTAGGAACCCTCAGTGCAGTACTTCCTAACTCAGATTACATTGCAGAATGGTGAGCCATCTAAATGTACTATTTTGGACTCTAGAAGTCCGAAAAGAGATGCAGATGGGCAGATGGAAAGGGGTAAATAGAAATGAGCACAGAGGATAAACAAGAGGGAGGGCTAAATAATTTGTGGATGGGATGAGTGGACCACACTTCTTAGAGGGAAGGACATTTTCACTTTCATTCAGTGTTCTAGTATAGATACAAGAGAATGCAGGTAAGGAAGTTTGGGTTCAAGAAAAAGAACAGAAATGGACTAGAGACATGTGGTAGGTAATAGGTACCCTAGGAACCAGGGTAAATACAGGAGCTGTAAATGCTGTCTGTGGTGGTGATTTCAAAAGTTATAGAGAGACAAAAAGCAAGAGGACATAGAACAATGCAGAATTGGGCGCTGGGGGCTAGTTTTTACTTTCAAATTACTTATTTGATTTTGAATATGTGACTTCTCTTCTCCTGGCCTCAGTCTCCTTAACTGTAAAATAAAGTGGTTACACTTGATTATCTCAAGGTCCTGACATCTTCAAACTCTTCTGAAGCCAAAATTCTCACGTTTCAGTTCCGCTTTGAACAATTCATCCAGGTGTAACTTTCTCTTGGCATCATCATAAGGTAGTTAAGTCATGTGCTTTCTCTTCTCTCATATGCCTCTCCTCCAAAAAGCAAGCTGTTTTTGAGTCTTTTTCTATCAAACAAATCCAAGTATCTTTTTGAAGCCTGGCTTTACTGGAGGCACAAAGCTCTGGGGGCCTCAACCCCTGATGGAATCCTTCCCCTCATTGCCCCTTCATTTCTTCTTTCCAAACTCATCCCCTATACTACTAGCAGGTTGAACTCATTTAACACGTAAATGATAGCAAATCAGTAACCTCCTGCTGCTTATAATGATAACACTTCCTATAATTTGCATGATAAAATTCAACTGATTTCAGAGAGCATTTCTCAGGACAGGGAGGTGACACCATGGCTCCACGAGGGGAATAAATTTCCTTCAAGTTCTATGCCATAGCAGTGGTGGATCTGGATTGGCTGACATTCAGCTCCAAACAAAAGCGCAAAGCCTTGTCTAATGGAGCAATGAAAAAGGATATCTAGGAAATATTAACAAGTTTCACATGGTAATTTATGCAAATACACGCCATAACTCATCTGAAGAGGTTCAGCCTACACCTACGGAAGGGAGCTGCACTAGCCAAGGATTTTATGGAACTGATAACACCTCATTACATCTCAGAGGTTGTGGGTTTCCATACCAATTAGCACTGGAGAGGCCTAGGGTGGCAATTAGTCTTCAGACCACCTGTATCAGAATCATTGCAGGGTACTTATTCAATGCAGTTTCCAAGGACTCTAACACAGATCCATTGCATCAGAAGCCCTTAGAGCAGGGCCTAAGAATCTGCATTTTCAGCAGTTTTATTTTCCGAAATTTTTTTTTTTTTTTTTTGGAGATGGAGTCTCACTCGGTCACCCAGGCTGGAGTGCAATGGTGCAATCTCCGTTCACTGCAACCTCCACCTCCTGGGCTCAACCGATTCTCCTGCCTCAGTCTCTTGAGTAGCTGAGATTACAGGCACATGCCACCATACCCAGCTAATTTTTGTATTTTTAGTAGAGATGGGGTTTCACTATTGACCAGGCTGGTCTTGAACTCCTGACCTCAGGTAATCCACCCACCTTGGCCTCCCAAAGTGCCGGGATTACAGGCGTGTGCCACAACACCCAGCCTTTATTTTCTGGATGGTTTTTAGGCACAAGAGTTAGACCATCTTTCTAAGCCTGACTTCTTATGGTCAGCACTATCAGCGTCTACACACACAGTGACCACTGTCTTACTCTGTGAATAGGGTAAGTCACTTCACTTTTGTCAGCCTTATGTTCCTCATTGATAAAATAAGAGGGGGACTCAATTACTTCTTAAACGTTTTAGACCGTGATTCTTTTTTGAAGCATGGACCAACCCTGAAGTCCAAACAAAACACAGATGCAGGTGGCCAGTTGGCAAACTGTCCCAGATGAACCACATAGCTGTGTACCTCTGGAGTTCTGCTGCCTCCCAGGAACAAGGAAGACAGCACAGACCCCCCATGGATCTCTGTCTTCTCAGTTTCTTGCCTTCACAGTCTCTTTTTAACCTGGAAGCCATGCTTACCCTACTGTTTCTGCCAGGGCATTGTGTCTAGACCCAAATCCTTTATCTATCTACTTGTCTGTCTATCTATTTATCTATCATCTATCTATCTATTATCTATCTATCTATCTATCTATCTATCTATCTATCTATCTATCTATCTATCTATCTATCTATATCTGTCATCTCAATAGCTTTAAGGGTACAAGTGTCTTTGGTTACATAGATGAATTGTACAGGGGTGAAGTCTAAAGTTATAGTGCACCCGTCACTCGAGTACTGTACCTTGTACCCAGTATGTAGTTTTTTATCCCTCATCCGACTGCCACACTTCCTGCTTCTGAGTCTCCGGTGTCCATTTCAAATCCTTTATCTTAACAGTGGCTTAGGCTTTTGAAAGCAAAAGCCGTGATGCTTTTTGTTTGTTTATTTTTCTCTTGAAAAATAAACAAGAGAAACAAGTGGTTATATTTCCCACTCTTTAGTGCGTCTCCTCTGAGGCAATAATGTGTGTGTGTATATAATACGTACAATATTCCCAGCATTTCGAAAGGCACCTGTCTTGGAGTAGACTCTCAATAAATATTCATTGAATGAAGAAACTCAAGGACAATTACTTGTGGGAATATGGAATGGGAATGAGGAAATAGAAGGTGGCAGGGACATATTTTCATAGCTCAATATATTAGCAAATAAAACTAACATTTATTTACAACCAAATATGCTTAAAGTTTTCTACAGGTTATTATGTTTATTACTTACCATCTATGAAGCTGGTATTCATATACATATTTACTTGAGGAAATTAGGCTCAGGTAAGTTAAAATACATATCCAGTGCTTTACATCAGTAAGTTGCCCAGGATAGGTTTAGCACCAGGTTTGTGTGACAATATAACCCATAATATTTCCATCCCAGCACTGTATCTCTCAAGGTAGAATCCAAGCAATAAATTGTTAATTAACTGTTTCATCTACATTTTCTCCCTCTTTCTTTCCTTCCTTCCTTCTTTCTTTCTCCTTCCTTCCTTCCTTCCTTCCTTCCTTCCTTCCTTCCTTCCTTCCTTCCTTCCTTCCTTCCTTCCTTCCTTTTGTTTTTG
>NW_012101576.1:4166884-4184698 GCF_000951045.1 Mandrillus leucophaeus
CTTCCTTCCTTCCTTCCTTCCTTCCTTCCTTCCTTCCTTCCTTCCTTCCTTCCTTTTGTTTTTGACAGAGTCTTGTTCTGTTGCCCAGGCTGGAGTGGAGTGGCACAATCTCAGCTCACTGCAATCTTGGCTAATTTTTGTGTTTTTAGTAAAGACAGGGTTTCACCATGTTGGTCAAGCTGGTCTCAAACTCCTGACCTCAAGGGATCTACCCGTCTTGGCCTCTCCAAGTTCTGGGATTACAGGCAGGAGCCACCATGCCTGGCCTGTTATTTCTTTCTTATCTGAAACTAGCTCAACCACTTTCTTAAAAGATTTAAAACAAGACTGAAGCTTGTTTAGATTGGAGATCAGCTATTTCTGCACTACCACTGGGTGGTGGCCACCCAGTGGCTAGGCCTTGGCCTTGGGAGAAGATATGTCAAGGCAAAGTCTTCTCTGGCATAGCTGGAATGAAGTGCCACCATGCAGGGACTGAAACGGTTTTTTAGGCTGCTGTCTTCAGGTTAGGCATTGCCTTCTCTTTATCCTCCCAAACTTTTCTTGGCTGGTTTGCAGCCACATTTCCCAGACAATATTCTGTGAGTATTCTCTAGGTGTTCCCTCCTGCAGCCCTCATAATTTCTCAAGTTACATGTGCTTTGGGAATGATTGAAATTGGCTAGGCAAATGAGGAAAACATGTCCCAGAAGAGGAATCAGCCTGGGCACAGGCCCTAAGTAGCTCTAATAGTCCAACAGAAGCCTGGTGATTTGATGGAGAAGTTGTACATCCTACATTACGGTTTTCCTATTAGAGTTACTCAAAGTCCCTTTTCCTTATGCTTTTTATTCCTTTTTCTTCTTTGTCTCTGTATTGCTCACATACAAACTCCCTGAGACAGAGCCTCACTCTTCAGCTGGCCTTATCATTGCTAGCGAGTGAAGCTCTTCAGGCAGGCTACCTAACAGGCTGCTGATCAGATAAGAGAGTAGTTCCCTATTAGCTGGGTCAGTTTTCCTCAGGAGGGTTATGTGCATGGCAGGGTTTCTGTTTGTTTGTTTGTTTTTGAGACAGAGTCTCACTCTTTTACCAGGCTGGAGTGCTGCAGTGGTGTGATCTCGGCTCACTGCAACCTTTACCTCGCTTCCTGAGTTCAAGTGATTCTCCTGCCTCAGCCTCCCAAGCAGCTGGGATTACAGGCGTGCACCACCGTGCGTAGCTAATTTTTGCATTTTCAGTAGAGACAGGGTTTCACCATGTTGGCCAGGATGGTCTTGATCTCTTCACCTCGTGATCCACCCACCTCGGCCTCCCAAAATGCTGGGCTTACAGGTGTGAGCCACTGCACTTAGCCACATGGCAGGTCTTCAGTGCTTAGGAGTTTCCTCTGCAATACTCTCTTCTCCCACTCAGTTGAACTGTTGGCCATTGTAGCACCTACAAGTAACAGTCACACCTGGAAAAAAAAGTACCCAGGAAGACAAAGATGAGAGTGTGGATAGGGTTGGTGGTGCAGGCAGTAGTGGGGAGCATGAGACAGATCAATGTAGTAGGCAAAGTGCAAATGTAATAAAACAGCTCACTGTTGGTCAACTGCTGCCTCCCTGGATTTATAATTGTGCAAAGGAACTTCCTTTATGATCTCAGCCCCTGAAACCCCAAATCCAGCCATTATTTCCTTAAAGCTTGCTCCCCTTTTGATTGTAAGGTATCAGACCATCATAAACTGTTAGCCAATCATCTGGCCTGCAATCACACTCATGATTTCTGTTAGGGGAGAAGGTGCCTATTAATGGTAGAAAGCACTACTAGGACACGTGCGAACTTGAGGTAGCGCAACAGTTTTTCCTCAGTCTAACACCATCTATGTGGGTCTCTGCTTGTTCCTCGTCCAGGCTCCATGTCATCTCTCTCTGTTTTGGTCTTCAACTTGTCTTCCTCTGGTTGCAGGAAAGCCTCGTTTCATCACTTTCCTCCTCCACTATTGTCTATAAATATTCTCTTTGCTCCCCATAAACCCACCACATGCGATATCTTTGTTCTTCTCACAAAAGGAGTTGTCGGTATTGAAGGCTCTTTTCAGGAAGGCAGAGAAAAGGCTCTTGTTTTTCTAAGTCATAATCAGATGCATTATTTGTGCTACTCTCCTCTTTCAGGTATGCAGCATAAACATAACTGCATACAAGGGATCACATTTTCATGGGTTTATGATAGCATGAATATGTGTGTGCTGGGGAGGTGGTGCAATTCATCACAGGAGAAAAAATGAGACATAAACAAATAATGAAGAAGCAGAGAAAGAGAAAGAGAGAGTAGAAGAAAAAAGGGCAGGAGCTTGGACCAGGGAGACCCACGGCATTGGTGCCGGTGGCCCCAAGGCTTTAATATCCTATCCTTGAATTTGCGTTTCTAATGTCAGATTCTTTCACGGTCCTTTCAGCTCTGAGGTTCAGTGGGTGTTTGGACATTATTGTCCAATGTGACATCTAGAGTGACATCCATCAAGAGCCCCTTTGGGCTTCTCTTTGGGCTGATGAAATTAGAGTTGTCGGTGTGGAGATAAGCAGCATAGCAGTAACAGTGACCAGGGAGGCCAGCTAGAGGAAGTAAAGCCATAGCTCATGGTTTCTTCTTGGCAGCCTCACTGGGCGCCAAGACTGGCGCCCCAAGGGCAGTGATTCAGCCTTCACTTTTTATTTGTCACCACTGCTTTATTTCTGTCCTCCCTAAAGGTGGTCCAGTGACAGAGGAACAAGACGGCCACCCCTCTGCAGGCTGGACATCAAGTTCACACATCACCATCAGGCCCCCGCTTTGGCTTACCCAGCTTTTCACATCCTGTGCAGCTCTGCAGAGCACCCTTTCACGAGTTGATTCTGATTGACGCGAGCTGTGCACAGGGACCGGCATTTAGTCTGTGCGCGATCTGGCTCCATGACCATACTAGCAAGCGCTGCTAATGGGGAGGTCAATTAAATAATGCCAGATGAGGCTTTCCTTCCCCACAGCGCTTGACACTGCCAGTGGAAGGTGCTTTGCAGATTGTTAACAACAACAATTAATGGGGGAGTAATCGACTGTGAAAGGAGGCCAGTTGTGGTGGCAGGGACAATCCAACCTTACATTCCTGGGGCCAGGGTATCTCAAGGGAGTAGACTCTATCCTGGGCTAGCAATCAGTGAGCTGAGGAGAAGACACATCTTGGCTTCTATGGGGCAAAAGTTTAAGAAATGTTGGCCTGATTGCTGTAGTGTACAGGTTCCCAAATTGCATTGCCTGGCAAATTCTCCCTGCTGGATTTAGCTCATGATCCTAAAGGGAGAGCCATTTCTTTAATGTGCAAAACTACAAGTGCATGGGCCAGACATTAGAGCTGGAAATGACATTCATTGTGTGATTTTGGGCAACTGCTATAATCCCTCCAAAGATAATTTGCCTGGATTCAGTGATAATATCTAGTAATTTATTGTTGGAGATCTAGTATTTAAGATATTAATTCCTGCTTGAATTCAAAGACCACATGGAAAGGATAGCTTACCATGCATTATAAATTATTGTGATCAGAATAATAGTAATATCAAAGCCCAATATTTTTCATATCATTATCATCATTACCATCACCATCACTGCCGCCACCCCTGCCATCACCATCATCACCAACATGTCACTATAGTTAATATGTATTGAGAAATTTGTCCCAGGCACCGCTTAAAACACTTTACGTGCATTTCTTGTTTAATCTTCATTACAAGGCTCTGAAGTAGGTACTGCTATTATTCCCTTCTTACAGATGAGAAAACTGCACCTTAGTATTTAAGTATGTTGGTTGAGACTACCAGCTAGCAAGTGTAGGTCCAGAATTCTAAACTAGCAGGCTTTTCTAACCTCTCCAGGGTCTGAGTCATTAACCACCAAGTTTCTGGAGTAGACCAGTCAGATGGGTCTTAATTTAATCCTGTGGCCACATGACTTTGGATCTTTTTATGGCAAATTCCATATTTAAGGCATTAAAATACAAGTACAAATAGGGCCAAGAGGGGCAGGTGTGGTGAGGCAGAGGAAGTGGCTGGATGCAAAATTTAAGGTGCTGCCCACGCTCAGAGTTGTACAATAGTATTCACTGCGCTTACAAACCTGGGAGCACTTTTGCTTTGTACCCTGAACAGTAGATGCCTTCCTAGCCTCATCCTAGCCTTGGCCCTACTAGCAAAAGTTAAATGAGATCCTTTATGTAAGTGCCTGGCATATAGCGGTTTCTTAAATACTAATTTCATTATTTTTCTTGAGACTAACATCGGATCTTTCCTGTGGAGCAACAAAAGAGAGAAGACACCACAAAGACCCTTTGGATTGGGGTGTGAGGGAGGTGTGAGGAAATTAGGAGGCCCTGATGACAAACGTCACGATTTGCTTAGACCCTCCTTTGCCCCACTCACTTCACGTATAGCCCCTGCTCTGGAACCCGATTTCTCCTGCTCACACGGTGGAGGTCTTGCTTCAGTGGAGTGGAGAACAAATGTATCTGCTGTCCCAGGGAGGCTTATTTCCTGGGCCTCTCAGATACTAATTCTAGTGAATTCTCAGATACATGTTCATGGTGTTTGTGTTCTCCCAGCCCTTCTCCAGTTGCACCTGCCTTTCACAGGGCAACCACATGTACCCCGTCTGCAAAGAGGTTCCTTACTAGGGGAGACATTTTATAAAAGCAAATACCCTTTACAATAGCAGAATACTATGGCTTGACGGGACCTTGTAGACCACTTTGTCAAACCCTCTCATTTCAAAGATGTTTCACATAAGGCCCAGGAAGAGGAAAACTAATCTGCTCTCTGTGGGTTAGTGTAGCTTGTAAATAGATTTCGTCTTTTGAATCCATTGCTACTCAGTGCTATGGGTCTGGTTTTATGTAGCATTCTGGACTGTACATGACACGTGCCACCAACAAAGCTAGAAATGGATGTTGCAGGGCAAGAGTCTTCCACTGTACAACATGGTCTTTCCCTTTCTAGAGAAAACTGCTTGGAGAATACTCAGGGATGATCTGCCCTACTTTGTCCAGGAATTCCATTTAGTAAACCTCCTGAAAGAAGACACTCTTTGTATTCCACTCCCCTTTTGCTGGACTGGGGATGGAATAAGTAAACTCTGTGTGTGTGTGTGTGTGTGTGTGTGTGTATAAATGAGGGGTTGCTTGGTGCTAGTGTGTAACAAAACACTTTCTCTTTTTCTTTCCTTTAACAAAGCAAATTGCAACAGTTTTCATCTGAGAGAACTAGCACAGTGCTTGGTGCAAACTTAGTTTCCGAGAATCTCCTTGTCCTCTCCTGCCATCTTGTATTCCCAGCACTGCAGCCCTAGAGAGAAAGCTGGGCTCATCTTCACCATATGGGTGATGCCAACATGCATGATAATTATGCTTTAAGGGACTATTGCTTTGTGCATCTTTCTCCGCCTTCCCCATCTCCTAATGATGACACAGTCACATGGTCAGTACTGTTCTCTTTTCCCTCGGGTCATACAGCGGCTCTTTCTAGGAGTCTGGTTTCTTGCTAATTGCAGAGGAAGCCTGATCTAATGGAGCCCCCTAGCCTTGACAATGCTCTGATTCTCTGAGACCTGGAGCTGAATGTTCAGGGTACTGTCTTCCTTGGAGCCTCACCCTTTGGGAAGGTAACAGTCAGCACTGACCCCCGTCCCCAAGTGCTTCTGAGAGAAATGCTTGCCAAATACTATTCTCCTTCTCAGATGACTTTTTGGTTGCAGTGATTCAGATAATCCATGCAGAAATAATTTGGAGATGATTTGGAATAGGTGAGTAATTGGGCTACTTTTTGGTAGCCCTGAATCATCTCAGAAACTAGGGAAATTGCTTCCGCACATCATTCACCCAGTATATCTCTGTGTGTGTCGTAAGGGTGAGAGGTGGGGAGAGATGTAGAATAAAAATTTAGATTTATTTGGCTTTGATAAAACAAAACTAATTTCATCAATGACATTTTGTTTAAACGTTGCAATAACCCTGTCAGGTTATTTCTGTTATCTCCATTTTTCATTAAAACATGATTTGTTCAACTGAGCACAGCGACTCACGCCTGCAATCCTAACACTTTGGGAGGCCAAAGTGGGTGGATCCCTTCAGCCCAGGAGTTTGAGACCAGTCTGGGAAACATGGCAAAACCCCATCTCTACTAAAAATACAAAAATTAGCCAGGTGTGTTGGCACGTGCCTATAGTCCCAGCTGCTGGGGAAGCTGAGGCAGGAGAATCACTTGAGCCCAGGAGATCGAGGCTACAGTCAGCCATGGCCATGCCACTGCACCCCAGCCTGAGTGACAGAGGGAGACCCTGTCTACAAAAAAAAAAAAAAAAATTGTCTAAGGTCATAGAGCTAATAAGAAGCAGACTTGGGACGTAAAACCTGGTGTAACCTTGGCACCAGAACTACTTTCAGAAACATTACCAACATATATTGGTGCCTTGCTACTCAAAAGTGTGGTCCACAGGTCGGCAGCAGGGGTATCACCTGGGAGCTTGCTAGAAATGCAGAATTTCAGCTCTCACCCCAGACCCACTGAATCAGAATCTGCCCTTTAGCAGATTCCCGCATGTATTGGAATTGGGACAGTAATGCTCCACAGCACTGTCCAATTACAATACAGTATTTAGGTTGGTGCAAAACAATTGCAGTTTTTGCCATTGACCGCAATGGCAAAAACCACAATAACTTTTGCACCAACCTAATACGTAGTACATATGTAACTTTAAGTTTTCTTGTAGCCACATTAAAAAGGTAAAAAGAAACAAGGGATAATTTTAATTATACATTTTAACCCCAAATATAAAAAATATTATCATTTCAACATGTCAATATAAAAATGATTAACGAGAACTTTTACATTTTTTTTGTACTAAGTCTGTGCAACCTGATGTGTGTGTTACGCTTGTGCATCCAATTCAGACTAGACACACTTCAAGGACTCAGTAACCACGTGTGCTGAGTGACTGCCCTATAGGACAGTGTAGCTCCACAGCAGTGGTTCTTAAACATTCGCATGGATCAAATCACTTGGAGGACTTTTAAAACACAGGTGCAGGTGGCTGAGTGTCCACCTCCAAGGTTACTGATTCAGTAGATCTGGGGTCGAGATCCAAATATTTACATTTCCAACAAGTTCCCAGATGATGCTGAGGAAGCTGGTCCTAGGACAATACCTTGATGCTACTGCTCCAGAGGCTCCTCTGCCCCATCTGAGACATCATAAGGTTCTGGATTTAGAGGAGAGAAACAGCACTCAGACATGAAGGAAGGAAATAAAATCCCAACCAGAAGGACATAGGCATCTTGAGCTACCAAATGGAGTAGGGTAGGCTGGCCTCTGGGGCTACTACATACAGTTGTCCGCAGGCAGATCCATCCACATGTTTCCATTGTTTATGAAGAATGTGTGCCCAGGTCTAGACTCACTGATTGCAATGCCATTGTTATACTAACAATTATCTTAGGGGGTGTAGCCAGATATCTGGGGGCCTACTGAATGCTTCCTCACATAATCGCTTACCTCATCCTGCGTCTTCTTCTTTGAAAACTACCTTGAATCTCCTCCTGTCTTTCTATCTCCATCCCACCTCCCTCCTGTCCCAATGAGGAGGTCTCGTAGGTTTCCCTGCTTCCAGGCTTGTCCCACCCTCAATTCATTCTGCACACTGCAGCCAGAAAGATCTTTTTAAAATGTAAATCTGTTCATGTCTCCCCTCTGATTTAAATTATCCATAATAAACTGTCTCTTACCTTCAGAATAAAATCCAACCTGATTTGCTGACCTTGAAGACATTTCATGACACTCCCTGCCCAATCTCTCGTCACACAGGGGACTGATCTCCCCTTAGCAGCTTGCTCCAGAGACATTGGCCTCTTTCTCGTTTTTGAACAAAAAATGGATAAGCTTTTTTCTGACTCTGACCTTCACACCAGTGGACCCCTGCTTAGAGTTCTCTTCCTCCTCTGATTTTTCTGGCTGGCTGCTTCTTCCTTCAGGTATCAGTTTAAATGCCACTTCCTCCAAGGCAACTAACTGGACCTCCCTAAGGAAAGCAGCCTTCATAACCCACAGTCTTCTTTATAGCACCTGGATCATTTTCTTCACGATACTTAACACAATTTGTCATGACATGGTCATTTGTGTGTGCACGGCTTCATATTGGCCTGCCTCAGTAGTCTATCAGTAACAAGAGGAAAAGGACCACATATTTGGTTCATTTTGGTATTCAGCCTAACCCAGCATAGTGCCCAGCACAGCAGTAGACCTTCACATAGCTATTAGTCACCTGGATAATTCTGTCATGTTAATACACTGCGAGCATATAAACCATAGAAAAAAATGACCTTGAATATGTTTTCAATTGCTCAAGGCCATTGGGTGAGAGGAGCAGAAGGGAGTTACTGTTTTGTCCAATAGTATTAACATTAATACAACCATATTAATGTGTTCAGAAATGGTCCAAGAAACCAGAAAAAATGGGCCAGGCCAGACTGGCTGAGCTACAAGGATCATTGTCAAGAAGAAAATGTGTTACTTACTCCCAGAAAACTACTTGTTAGGAGGGGCAGCTGGTGGCATGGAGGATGATTTTTATTTTCTTTGTTAGGGCAACAGGTAGAGCCTGATGGCTTTTTTTTTTTTTTTTTTTTTTTTTTTTTGCCATTTTAAATTAAATCGAATTCAACATGATTGCTTACTGGAGAATTTTATTTTTAGGTTTTAGCCACAATCTCTGGGATGTATCCTGTTTTCTTTTATAGCCAGATCATAGCTATTGATCCCAGTATCTTTGTTCCTTCCCTGCCTAGGTGCAGACAATATATAATCTCAGGCAAAAGTGATTGCCTCCCACCCAGAGGAGCATTGCCTGAGAAATCCCAGGGGCAGCTCAGTGTGGTCTCCCTTTTCAGTGTTGCTCACCCAAGCCGAGCTGCAGAGCAATAATTGGGGGCTTCGTTGCCTGAGGCAGAGGTTCTAATAAATCAGCCAGAATCTTGCAGAGAGGCCCCACCAATTCAGGCATTTAGACAAGAGCCAACAAGAACCAGAGCAAACCCATTCTTCATCCTGCCTGGTGTTTCCTTTCTCCTGGAGGTGCCTTTATTGTGCCCTAAGAGGGAGTCCAGGAGCCTGTGCTATTGTGAGCCTCTGAGCTCGCTGTGTGTGTAGGGAGAGGCTGGGGGGAGCATACACGCTCATATGCCTTTTCTCCCTCCTTTCTTCTTTTTATTATCATTAATAATGAAATATTGAGACCAGGCTGCTAATGAGCCTAAACTCCCTCCTGTTAGTTTATTTTTCGCCTTCAGACTGTCACTTCAGAGTAAATTACTTTTCTCTGCATCTTGTTCCGGTAATATTACACCAGCATGACCCTCCCCCTCCCACCCTCCTTCTAATTTCAGGGTTATTCAGTTTCTCTCACTGCAGTTTACTAAGCAAGGGAGGTCGTCCCATCTATCATACTTAAACCTGTACAATGTGTCCCCTCCTGCAATTGAGACATCATTCTTTTTGCACTGGGTCAAGTCAGGTTTTAAATACTTACACAATACACACAGATATAACCTATAAATAAGTGAATAAATAATACATGCCCACAGCTGTGTGTTATTTCTAAGTTCTATGGAAAACAATTTAGAGACAGCGAGGCAGAGTGAGACCTGTTTTGAAGGGAGCAGGACGAATAAGCAGACAGGCGGCAATCCCCGCCATCGCCCGGCAGCCGCGTCTGCTCAGCTCTGGCTCCTGTTCATTTCATGGCATGCTAAGCATTTCCTTGTCAATTGGGAGATGTCAGGATGTGAAAACAACCAACATTAAGTAGATATTTTGTGCCAGCACGACAGCAAGGGCCTCAAATATGCTTTTGTCTCCTGTTCAAAGATGCTAAAATGGTCTTCATCAAACAGCCAGCATTTCTTCATGTTTCCTTTGCTATTGGCAAATACAAAGAACTCTCTACTGCTTTCTCTCCCTTTCATTTCCTCCCTGGCTCTTTTCTCTATTTCTTGTCTTCATACTGCTTAAAAACAAGGACTCTCAAGCCTTGGTTTGTATCCCAGCTCTGCCACTTACTATGTGAACTTGGACAACTAATTTAACCTCTCTGTGAATATGTCCTTGTTGATAAAGTGCTGATGATGGTATTTTATTCATAGTGTTTTGAGGACCAAATGAATGAATACATGTAATGTACTTAATGCAATACCTCACACGATAAGTGCTCAGTAGATTTTCTTCCCCTTCCCTTTCTTCTTCTGTCTTTTTTTTCTCTCTCTCTTCTTTTTTTCTACACTAGTAATTCTGACCTCAGAGAATGAGCTTTTACTAATCACCCACCTGTCTATTCTATATGTAACTGAACTTATTTCCACTGTTGTCGTTGACTGTCACCAACAATGCTGTGTAAAACCTTTGGAGCCCAAAGCAAGAGGAAAACTCAGTGATACTGATCCTGTCTTTATTGAAAAGTTTGGTATTTTGCTCATCATGAATTTTTTGCATGATTTTCACTTTTCAAAAACTGTTGCGTTAAAATATTATTTATGATGATTATTTATTTTTTGGGGGGCAACACTTTAGTATTGTGTCTGAGGAAAGTGCATTGTGGGCTTTGCTTGCCTTACCTTAGCCTCAGGCCTGGCTGTCACAGAAATCAGTCTTGTTCTAGTCCTCCCATCCTCTTAGGCTGTGTGTGGACCCTTGTGACAGTATATACTGTCTTGATAAAGGACCACCCTCCTGGTATTGGTCATGGCAGGGGAAGGGAAGGGAGAGTCCATTTCACCCAGAAGAGTGAATCTCTCTGGGCTGAGCATGAAACAAAAAGCAGGCAAGGAAACCCATTTGAGATTGATGTGACCTACAGGTTAGGTCTTCAAATCTCCCCTAGCTGACCCATGAAATCTCGTCTTGCCTTCCTTGATAGGATGTGGATAGGGGCCAGTCTGGAGGTGGGATTATTTATGAACCTGACCTTCTGGGTTCAACATGGTACCATAGAAGGGTCAGACAGCAGAATGCAAATGGTATAGCTTTCCCCTTTTCACTGCCATCCAAGTGGGTAAGACTCTGCCCCTGGGATTAAGCATTTTTGTGGGATTCTTCTGCTGTGCCCCATGATAAAGCAGGGATGGCATAGTATTTGTCCCTTACAGTTCTTTTGGCTTGAGAACAAAAGGGTAACTGTTGGTTAAAGAAGAGGCTGACTGTGTGGCCTCCTAGGCTCTCTTGCTGATAGGACCATCTAACACAGCACTACATCTACTTCTTCTGAGCACTCAGGACACTGCTGGAAAAGTATGCAAAACTTTCCAAGCTTTGAGGTTCTGGGGGGTCTCAGCTCCTTTAAATATGTACTAGAACAACAACAAAAAAGCTACTTTTTATTTAATGTTGAGACGACTCTATCTCTTCTCACCCCACACAAATCCTCCTACCTGCCCTCATGATCAAAAACAGGCAATGTACAGGCTTGGGATCATTCAAGGCACTAAGCAAACCTGATGCTCATTAACCTGATGCAAGCCTTGTTTCTTCCCAACTTGATTCTGTCTTGAAGCAAAGTGTCAGAAATGCCTTTGTTTCAGTGTATTCTTCCAATGTTTACAAATATGCCTGAAAAATATATCAAAATGTCAAAGTTTGAAGCATTGGGCCGTTTACCTCTGAAAACGTGTTTTAAGATCTGTCCTGGTGCTGAGGTCTCTAGAACGATGGTCCTCAAACTTCAGCATGCCTCAGAACCACCAGATAGGCTTATTAAAATTGTTGGACCCCACCCTCAGAGTTTCTGATTCAGTAGGTCTGGAGTGGGATCCAAGAAATTTAATTTCTTTCTTTCTTTTTTTTTTTTTTTTTGAGATGGAGTCTCGTTCTGTTACCCAGGCTGGAGTGCAGTGGCGCTGATCTCGGCTCACTGCAAGCTCCACCTCCCAGGTTCGTGACATTCTCCTGCCTCAGTCTTCAGAGTAGCTGGGACTACAGGCACCCAGCACCACCCCCAGCTAATTTTTTTTTGTATTTTTAGTAGAGATGGGGTTTCACTGCATTAGCCAGGATGGTCTCCATCTCCTGACCTCGTGGTCCTCCCTCCTTGGCCTCCCAATGTGCTGGGATAACTGGCGTGAGCCACTGCACCAGGCCCGAAATTGCATTTCTAACATGTTCCCAGGTAATGTTGATGCTGCTCGCTTGGAGACCATGGCTGGAAGACTACTAGTGTAGACTCCAGAGGGTCATTAGGTCACAGCTTTAAGTCAGTGATTTCACTGGTCAGTGGAATTGCTCTGTACATTCAGTTTGGAAAGACAATGTCTTTCTCTTTTTATCTGTTAATGCAGGCTATATTCTTACTCATATAAATTCCTGTTTAATATCCTGCCTTATATCATCCCTGTCCTCTTCTATCTCCTTGAAGTCTTTTCTGTTCAGCTGGTTGATGAGGGGCAGAGAATAGGGGGAAAGCATGCTCCCACTTCTTAACTACTTCTTTGCAGAAACAGCTCATGTCACTGAAAGGAGAGTGGAGAATGTAGTCTAGCAGGTGGCCTAAGAGAAAATAGAAGTGGGTTGGGGTTAGTTTAGAGCCCTCTCTGCTACACCCCTACAGAGTATTTGGGAACTCCATTTTCTTTTGTGAAAGTCGTTCAGTTAAGTCTCAATTTTTCACTTTACATCAACCATTTCAAACACTGGTAATTGTGCTCTCTGTTTCTCCTGTAATTATCTGTCAACTTGCCATGACCCATCACTTCTTCCTAGAGAGAAAGTGCTTCCTCTTTGTGTAGTGAGGGCTTGAGGAAGGATGTCAACAGGTAGGAGGAAATGCTGACTCTTTTACAGAGAACTGGGAGTTCCTTCTATAATAACTTCTGAGATGATAAATAACCATTTGACAATCTCTCTTCTACTTTAGATGTCTTCTATTATACTTTTTCATTATCGGAGGAAAACATGAGTGGATAGGGACTAGAAGGGAAGAGTAAAGATAAAACTTTGAGGCTCGTTTTTATCCACTTTATCTCTTCTATATTTCAATTACATATTGTCTGTATGGGATCATGAGAATGAACTTGTGACTGGAGGTCAATTTTTGTTGCCATTAAGATTCTGACAAATTGAAGGATGTCTAACTATGTATGTAGGCAGAGATACTTAAAATAGCCTAGAAACCATCACCTGCACACAGACATATTATTACATATGATGAAATAATGTCATCATGTGTCCAGTAAGGTTAAAAGGGAGGCACTCACATTAAAATCAGTTTTCTTCCCATACCTGCCTGGAGTTTACAGGGAGGGAACGAATTACCATGAAGTCTGTTCTGGCTGCTGGTAACTCTGCCCATATATGTATTTCTATACTTCTCCCAGTCCCTTCCAGGGATGTCTAGTTTCCATACAGAAAGTCTAAATCATTGAAAGCAGCTCCTCTATAAAGCTTTTGTACCCCTTAGAAACTCTTAGGACAAGCAGCTGGTATACTAAAATTATTTTAGTATAACAACAAACTACTAAATGTACATACCTCCTTATGCTTTCCACAATAACTTTGCATACTTTTTTTTTCCTTTGGTGCTATTTGTAATCTTGCAAAAAAACATATAGGGTGGATACTATTTGTCCCCCATTTACAAACAGAAAAAAAAGTCCTGCAAAGGGAAAGAGTGACTTGCCTCAGGTCACTAAATAAACTTGGAGATAGAAGTAGGACTTGGAATGATACATCTATGCTGAATAGAATGTTGGGCCCGACCACACATGAATATAAACCCCAATGTGAAGGGACCCATTCCACTGTCTTCATACAATCCACCCCACAAGAGTGGTTTATGAAGTTATTCCCTATATAACTGCAATAAAATTTAGGCCAAGTAAATCCTTTTGACGATATACATTCTCATAATGCTCAGTTATTAGCTCCAGAGAATTCTAACATTAATATATACACATTTTAGACATCAAATTACTTATCTGCACTGAAAATGATGATGTCAAAATATCACAGACATTGCTTAAATAGGCAAATGATCAAAACACTTGCTACCAGCTTCTTTGGCTTCTGAAGAGAATGAAACACAGCTCCAAACACTTATGTATTTGTTTCTGTCTTCTCCTCATCCAACTTGCTTTCCAGGAAACAAGCATCCACTATTGTTCCTCCACAGAGGACTCAATATTACCAAATGTCTAGAGATATCTCTAAATGTGATGTCATTGTGGCAACTGAGTATATATTCTATAGAAAAGTACTTATTGATATATCTTATTGACTTATCAGATGAAGGACATGTAAAATGACATGAAACAAAGCAAAACAAAAGCAAGAACAAAGCATTTCCTTATTCTCTTCCCTTTTCCCAAAATGTGCTTCTTTTTCATCTGTTTATGCAAAACTCTCCCTCAAATTGTTTTTCTATTATAACCAAATGGTGGACGATCTGAGGCAACATGTTGTGGCATTTCCTGTGAACTACCCTGTCCCCAACTTGGGTTTAAACGCCCTCGTGGTGCTGACTAACAAGTTGGGCTTCATCCAGAGCACTGAGCCTTGCCGGCATTATGATTACATTTTTTTGCATAGTCGGCGTTGCTACATTAAACTCCAGATGCTTTCTCACAAGTCACTAAATTAACAACACACACATTTTTGGCCCATTAACATTACACTAAGATCACAGCAGGATTATCAACCAGAAAGGTGATTGTGTGTGCATCTTCTGTTCTCATCAACTCTTCAGTTTTTACTTTTATAAAATTAGGTCAGGGAAAATGAAGAGAGAAGCATAAAGCAGACCCAGTAGTTTGTTAGGAAACTATGTTCCTATCAAGAGAAAAAAAATGCTCTCCTCTGTCAGCAGGTTGATATGTTTTATGAAGTACAAGTGGCATCTTTTAATGTAAGTACTAACAAAATTACTGTTGGAGGGCTTTTTTAGAAAACTGATATACTTTATGACATGAAATATATTAAAATGTCAGTGTTTTAACCAGTGTTTATAAAAATATATTATAGTCATTTATTGAGTTTATAAAGCGTGTTATAGACTAACAAGATAAAAGATGCTTTGCAAATAAAGTTGCTATTATTTAGAAGGTGCATCTGATGACTGAGCTTACTGAGCTTAGATAGGTGACACATTTGACCTCTTTTAAACAGAAAAGCACTTCATTTTAGATCAATATACTGATCTCAACAGTAGTCAGCCCGCATTTAAGCAAACTAATTTGTACTTCTATGCAAGTACTTTCATGCAAAGTCTTGTACACCTTGAAATATTTTGGTATCTATCTGAGAAATTGGTTCACAAATCCAGCACTCTAATTGTCTGTTGCCCTATAATTGCCTGTGTACTTAATGGTAGCCTTCATTAGACTCTCAACTCATGAATCAGGCTGAATACATTGTTTTTTGTCATGTGTTCAATGCCTGTCTCAGGGTAGGACACATAGTAAACAATTAATAATAACGCTTACTAAATATGGAAATGAAATAATGAATGAGTGAAGCATAACTGAAATCCGTTGACCTATCCTCTAATCACAAATGTGAATAAGTTGGTGTCTTAGTCTGTTTTGTGACACTATAGCAGAATACCCGAGACTGGGTAATTTATGAAAAAAAAAAACAAAACAAAACAAAAAACACCAAACGTCTCTTTCCTCACAGTTGTGGAGGCTGGGAAGTTCAAGATCAAGAGGTTGGCATTTGGCAAGGGCCTTCTTGCTGTGTCAGACCGTAATGGAAGGCAGAAGAGCAAGAGAGGAAGAAGGGGACAAACTCACTCCTTTATAATGGTACCAATTCCCTCATGGCCTAATCACCTCTTAAAGTTCCCACCTTGTAACATGTTACAACGGCAATTAAATTTCAACATGATTTTTGGAGGAGACATTAAAACTATAGCAGTTGTGTAGGGATAGTGTATTTATTATAATGAATGGCTCTTTCAGTTGTGCTAGCCTTAAAGAATCAGACAGACATTTTAAAGTAACCATTATTAACTGGAGAGCTGCAGTTTCAGGCATTGGAGCTTATTAGCAAAGGATACCTTTGCTGAGAGGAGAACCCTGAATTCAAGCTGTGACCCCAGGTTCTCTTCCCAGGGAGAAGAGATTGCTGAGTGAGAGGACCTTTGTGTTGTACAACTTGGGGTGGAGATCCATGAGACTAATTGGTCTTCAAATGCCAACAGTGTTTCTTCTAAATTCTCAATATCCCTTTATGCAAAACTGTCATGAGGCAGGGGAGGGAAGCCCTGGGTGACATATGTGTCTTGCATTTTAAATGTACATGCAACCAGGCTATGGTCCCACTCTCTGCCTTGTCTGCTTCTTCAAACTCTAGAAACTACAAGACCCTTCCCAGAGCCCTGACGTCCCCAATTCTAAGAGGATTAAGACATGATTTAGGCATGGGAGATGATTTACTTTTCTGAGCACATTCAACTCAGGAAGAGATTGGAAATGACTTTTAAGGAGCCAAAGTAACAACCTGCCATATGTGAGTTGCTAAAACTAAACTCAGGCTTAATGGGACTGTAGGTTTTATATGATTCAAAATGAGGCTTATTTGAAAATGCAATAACATTTAGAAAATTTGAAAATTAGAGAAAATTATAACGAGAGAAAATGTTCCACATCATAATCCCACCCCACCCAGATGTAGCCACTGTTTATATTTTGTATTTCTTTCCATTTTATATATCTAAATGCACACACACACACACGCAGATATATGTAAATGTATTTTATAGAAAAGTATGGCCATACTACTGCCATTTTTTCTTCTACTTTTTTCACCTGGATTAATTGATAACAAAAGTCTGCATGAAGTTAAAACAAATTTATCCAATAACAGAGATGCTGCCTTTGCCAACTTAGACTGAGATATTCCTAAAATTCAAGAGTAACCTGGAAATCACTTATTTAAACCTCACTTCTCTTTCTGCCTCCATAGATTAGAAAAACAAACTATTTGCTAACATCACATGTCCTTCTTCTTGTGGGCACGGTGCTCCTTTGTGCCCAACACAATATAAATGTAGACCAATGAGGGAAAGTACTGGTTTTGGAGTCAGATGTCTGTTCAAATTCTGAGTCTGACACTTATTGGTTTTGCAATATTGAGCAACATACTCAAATCCTATATGTTACTGTTCCCTCATTAATAAAAAGAGAGATAACAGTGCTCATATCTCAGATTAGTGTTGTAGAAAATAAATGAATAAATACTGAAATGCACTTTGACCAGAAACTGGTAGTGAGCATGTGCTCAGTCAGTGTAAGCTATTATCATTATAAATACATATACTGCCTGTACCTAGGAGGAAATACATTTACAAGTTCATGATCATCTTGAGTTACATCCAGAGACCCCCTCAAAAGACTGAATGTATATGTCAACAAAGTGATTTTTCTTTCTTTTTTTTTTCTTTGAGATGGAGTCTCGCTCTGTCCCAGGCTGGAGTGCATTGGCACAATCTCGGCTCACTGCAACCTCCGCCTCCCGGGTTCAAGCAATTCTCCTGCCTCAGCCTACCGAGTAGCTGGGACTACAGACACGTGCCACCATGCCCAGCTAATTTTTGTATTTTTAGTAGAGACGGGGGTTTCATCACGTTGGCCAGGATGGTTTTGATCTTTTGACCTCGTGATCTGTCTGCCCCAACCTCCCAAAGTGCTGGGATTACAGGCGTGAGCCACTGCTCCTGGCCCGCAAAGTGATTTTTCAATCAATCAAAGAATAACCAATTTCTTTTCTTTTCTTTTTTTTTTTTTTTTTT
>NW_012101576.1:4184748-4340831 GCF_000951045.1 Mandrillus leucophaeus
TTTTTGAGGCTGAGTTTCTCTCTCATTGCCCAGGCTGGAGTGCAATTGTGCAATCTCGGCTCACCGTAACCTCCACCTCCTGGATTCAAGCGATTCTCCTTCCTCAGCCTCCGGAGTAGCTGGGATTACAGGCGTGTGTTACCATGCCTGGCTAGTTTTGTATTTTTAGTACAGACAGGGTTTCTCCATGTTGGTTAGGCTGGTCTCGAACTCCCGACCTCAGGTGATCCACCTGCCTCAGCCTCCCAAAATGCTAGGATTACAGGTGTGAGCCACTGCACCCTGCCAGTATAACCAAATTTATCAATGAACTAGGCCTTGTGGGGTTATAAAGGAAATTTATAATATGGCTTATAAATTTTACTGTAGAAACAAAACTTACAAATGAAGTAGTCCTCATAAATGTTCTAATCATGTATCTAACCATGTGTACCTAACTATGCGAAAAAGTTGCATATTATTCATTTTGATTATGGCCCTTAAAGAACATTTTTTCTGATGTTCCCCACCCCATTTTACAGCGGGAGAAACAGACCTCAAGAAGTTACATGACTTGTTTAAGGAGCTGAGCTTGTTGGTTACAGAAGGACTAGAACCAGAGACTTCTGATTCCCAGCCTCATGCAATTTCCACTGCACAATGGCTACATTTTATGTGACAGGGGTTCAGAGAAAAGTGGAAAACATAAAGATTGAATGATTCAGGAAGAATTTCATGGAAAAGGTGGGATTTCAGTTGGGCATTAGGGGAAAGATTTGGAAATGAAGCCAGGCAGGAGGAGAGCCATCCAGATACAGAAAAAAGAAGAGCAGAGAGGGGCTTCAGTAGAGGAACGGAGAGGGTTGGTTCAGAGGATGACAAGGAGGGCAGGGACACTTGACATGCTTAACTTTCTATGACCTACTTTTCCTATGCATCTAGTTTTTACACTGATGTCCTTGGCATAGACCAAGAGACTTTTATCCTACAATAAAATGAAAGGCAGTAGTATCTACTGTGCTCAGGGCTGGCAGTGGGCAGTGCAAGATTGTGTAATACTATTCTTTCCTCAATTGCAGATACAGGGACTTGAGAGTTCTAGCAAACAGTGGATATGGGCAGCATGTTTAAGTTTCAGCTCTGCCATTTGATACGAGTATGACTTTCAGTAAATCTTTCAAGCCTTCATTTGTCCAGTAGTCACTACAATACTATCTCACTCATGGGTTGCCATCTAAACAAATAACAAAGTACATGGGCTAAAATTTTGTCTAAAAATATTTCCTCAGCTTTTGTCTTCATCATCGGTGACCAGCAAACCAAGCTAATCCTTTAACAACTCAAGCTAATCCTTTAACAACTCAACCTCTCCTAATATCACTAATGCAACTGGGGTCAACCCATGGAACAGCTGCACCAAGCAATGGAGAACATTTCTTAGAAACCTCAGCACAGTTCACAGGCTGTGCATGCATTGCAGTGACTTATTTAAAAAGACAAGATGAAATATTGCAGCTATCAATAATTCCTGCACATGGCTGACTTCTAATGAAAGGATAAAGTTTCCGAGAAAGAGAGAAGAAATGAAGAAAAGCATTTTTATCAATTTCAAAGGAACCCTTTGATACAATCCTGAAATTTTTTCTTGGGGAAATATTTTCTTTTATTACCCTCCATCATACAGTGTTTGTTTAATTTCCCCTTTTTTAGCAGGTATATATTTCAGTTTTTAATTTAAAAAAACACTGTTGTTACTCATTGGTTTCTCCACATCATTTCATTTCCCATTTGCTAGTTTCTTCTTGGAATTGTTGTTGTTGTTGTTACTGTCAGTGATGAGGAATTTCTTCTGAGACTTTATTCTCTAAAATATTTGTCTGCAAAGGAGAATATGACCACAGGCGATTTAATTTTCCTAGACTTCAATTTCCATATCTGCCAAAAAATGTGTAATTTCTGCTCCTTCCTTCAACACTTAGAAGTATAATAGTATTTCCATCAACATGATTCTCTGAAATGTTTCAGTAAAAATATTATTAAAAATAAAACTTCTATAATGTAATGAGTGGATGTCCAAATATGAAATCTCTCTAGCTGAAATGTCTCAGCTAAAATCTCTCTAGCTGAAATCTCTCTAGCTGCATGGTGGATTTGGCAATACGAGAATCACTCAATGCAGTGACTTGCAACATCTTTCTGTCTCTTCTTTATATTTCCTTTCTGACTTTTCCTTTGTCTTCCTATGCTAGTCTCCTTCCTTGTCCTTTTCCCATGTAACCAAGGTTTGGCTAGTCCTTCCATGCTCCCTGGGCCTTGGGTAGGAAACAAACAGTAAAGAGTATGTACTATACCACTTTATTTTACTTTTGTTTTATTTTATTACTTACTTACTTACTTGAGACAGGATCTTGCTCTGTTACCCAGGCTGGTGTGCAGCGGTGCAATCTTTGCTTACTGCAGCCTTGACTTCTGAGGCTCAGGCGATTTTCCCACCTCAGCCTCCCAAGTAGTTGGGACCACAGGCACACACCACCACGCCTGGCTAATTTCTGTATCTTTTTGTAGAGATGAGGTTTCACTGTGTAGCCCAAGCTGGTCTCAAACTCCTGGGCTCTGGTGATTCACCCACGTTGGCCTCCCAAAGTGCTGAGATTACAAGCATGAGCCACCATGCCTGGCCTACTAGATCATTTTATATAAGGGACCTGAGCATCTGCAAATTTGGGTGTCCACTGGAAGTTCTAGAACTGATTTCCATGGATATGAAAGGCTTACTATATTTTTTCTTTCTAGCTCTACTTCTACAAGGTTCATATGGGCATGGGAACCTCACTTGCAGGGGTCATCTCCACTATGAGTCTGAGATATGACCTTCCTCCTCAGTCCTCAAATTAACATTTCATGAATAGGTTTTGTTAGTCTGGCTCGGTTCTAGACATCCACATAGGTAGGGGTACCTGGGAACGAGCCATACTTTGAGGTGAATGGCCCAGTCCTCCAGACTGACAAGTCTGCCCAAGATTTCTGACACCTGCAAGTTCAGGAGTTGTCCCAAACTACCCTCAAGCTAAATAATCCACTAGAAAGAGTCACTAAAAGCTATTATACTCACAGTCATGTATATTACAGGGAAAGAATACAAATGAGGACCAGACAAAGAAAGAGACACATAGGGTGGAGTCTAACATAGTTCTCAACACCAATCCTCCATCATCTTCAGGATGCACTGGCCTGCTTGGCATTGATGTGTGACAATACACACAGAGTATTGCTCACCCGTGAAGCTCACACAAGCTTTGAATCCATAGTGTTTATTGAGGTCTCATGACATGGGTTGAACTCAGTCTCCGGGTCTACTGATACTTCCTTACAAAAAGCTTCCACCCTCGAATCATACAGTTGGCCTTTCTGGCATTGCCAACCTCCTACCCGCTCTCTCAAAGACTGTCAAGTGTGGCCAGCCTCATCCTGAGTCATCTTATTAAACCAACTCTTAGGTGTGGTCTCAGTGGCCCACCATGAAAAACAAATACTTACATTTTATATATCTTTTTAAAGCTTGGGAAATTCTAAGGGTTTCAAGGTTATCTCCCCATAAACCAAGGGCACAGGCCAGACCTCTATTTAGATGTAGCCAGATTCCTTACTTCTCACGGGGTTAAAAAAAGCAAAAAATCCACAAGAGCCACCACCATGGTCACCTGCTCTGTGGAGTAAGTCCCAACCCCTTGGCTCACTGCCTGTACTTTGTAAAGGATTGAGTTTTTTCTAAATAGGGGAGTGATACAGAACTGTTGCCCTTGCCCAATAGGTATTTACTTAAAACAATATTTAAAACGCTTTGTGATTCCATAGCTCCTGTTTTCTGAAACATTAGATTTTGTAGTAGCTAGTATTTCATGGTGTTTTTCATCTAATAAGTCCTCTATTTAATATTCCCTGTAGAACTCACATTTTTCTTTAAAAATTTTCCACATTTGAGGATAGTATTTGCAACCACAAAGTGAGTCACTGGAAGTTCTCTTTGTTGACAAGATATGGCTGTTTTAAATCCAAACAGGTGTTTTCCAAACAAAACATTTTCATGAATAACATGTTTTTTTTCTAAACCATTCCGTATGACAAAGAAACAGAAGCAATTGCTGTAAGTTTTGGAACTGTAACATTTTATTTGGTTTTGTCTTAACAGTGCTTTCCACATCTTAAGAGTAGCCTGAAAGAGTTTTAAAACATTTCTATCCGTTAAGGGCAATGGTAGGAAACTCCTTTGTAAGTAGAAACGCTAGTCCAAATGTTTTGTTTGTAACACAGCACTCGTTGTCTTGAAAGTGTTTTCTCTGTTAAAAGGAGGTTGTAATATGCATCCACGCATAACCATCTGCATCTTCACAACACATCAATTGCTTGTATATTCACAGGTGGTGATTGACTGATTCGTGCATGTCCATGCAATTTGGCGCATTCAGCTGCGTGCTTGCGGATGTGGATGTATTTCACAGAAGCAGGTTGGGCAATAAATTTTGAAACTTTATCCTCATCTTTGGATAGAGTAATAAAAGTTTGTAGGCTTAAGAAAGCAATATTCCCTGGAACTGCAATATATGGGAATGATGAAACTGTACTAAAATGTACAGTAATCTCTAAGGCCTACCCAAGCTAGAGAGGTGCAAAGTGAGAGCTATAAACCAAAATTTAACACCCACCATACTAAGAGTCATTTTCAGCCTCTGACCAATTTCACATGGAATTGGGAAATATGACTAATATCAAGGCCTGATTCCCTGGGGGTAGGGGGTGGGGGAGTTAAAAAGGAGTATGTCGGGGAGAAAAGCAATGGCCCATTGTTAGTTGAATCAATGACAGGTCAGCACGGGCTTAACACAATGTTCCATGTCTCTCCAGCAGCAGCCTGCCTTCCCTTCCCTGGATTCCATCTGCTGTGCAAAACAAGATCTGTAGTCATTCCCAGGTACGCGGGACTTCTCTAGGCTAGAAGGTCTGTACAGCACAGCCCAAGGAACTTCCTTTCTATGAATCTTAGTTTAGAATACAGGAGAGTCAACGCTTTCCCATGTTGTGATGTTTACCATGTGCAATTTACTGTGAGACAAGTTAACCAGACCTGCATAAAGAATATCCAAAAAATCTGATCAACATAGCCAATCTATAGCACTCAGATCCAGAGCACTCAGATCCAGAGTTCTTCCAACCTCTATAGCCAAAGACTGGACATTTTTATCCCATTTTTTTTCTAACTTTGTTGGATAATAATATTGAATTCTAGGACTTGGGTCACTTTCCTTGTTTTCTGGTTTTTCTTGTACATTTTTTTGTTGTTTTACAATTTTCTTTTTATTAATATTATCCAGATATGGAACTATATATTGCAAACCTGTTTTGTTTCTAGCCTGACCATCTCTTTCTGCCTCTGCACCATTGATTAGACCCACCTTTGATGACGGCAGACACAGCCACACATGACTATCAGCTCTGGTTAATGTCCCTGGCTTATTTCAGGATCATTGCCATGACAGAAACATGTCAGCAATGGGTGATTTCCACTGAACAATGACTTGTAGACTGTGGCCATGCAAGCAGAGCAAAGAGAAAAGATCAGCAATTATCCAGTGGATGTGATCCATGCTGACAGGCAATCTGGATAATTCAAATAGAAACAACTTCTTTTGCCTCACTGGCAGGTTTGGGGCTTGATTTAGTGAGATCATTGTTTAACTTTCTTTGCCTGTGGAAATGTAGTACATGTGTTTGCTGGTTAAGTGAGGGTTTGGGGGTTATAACCACAGCATCTGTTCATTTGACATTCAAGTTTCACTCTGGTTTGGAAGCCCTTGTGCCTACAATTTAAAAGCAGCAATACACACCTAACTCCCAGCTGTCTGGGAACTCAGACTGCATATGGTTCTTGGTTTTCTAATCTGCCCAGAGAAATAAAACCATCACCTGAGCCAAAGAATAGTTTGTCTAATTGGATTTAAAACAAAAAAATTTAGAGACACACACAGTGTGTTCTAATGTCGCAGTTGTCTGAGCGACATTGCTAGCTGAGCCAGACCACTTACCTAGACTTGAAGATTTACATTTTGATGATGTTTTTCAAGTGCTGTTTTATCCAGAGGAAAAAAAGCAATAATTTAAGCAGCTGCAGAATTCCTCACACATCTGCAGGAAGTCCCTCCTTTTGCCTTGGGCAGCACAGCATAATGGATACACCACAAACTTTAGAGTCAATTTGACCTGGTTCAAATCCCAGCTCCAAAACTCATTAGCTATATTATCTTGAGCAAGATACCTAATCTTTTCCAGCATCACTTGTCTTATTTATAAAATGTGGATGACAACCATTTCGATAACTTCAAGGCTGACTTGAGGATGAAAGTTTATGTATTTATTGCACATCTGTTGATTGCCTACACTGGATCAGGCACTGTTCTGGGCACTGGAGAAATGGCAGTGAACCGAGCAGACAGAAACACTGCCTTTGGGGAGTTGATAATTTATCAGAGGAGATAAACAAGAACAAGATTATTAAGGAGAATAAATAGTAGGTAAGATGGTTTTAGGAACCAGGGAAGAAACATAAACCATGTGAGGGTGGGGCAGGGAATGACAACAGTGCAGGGAGAGGTGGAATTGTGATGTGGTGTTGGAGAAGGCTTCACTGAGAAGGTGATCAATAAAGAGATGAGAGAGTAGGTTGTAGGGATATTTGGGAGAAGAGTGGTTTGGGTTGAACTGTGTCTCCTCGAAGAGATAGGTGAAAGTTCCGAAGACCAGTAATTCCGAGTGTAACCTTGCTGGGAAACAGGGTCTTTACAGAGGTCATCGAGTTTAATATGGTCATTAGGGTGGGCCCTAATGGAATATGCTGGTGACCTTATAAAAAGTAGAAATTTAGACACAGAAACAGGTACACAGGGTAGATGATGTGAAGACACAAAGAATGCCTGCAGTGTGCCTGGAGTGATGTGACTACAAGCCAGGGAACACCAAGGATTGCTGGCAAATACCAGGATCCAGGAGAGGCGAGGAAGGATCTTCTCCTAGAGGCTTCAGAGGAAGGATGCCCCTGCTGATGTCTTGACTTCAGACTTCTGGCCTCCAGAATCATGAAGCAATAAATTTCTGTGATCTTACGCATCTGCTTTTGGTACTTTGTTGTGGCAACTCTAACAAACTAATACAATAAATGTTTGGCTGACGGAACAGCAAGTAGGAAGGCCCTGAGCCAGGCGTGTACCAGAACATTCGAGAATCAGCAGAGACCAGTGTGTTTGGAGAGGCGCAAGCAGGAGGAGCAAGTAATGGAAGATGAGGTGAGGGAGGCAAGCCGTTGCAGACTCTGCATGGCCTTTGAGGCCACCTTCAGGTCTGTGCCTTTACTCTGCATGATGAGAAAAGCCATTGGCAGTCAGGAGGAACATGCTCTGACTTACATTATAAAATTATGTATGTAAAGTGCCTCCTGATTGGCAATTATTATTTTTTCTCCTTCAACCTACTTCACTTCTGATAAATATGGGTTTGGGGGTGAAGAAGGCAATGTTTTTAGTATTTATTATTTCTGCAGCTGTTCCTGTGCTATGTGCTGTTGAGAACTTGTACTCACACTGATTGCCATCCTTAGACGTCTCCAGTGACAGATAACTGCACTACACCCACACCACATAAATGTCATTTATCCAGGTCTAATGTGAAAAAGGATGATTCATTTAGATGTATATGTTTATTCAGTTTTAATTCTGCCTTGCATATGCATTTATTTTGCTTTTCTTTAGAAAGATAATGAACTTCAATTGGTTTCCACAAGGCTAGTTGACCATTTCTGAAGAAATAAGTAAGTTTTGGAAAATAAGATAAAAATTTAGTCTTTGATTGGAGTGTCTTTGGTTGCTAGAGATGCCTGGGTTATTGTTGAGTGAGTGATATAAAAGAGAAGTGATAGCAGAAAGGAGATGCAGCTCTTAAAACAGAAAATGGCATAGAAGTGTTAACTGCAGTGGGTTGGGCAAGATAATGAATGCTAGGACATTACTTCATTCATTTGACTTATATTTATTGAGCATGCACTAAATGGCAGACACTAAGTTAAACACCAGATATTAAAAAGTTAACACATCTGGTCTTATTCACAAATAATTCCCAATATGTATGAACAAAAAGGAAAACACACAGAAGAAGGAGATCCTTCACTCTTCTCTGGTTTTGGAGAAACCACAAGGCAGGAGGAACACGGTACCTGGAGAATGTATTATGGGCAGCCCAGGTAGTAAGTTGTTTAGGCCAGCAGCCAGAATGAGGGCTTCCAGAATGATGGAAGTTGAAATACAGTATGTGACTTGAAAACACAGCATGGCAGAGAAGATGCTAGGAAGTGCTGGGTGATCCAGAGAAACCAGAGGGACATCTGGAAAACATCTTAACAATAGCTGGGCCCCAAGTCACTGATATGCAGGGGAATGGCTCCATTCCATGGAGATGGTGTGGAGGGAGGTGATGGAGGCGCATGATCAGTAAGAGAACGGTAAGAACAAGCAGGGCATGTTCTAAGTGTGATGTATATTCTGCTGGTTACTAGACCAGGATACTGACACAGGGAAACAGGGTGGAGAGTCAGTTTAGAGACCTGAACATAGATGGGTTCAGGTTTCGGAAACAAAGCAACTCCCCATTTATAATGTAGGAAAAAGGTCAGCCAAACTCAGACTAAGAGATTGGAGGCTAAGGCTGGATTTATCTCACAGCCTGGGGTGGGGGTGTTTGCCCCTGAGACCCTGTTGGTTAGCTGTGGGGAGGAGGAGACTTGAGGCAATCTTATAGGACAACCCAGGCATTGCAAAACTGTAGGCTAAAACACATGATCCACATACAGTGGAAAAGAAAGCCCTGCCTGTAAAATCACGGGCCTCGACCACTGCCCTGCTCCAACATTTCTGCAAACAAAAGCCATCTAAGTTGACAGAAAATTGGCTGCTTTATGCAAAGCGCATTTCTATCCTCCTGGTGAAACCAATGAGAAAAGGCATTACAAAGTTTGGGATAGAGGATGAGCCCTTAGCCCCAACTTAGTCCTGCAGTTTCATTTTTACAGGGGAAGGATCTGAGATCCAGAGGTGTTACTTGGTTTAAAAAAATTTCAAAAGAGAGACAGAAAAAAAAAAAAAAGATGACAGTTGCACTTCTTTCTGGTCTTTATCCTGATTTAGATTTTCTCTTTTTCTCAAATGGCAGGAGAGGAGAAAGAGAGTCTTTCAGACATAATCACTATAATTTAAACAACTTCTTGGTCTTCTTTTGGTCTAAAAAGCAATTCTAGAAAGCAGAGTCACATGTTTGTGGGCTGATAGTAACAAATGAGAAACATCTCCAGAGACTGAATTAGAAATCTCTTGCTCTCTCTCTCAGAGGCCATCAGAAATACCTGTACTATTACTTTTATAAATATCCCAACCTGCATGACCTTGGGCAAGTCACTGAAGTCATCTAGGAATCATTTGTAAAAATGAATGGCTTGAAAAAACTAATCTCTAAAACCTTTTTTGATGCTCAGTTTCTAAAGTTCTGTCCTACAATGTTGCCATAAAAGTAAAATCAATAGTTACATTTTCACATTGACTGCAACATTTCTGGAAAACCATGCTTTTGGGGGTTTAAAGATGAATGTCACTGATAATTGGAAAACTTTCTCATTTTCATGAATGATCTTCTCCATTTGCTCCTTATTGCTCATAAATTGAAAAAGTTGTCTTGAACTTCAGTTTTATAAAATGTGAGCATTAGCGGAAAAAATGCAGATATTAAGGATGAACACCATTAGCGCTCCTTTTGCCTTTTCTAGTTTCATCGTGTGAGTGTTTACAGTCTGCTGCTGAGGAGAATCCATCTCACTCTGACCCTGACCTTTGCGTAATATTTATTGGATTAGAAAAAAACAATCCACAGAGTAATAAAGATATCTGTGCATGCATTTATTATACACAAAACTGTGCTTCATTTTGGAAAATCTGTCCCAAACCTAGTCAGGCGAATCAGTCAAAACAAGGTCACTGCAGACTTAGCAGAATGCCCTACAGATGTCTTTTTTGTTTTAGCTCGGATTGCAGCCATGGGATGAGAAAAAGGAGAAGCAGGGAGGATTGTCCAGAGGGAGAGACACTCCACCAGCCCTGTGCGGATCAAATAAAAATATTCAAGGTGACCTTGGAACAATTGGTCTGTTGCATCAAGATTTAATAGAAATCCACCTTGATTCCCAGGGGCAGGGCTCCTACCTCACTCTCCTTCTTCCCTTTTGCCTTTCTGTCATCTTGGTTACTTACTCCTTTGTCTCTCAGTCCCTCAAAAAATCCATAGATTCAAACCTTCTTTGCAGTTCCTGGAGATATCACTCCAGGCCGGGATCTCTCCACCTCACACCTTGATTCCTGCAACCATCTCTGAGTGCCTTTCCTTGCTCCACCTTGCTCACAAATCTTTCCCACATAAAGCTTCCAATAATATTTATCTTACATAGTGCGTTCATTTGGCTGCTTCTCATATTATGAATCTCAGAGATTTGCTCTTACTTATTGGTCCAGATCAATAGTTTTCATTCTACTGCTTTCAGTCTTCTATCCATTAGCCTTCCAACTTTCTAACTAATTTATTTCAGGGAGTTCTGCAATCTGGTTTCACCCCTTCAGTAAGATTCATCTCTCACTATGTCCCAAATACAGCTGTCCCTCCTTATCCTCAGGAAATACGTTCCAAGACCCCCAGTGGATGCCTGAAACAGAGAATAGTATGGCACCTTATGTATGTATGTATGTATGCTGTTTGTTTCTTGATCTCATAACCTAGGGGGCTACTTAGTGACTAAATGGGCAAGTAGTATATACAGCATGAATATGCTGAACCAAGGAATGATTTGTGGGACAGAGCAGGAAGGTGTGAGATTTCATCACACCATTCAGAACAGTGTGCAATTTAAATTTTATAAATTGTTTATTTCTGGAATTTTCCAGTTAATATTTTCAGACAGTGCAACTGCCAGAAACTGGAACTGCAGAAAATGAAACTTTACATAAGGGCAACTGCTGTATGTGATTTCTCCCAGCCCCCACCATTTCCCAGCTATGTGCACTTATACATGTTTTCTTTTTCTTTGAATAACATCCCACGTTCCATCTTCAATCCATGTAAGTCAATTTCTTTAAATTAAGCTGAAGAAGCATTTTCTCTAAGAATTCTTTTATGTTTACCTTAATCAATAATTTTTTGTTTAATTAATGTATTTTTTAATGTTTGGAAGAATTCACTTGTTAAGACATCTAGACCTGGATATTTCTTAAACAGGGAGGTTTTAACTACAGATTCAATTTCTTATATAGAGTGTTTCAGATTTTTTATGTCTTTTTGTGTTGCCTTTCCTGTTATTTTTCCACAAATTTGTTCATCTTATTTACACTATATTTATATCAAGTAATTGTTCCTAATATCATCTATTGGATCAGTGGTAATATCACCTTTTTCTGTCTTGTTATTAATAATGCATACCTTGTAAAAATTTTAATCAATTCTTATTAGAAACAAATATTATTGGTCTTCTCAAAAAAACATATGGTTTTATTTTCTTTATTATATGTTTGTTTTATTACTCTTGTTTATTATTTCCATCTATCTCCTTTCAAGTCACTAAAGTTTTATCTAACTTCCTAAGAAATTACTCAAGTACCTAAAAGATTAATTTTTAGAATATTTTCTGTTCTAGTATGTGCATTTAAAGCAACAAATTTCCCTTGAAGATGACTTTGGCTGCATATTATAGATTTTGATAACATTTTTTTATCAAAAATTTAATCTATTTTCTCTCTGTGTGTGTATGTGCGTGTGTGTGTGTTTCCTCTCTTTTTAAGCCATTTCTTGGATTAACAAAAAAATACATGTATTATTACATTGTATCCTTCTATTAGCCTGTTAGTAATATATTATTTCACTCTTCATTTAGGGATTACTCTTGAGTTTAACAGATGCATACTTGACTTATTAGAGTACGATATAAATGAATACCTTTACCATACCCCAAACAATTCTAGAAGCTGGGAACCTGTAGTTGAGCCTATTACTCCTTAATTTTATGCTGTATTTGTTAGGTATTTTAATGCATATATATTTTAATCTCCTAAAGACATTATTATTGTTTTACTTTTTCAGTATTTATTTAGATTTACTTTTATTTTTTCTGATGCTCTTCCTAAAACCAACACAACAGTCCCCTGGCTAGTTTTCTTGGTTAAACACAGAAATTGACCCTTCTGGTCTTAAATCTTGAAACTCACATTTGTTTTAACTGAGTTTCTTCCTTCGGAATGAACCCCCAGGCCTCTCAAAAAGTATCAAAGAACTGAAATCCACAAAATTATCTCAGCTACACAATGAGACGTCAAGCCCCTCCTTCATCATAATTGCTTCCTTACCCTATGTGGTTCCTATTTTCCCATACATAGTTACATTTCTTCCCTGCTATATAAACCCCTAATTTTAGTCAGCCAAGGAGGTGGATTTCAGACTGATCTATCTCCTCGGCTGCAGCATCCAATTAAAGCCCTCTTCCTTGGCTGTAATCGTTGTCTTAGTTATTGGCTATCTGTGCAGTGGGCAGCAGGACCTAGACCAAACCCCTGGTGTTTTAGTAAAATTTATTTTATTAAACATTGTTATGCTTCCTATTGTGTCCAGAATTAGTGGGTTCTTGGTCTTGCTGAACTCAATGAAGCCAGGGACCCTCGCGGTGAGTGTTAACAGTTCTTAAAGATGGTGTGTCCGGAGTTTGTTCCTTCAGACGTTCAGATGTGTCTGGAGCTGCTTCTTTCTGGTGGGTTTGTGGTCTCGCTGTCAGGAGTGAAGCTTGAGACCTTAGTGGTGAGCATTACAGCTCTTAAAGGCAGCACATCTGGAGTTGTTCGTTCTTCCCAGTGGGTTCCTGGTCTCCTTGGCTTCAGGAGTGAAGCTGCAGACCTTCTCGGTGAGCGTCACAGCTCATAAAGGCAGCGTGGACCAGCCCGGCAAGATTTATTGCAAATAGCAAAAACACAAAGCTTCCGTAGTTTGGAAGGGAACCCAACCGGGTTGCCCCTGCTGGCTGACTCTGGCAGCCTGCTTTTATTCCCTTATCTGACCCCACCCACATCCTGCTGATTGGTCTATTTTACAGAGAGCTGATTGGTCCATTTTACAGAGAGCTGATTGGTCCATTTTGACAAAGTGCTGATTGGTGTGTTTACAATCCTTGCGCTAGACAGAGTCACAGAGTGCTAGTTAGCTAGATACAGAGTTAGCTAGACACGGAGTACCAATTGGTGTGTTTACAAACCTTGAGCCAGACACAGAGTACTGATTGGTGTATTTACAAACCCTGAGCTAGACATAGAGTGCCGATTGGTGCATTTACAATCCTTGAGCTAGACACAGAGTCAGAGAGTGCTAGTCCTCCAAGTCTCCACTAGGTTAGCTAGATACAGAGTGCTGATTGGTGCACAGACAGTCCTCAGGTTAGATATAAAAGTTCTCCAAGTCCCCATCTGGTTCAGGAGCCCAGCTGGTTTCACCCAGGGGATCCTGCACTGGGGCTGCAGGCAGAGCTGCCCGCCAGTTTTGAGCTGGGCCTGCACTCCCCAGCTCTTGGGCTGTGGATGGGACCAGGCGCCAGGGAGCAGTGGCGGAGCCCGTGGGGGAGGCTCAGGTCACTTAGCAGCCCACTGCAGAGGGGGCCGCTCAGACATGGCAGGCTGCAGGTCCTGAGCCCTGTCCCACAGGGAGGCAGCTAAGGACCCCCAGAATTTGAGTGATGCCCTGGCGGGCCGGCACTGCTGGGGGAACGGGCGCAACCTCCGCAGCTGCTGGCCCAGGTGCCAAGCCCCTCACTGCCCTGGGAGCGCCGGCTGGCCGCTCCGTGTGCGGCCCGGGAGCCCACCCCGGTGCCCCCCTGAACTCACACTGGCCCGCGAGCGCAGCCCCGGTTCCCACCTGCGCCTCTCCCTCCGCCCCTTCCCGAAAGCAGAGGGAGGAGGCTCTGGCCTCAGCCAGCCCAGAGAGGGGTTCCCACGGTGTGGTGGAGGACTGAAGGGCTCCTCAAGCGCTGCCAGGGTGGACGAGGAGGCCGAGGAGACGCTGAGAATGAGGGCTGCAAGCACATTGTCACCTCTCACTATTGGGATTATTTTCCTTTGGTTGAATAAGTGCTCCTGTTTTTAAAAGTAAATATAGAGTACTTGGGATTCCCCAGTTTGCATCAAGATCCATTTTTAACGATTTTTCCAGTGTGTCTGCACTCTCCTTAAAGGTACCAGGATTTTACCATGGCAGAAGCTGTGCCCCATGCTTCTCCTCTCCCTACAAGTGAATCGTTCCCCGACCCCAGGTCAGCATCTCTCTCTTACTGACTTCCCATCTGCTTACCAATTGTTCCTCATGTTACCTACTTCTAGACACCAGACCCTCATGCCAGAACTCTCCACTTTACTGGACTTCCTGATATTAATAACAAGAATCACAGCAATGATAATAGTAATAACAATAAACTTTTGTCATGTATTTATTATGTATAGTGCTCTGGGCCAACATTTCATAGATATATTATCTTATTTAATCCATACAGCAATATTCTTGTCTTCATTCTATGCATGCGAGAACCAAAATTCACAAAGGTTAAATAATTCATCGAATGTCATACAGTTGGTAACAGGAGCTGCTTAAACTCAAGCCCAATGTGTTTAGTTGAAAGCTAGGTACAATTAATGCTATTCTGTCTCTCTGTGTTCAATTCCTGCTGTGGCTGTGTCCACACACTCTAGGCCATGTTTCACTTACATGACTATTTACTCCTGAGTATGCCCCTAACTTGGGCCTTGTAGTATCATCCCACCTCAGAGCCTATGTCCAGTCTATAAGACCAGTGTGTCCATGTTTTGCCTATGCCATTGCCTCCTCACTTCTAAGCTCAAAATCTGCCAACAGTAAGCTTATCCATCTAGGCCAAATGCTCTTACCAGGAGTTATTTTGCTTCTCAGGACACCTTTGGTAGTGTCTAGGGATATTTTTGGTTGTCACAACTGCAAAACGGGGAGCTACTGCTTTCTAGTGGGTAGAGGACACAGGGATGCTGCTAAATATCCTACAGTGCACAGGACAGCCATCACAACAAGGATTATCCAGCCCAGAATGTCAGTAGTGTTGAGGCCGTGAAACCCTGATCTAGGTAACAAGTATTTATTATTTACTATGTGCCACCCACTGTGCTAGGTGTGCGAAATAAAATGTAGACATCAGCTGGGCACGGTGGCTCATGCCTGTAATCCCAGCACTTTGGGAGGCCGAGGCAGGCAGATCACGAAGTCAAGAGAGGGAGACCATCCTGACCAACGTGGTGAAACCCCATCTCTACTAAAAATACAAAAATTAGCTAGGTGTGGTGGCGCTCGCCTGTAGTCCCAGCTACTCAGGAGACTGAGGCAGAAGAATCGCTTGAACCCAGGAGGCAGAGGTTGCAGTGAGCCGAGATCATGCCACTGCACTCCAGCCTAGCGACAGAGTGAGACTTCATCTCAAACAACAACAACAACAACAACAACAACAACAAAGTGACATAATGCCTGCTAATGGGGAATAAAGATGAGTAAACAGGTAATCACCAAGCAGTCTGCAAGGAGCTTTTGCACCATTGAGGCTACTCAGGGGACTATAGTAGTACCAAGAAACGGGACTGACTCAGACTTTAAGAATCAAGAAAGGCTTCCCTGAGTAAATGACTTGCGAGCAGAGATCTACAGGGTGACTGGTAAAATATGGGTGATGAATGCAGTGAGGAGAAGATAAATGCAGGAGGGGAAGAATTAGAGACAAACACACCTGAAAGTTTCCTGAAATGAAAGAGAATGTGGTATGTTTGTAGAACTGAAGGCATTTCAATATGACTGGAACACAAATGTGGTGGGCGCAGGGGGAGTTGTAGCAATATTTGAGGCCTGGATAACAAGCTGGTACCATATCACAATGGGCCTGATAAACCCTCGTAAGGATGATGGACTGTTCCCTAAAGGCAATGTTGAAACATCGCCAGCTTTTAAGCAAGAGGGTGGTATAATCATAGTTACAATTTCAAAGGCCATTGTTTTTTCAATGTGGAGGACGTATTGGGGAAGAGAGACAGGCAGGGCAGGGAGAGCTATGTTAGACATTCTATTAACTCTTGCCTCCTCAGAGATATTGCTTCACCAATATCTAGTATTTAGGAGGCACTTAATTCATCCAGGCAAGAGATGGCAGTTGGTTAGACTGAGATTGAAAGTGTAGGTGGATTCAGATGACGTCAAAGAGGAGAGTTGGCCAGCCTTGATGATTGACTGGGTATGGGAAGAGGTGGAGAAGGTGAGACAGGAATCCAAGACTAAGGCAAGGATCACAACTTCTTTGTTCACCGCTTATTTCTTGCTCATAGAACAGTGCCTGGCAGGTGGGAGGCACTCCATAAGTATTTGTTGGTGTTATTGTCTGCAAGTTATGTCATTGGAGAAACTAGGTACAAGGTGCAACCCTGAGAGAGCAATACACAGGAGTAGGAACAGATTGGGAGATAGTAAGAGGAAGGAGGAATTGGGGCATGGACATGTTGCCTTTAAAGTGTCCATGGAGACATTTTGGATGCTAGAGACTAGAGCTCAAGAGAAAAAGATCTAAGTTGCAAATAAAGATCAGAGAGTTATCAGCAAAGACGAAACCCTGTAAGTAGATTAATAAATCGGGAAGAGAGTTGCATGAGTAGAGGAAGGCCCAGAGAAGACAACTGAGGAACAACCAGATGTAAGGAGTAGGAAAAGGAAGGTAGATGTCAAAGCCATGAAAAAAGAGTGCCTAGAACGGTGCTGTGCAGGATGAAGAAAGAAAATGCAGTGTATTTCAACACTAAATTTGCAGGCAAGATGAAAAGGAAATATTATGGGGGTGTCTGAAAGACCGGGGGCTAAAGAAAGACTCATTTTAAGAGATTAAAATCTTGAGTATCTGTTAATGAAAATGGATAAGAGCCACAGAACACTAGATACTAGATACTGGTGGAGCAACATCTCTGAAGAGGTGAGTCAATAGGATGCCCAACATAGCAGGAGGTAAGAACGCTGAGCGGGCGAAGAGGCACCTCATTCTCTGCAACCAATCAAAAGACAGGCAGAGAAAACGGGCAGAAACTCACATAGATAGGTCTGCTAGCAGGAAGCTGAAGGGCTTCTGGTGTTTTGTGCATTACACAATTGCTTATATAATTCCTGTGATATTGTAAAGGAAGAACAAAAGTATTCCATATTGAACTCCTGGTCCACTTTCAGGAACCGCACTAGTTTCTGAGAGCATCACCTCCATTTCATAAAGATCAATAACACAGTGAATCAGCAACAATGTTAGTTGAAATTTAGAAGGCTTACAGACTTCTTTTTCCTTAGTTATTTTTCACATCCCTGAATAGAAAGGTTACAAGCAGAGGCTATGAAAGCTGAACAGCTGGGTAAAGACTGCATGATACAGAGCAGTGGTTCTCAAAGTATGGTCCCTGAACCAGCAGGATCAGCATTACCTGGGGACTTGTCAGGCATGCAAATGTTTAGGTCCTGTCCGAGATTAACTGACTCAGAAGTTCTGGAGGTGGAGCTTTGTATTAATCTCCCAAGTTTTCTGTAGCTAATTGCCACAAACACGGTGGCTTAAAACAACAGAAATTTGTTGTCTCATAGTGCTAGAGGCTGGAAGTCTGAGATCGAGGTGTCAACAGTCCATGTTTCCTCTGAAAACATGAGGGAGCATCCTTGCTTGCCTCTTACAGCTTCTGGTGGTTCCAGATGTTGCTTGGTTTATGACAGCATAATGTCAATATCTGCCTCCATCTCCATCCAGCCTTCTCCTCTGTGTCTCTTCGTCTCAAATCTCCCTTGGCTTTTCTTTTACAAAGATGTTTGTCATTGGAGTAAGGGCTCGTCCTAAATTCACTGTGGTTTCATTTCAAGATCCTTAATTATATCTACAAAGACTCTTTTTCCAATACGGTCAAATTTACAAGTTCTAGGGGTTAGGACTTGTACATGTATTTTTAGGGGCCATTATTCAACCCACTACGATTGTAGTACTCTGAGTATTTTTTGTTTTGTTTTCTGAGATGATATTTTGCTATGTTGCCCAGGCTGGAGTGCAGTGGTTCTCAACCCTGGCTGCACAGTAGAATCACATGGAGGGATCTTTTTAAATTCCCAAAAAGTTAAACACAAATTTTTTAGCATAGAACCCAAAATTCCCCAAGTGATCCCAATGTTAGTCAAGTTTCAGAACCACTGGTAGAGAGGAAAGAATATTAACTGAGGAGTAAGACAAGCCTCAGTTCCAAAGCTGCCTCTTTGTCTTATCAGCAGAGCCTGCTCTTCTGTAAAATAGAGATAAGCATACCTACCTCATATGATTATGTTACATTTTGTGAAGATTAAACAAAATCCTCCATGTTAAGCACTGGGATTTTTAGCCATGTTATATGCTGTATGTCTTCAGGGCTTCATTCACCCATTAGCCTGGTGATTGAAGCATTCAAAATGACTTTCTGCTGAGAATCTTGGTCCTGCCTGTGGCATTCTCTCAGCTCACCTGATGACAGGTGGAATGACTTCCTTTTAGGTATTCTCCTTGCAGGCCCCTCAGCTTTCGGAAGGGAAGTTACTCCTGCCTGCCCCAGCTCAATGTGCTCTTATGTCATAAAAATTTCTATTTAATTGGCCACACAGAATATCTGGGTTCTAGTTATTTTCCAGGAAGAACCATTTTGAACTCATACTCATTCACTATTTATTAAACACTCTGTCAGGCAAAATAACTTTCTGGGAAGATGGCTTAAAATATTGAAGACATTCTAACTTCCAGATAATTTAAGCTTTTTTTTTGTTCAAAAAAGGAAAAGAAAAAAATAAGAAAATAGAATTGCTTATCTAGCATCTAAATATCAGGGACTAGAGATACTGTGATAGTTTTAGTTGTCATGTAGCTTGGAGTCTAGTCAGGAAGACAAAAAAAATCAAGTCATACCGCAAACACATGAGAAATCGCAACTTTGGCAAATGCTGTGAAGGACGCTTACATGATGCTATGAACCTCTAACAGGTTCAGACAGAGTCAGGGAGGTCAAGGTGGCTCTCCCACAGATGAGGCTTAAGCTGAGATGTCAAGAATGACTAGGAATTAACCATGGGAGGTAGAGAGGGGGAGCATTGCAGACAAAAGGAACTGCAAGCTCAGAAAAGCTCTGTGGCAAGAGTGTATTCTTTTTGCTCCAGTGTTCTTTGCTTCTTACCTTTCCTTCCTTTTCCTTGTTACCTCATGGTATCAAAATGGCTACCACAGCTCCAGACATGGAGTGTCCACATTCAAGTCAGGAAAAAGGGAAAGGAGAGCAACACTAGCTCTATCTGTCCCTTTTATCAGAAGTCAAAATCTTTTCTAGAAGTCCCCCAGCAGGCTTCCCTTTTATATCACTGGCCAGAAAGAGGGCAAATGCTCATACTTAAGTCAATCCTTGGCAAAGAAGAATAGATCAACATGGTTGATCTAAATCAAGAGCGCTCTTATTTTTATTCCAAGGTGAAATATGACTTTTCTAAGCAAAGATGCTGTTGCTGCGGGGATGCTATTGTAGGCTATTAAAAGTGTCTACCACTGGGGCCATGGCAGTAGTCCAAATGCAAGATGGGGTGATATTTAGGAAGTTACAACAGCAGAGCTCATGATTAATTTACCGTGAGGATAAGAAAGCAGAATCATCCTATGCAGCAAGCTCATCCTATGCAGCAAGCTCATGCTACCACATGAGCACAGGTAAGGAGTATGGCTCTGCTGAAAGCGGAGTTTCTGAACTTAGCCTTAGTGATATTTTGGACTGGATAATTCTTTGCTGTGGGTGGCTATCAAGTGCACTGTAGGATGTTCGACAGTCTCCCTGACCTCTATCCACTCAATGCCAGTAGTGCCTGCCCAGCAATGACAAAGTCTCCAGTCTTTGCCAAATGTTCCCTGGAAGGAAAAGTCATCCCTATTGTAAACCACAGCCTTAGAGAATTCCTCCTGCTGAATATGGCTATGAGTTACATAATGACAGGGTAGGGCTAGTGGGAGGCAAGGGAGGTACCTAGGGCACAGAATTTCAGGATGCACGTGCACAACCATGACAGTGGATTTCTCCTTAAATTTTGTGCGTTCAGAGCCTCACTGGGCTCTCCCAATAACTGACAGTGTAGTAGTAGTCCATATTTCAACAAAAATAAACATTCAACTTGTAGTTGTTTTTTGTTCAAGGATGTGTTAAAGATACTGCTCTTTATGAAACACAGAGTTTTGTTTATGAGAAAACCCAGGAGAGATCCTGCCCATTTTTTGTCCAGAGAATAGACATGTTTTTCCTAAGTCACTAGTTTGCTTTTATCTGATGAATGTTGTAAATGGTGTAATCTTTTGTTTTCCTTTTTGCATTGATTGTTATTACATTGTTTCCCCCTTTTTCGTGGCATTGGCTCCTATCGAACTTGAAAACCAAATTTGTGGCTTACCACAAGTTTATAGAATATTCATTTTAGACTTATTCCTGACTATATTTTAAGTTCCTGCCTTTGTTTTTCATTTCCATTTTGTCTCAGTTTTTATTTGGGTTATTTTACATTTTATGTATTCTTATAAAATACCTTAAATATGTTTGAAACTAATATCATCAAGTACCCAGCATGGGGCCTGGCATGCAGAAGACATCTGATACATAGAAGTTTCCTTTCTTCATGGTGAGATGGAAAAGTGAGGCACTGCATGGGACAGCTGTTTGCAATGTCTAAGTGCTCTGAAGTGTAAGAGTAAAGGCTTCCAATAAAATCCAACGCCCTTTTACTTTAAAAGCTCTCAATAAACTAGGTATTGAATCTAAAAATAATAAGAACCATGTATGACAAACCCACAGCCAACATCATACTGAATGAGCAAAATCTGGAAACATTTCACTTGAAAACCAGCACAAGGCAAAGATGCCCTCTCTCACCCCTCCTACTCAATCCTGACCAGAGCAATCAGGCAAGAGAAAGAAATAAAGAGGCTGGGCATGGTGGCTTATGCCTGTAATCCCAGTACTTTGGGAGACCAAGGTGGGCAGATAACATGAGGTCATGAGTTCAAGATTAGCCTGGCCAACATGGTGAAAACCCGTCTTTACTAAAAATACAAAAAAAATTAGCCAGATGTGGTGGTGTGCACCTGTAATCCCAACCACTTGGGAGGCTGAGGCAGGAGAATCACTGGAACCCAGGAGGTGGCGGTTGCAGTGAGCTGAGATCATGCCACTGTACTCAAGCCTGAGAGACAGGTGAGATTCCAGCTCAAAAAAAAAAAAAAAAAAAAAAAAGATATAAAGAAATAAAGGGCATCCAAATAGGAAGAGAGAAAGTCATACTATCCCTGTTTGCAGATGACATGATTCTATATCTAGAAAACCCCATAGCCTTGGCTCAAAAGCTCCTTCACCTGATAAACAACTTCAGCAAATTTCAGCATACAAAATTAATGTACAAAAATCACTAGCATTCCTATACACCAACAGTCAAGCCAAGATCCAAATCAGGAAGGCAATCCCATTCACAATTGCTACAAAAATAATAAAATATCTAGAAATATAGATAACCATTGAAATCCTTACAATGAGAATTATAAAACACTGCTCAAAGAAATCAGAGAAGACACAACAAACAGAAAAATATCACATGCTCATGAATAGGAAGAATCAACATCATTGAAATGACCATACTGCCCAAAGCAATTCACAGATTCAATGCTATTTCTATCAAACTACCAAAGACATTCTTCACAGAAATAGAGAAAAATGATTTTAAACTTATATGGAACCAAAAAAGAGCCTGCATAGCCAAGGCAATCCTAAGCAAAAAGAATAAAGCTGGAGGCATCACATTACCTTACTTCAAACTATACTACAGGGCTACAGTAACCAAAACAGTGTGGTACCAGTAAAAAAACAGACACGTAGACCAATGGAACAGAATAGAGAACCCAGAAATAAGGCCACGCACCTACAACTATCTGATCTTTGACAAAAGTGACCAAAAAGAGCAATGGGAAAAGGACCCCCTATTCAACAAATGGTGCTGAGGATAACTGGCTAGCCATATACAGAAGATTGAAGTTGAACCCCTTCCTTACACCATATATGAAAGTCAACTCAAGATGGATTAAAGACTTAAATGGAAAACCCAAAACTATAGAAATCCTGGAAGACAACCTAGGCAATACCATCTTGGACATAAGAACTGGCAAAGATTTCATGACACAGGCACCAAAAGCAATTGCAACAAAAGCAAAAATTGACAAATGGGATCTAATTAAGCTGAAGAGCTTCTGCACCACACACACACCCACACAAAACTATCAACAGAGGAAACAGACAACCTACAGAATGGGAGAAAATTTTTGCAATCTCTTCATCTGACAAAGGTGTAATATATCCAGAGTCTACAAAGATCTCGATATATCCAGAGTCTACAAATAAGTTAAACAAATTTATAAGAGATAAACAAACAAACCCATTAAAAAGTGGGCAAAGGACATGAACAAACATTTTGCAAAAGAAGACATACACACAGCCAACAAACATGGAAAAAAGCTCAATATCACTGATCATTAGAGAAATGCAAATCAAAACCACAATGAGATAAAACCTGACACCAGTCAGAATGGCTACTATTAAAAAGTCAAAAAATAATAGATGCTGGCAAGATTGTGGAGAAAAGGGACCACTTATACACTGTTGGTGGGAGTATAAATTAGTTCATCCATTGTGGAAAGCAGTGTGCCAATTCCTCAAAGAGCTAAAAGCAGAGCTACCATTCAACCCACCAATCCCATTACTGGGTATATACCCAGAGGAATAGAAATCCATTCTGCCATAAAGACATATGCCCCAGAATGCTCATCAAAGCACTATTCACAATAGCAAAGACATAGAATCAACCTAAATGCCCATCAATGACCAATTGGATAAAGAAAAAGGTACATATACACCATGGAATACCATGCAGCCATATAAAGGAATGAGATCCTGGCCGGGCATGGTGGCTCACGACTGTAATCCCAGAACTTTAGGAGGCCAAGGTGGGTGGGTCACGAGGTCAGGAGATGGAGACCATCCTGGCTAATGTGGTGAAACCCCGTCTCTACTAAAAATACAAAAAATTAGCGGGGTGTAGTGGTGGGCGTCTGTAGTCCTAGCTACTCGGGTGGCTGAGGCAGGAGAATGGCCTGAACCCAGGAGACAGAGCTTGCAATGAGCCGAGATTGCACCACTGCACTGGGTGACAGAGCAGACAGAGCAAGACTCCGTTTCAAAAAAAAAAAAGGGAGGAGATCCTGTCTTTTAGGGAACATGGGTAGAGCTGGAGGCTATTATCCTTAGCAAAGTAACACAGGAACAGAAAATCAAATACCGCATGTTCTCACTTACAAGTGAGGGTGAAATGATGAAAACTGATGAACACAAAGAAGGGAACTACAGACACTGGGATCTACTTGAGGGTAGTGTAGAGGAGGGAGAAGAGCAGAAATGATGACTATTGGGTACTATACTACCCATATATACTATATATGAAATTGGGTTATTTCATCAACACCTGGGTGATGAAATATGTACAACAACCCCCCGTGACACATGTTTACCTCTGTAATAAACCTTTGCATGTACACCCAAACCTAAAATAAATGTGTGTTTTTTTTAAAATAGTAATATTTGGGATGAGAGTGGTTTCTGAGGGTAGTTGCTACAAGCAACTTGTAGCAAAGATTTTAAAAGTACATCCACTTCTCCAGGAAAATAAAGAACATCCAGGGTAGATTTTTGACCTGTGTCTTTGTTGATCTAAGTTCTTGGGGGGTTAGAGAACTTTCATAAAGCCTACCGCCTACACCCAGCCCTGAAAGCACTTATTAGCCTGTGTTCCAGTGCCTTAAGTGTCATCCTCCTTCACAAGGGGCACATGTTATGACTGTGGGTTGTGTTCCATTTTCCAAAGATAACATTCAAGCAGAATGACAAAGAAGGATAAGTTAAGAAGCACTTCGAAATCTGAAAGCTGTGGTTACATTAAGTGAGAGAACAATGAGCCTTGATCAGTAAAGACAGCGAGGTGGGGGTGGGGGGGTGCTCTAAATAGCCTCTGCCTCTTACAATGAGACTATTGCATTTTCATCATAATTATTACATCTTGGCAAGAGGCTCAGCAGCCTGTTACCCACCTCCCTGATGTCAGGCTGCTCTCCCACTCTACAATTTTGAAACCTGGTTGGCAATTGCACCCTGAAGAGCAGTTCTAACAACACTGCAGCAAACTTTCCCCCACTTGAAATCTTCAATTATATATGTATAGACTAATGGCAATCTACATCCTACCATTTTCTCCCTCTGTCTTTTTTCTTATCACCATATCATTAACTTCAACAAAATTAAATTAGGGACATTTATTCCTCAGAGAAGTCAGGGGAATAATAACAGATGGATTAGAGTAAAGGGGATAAGGCAGAGAGAGGACAGTTTGACTTCCTTTTAGAAAAGTTTGAGCTACATAAAGACACACACATGCACATACCCACACACACAGACACATACACACACACACACCATTAAACTGCGCAGAGAAAATTTCAGCCCATGGTGAGCTGAGCTAGAAACCCCTATGATATTAAATAGCCACTTATTCTTGGGGAAAATGTGTGGGGCAAGATGAAGTTATGCTTTGTACAGTGTGAAGCATTAAATTACTTTTCCCCTAACATTTGAAGGATTCTGCAGAAACATGGCATCTGGGCTTTGTTGGTGCCCAATAAAAGTCAGGCACCCTTCAAAGGGTTTATTTGGCTTTATTCACTCTGTTGTTAGAATTAGCCTCAAAAATCTGGTCTGATTGCACTGAATTAGGGAGAGTGACTTGAATAGTAGGTATTTAATATGTGTTTACTGAATTGAATTACAGTTTAGTGTGCCTATGTTTCAAAAGCAAAACAAATGAGAGGATGTCATTTGGAAGTAGTTCTCCAAAATAAAGATCTTCTAAGATTTCACAAATCTATATTCCTAGATGGATATCAAGAGACCAGAGTTTTATAGTATGGGTATAGCTTTCCAGAGTTTATAAAGCAACTTTCTTTTACTTAACTTGTATAAATTTTACAACATTCCTATGAGAAAAATTCTGTTATCCAAGCAAGGTAGATGTTACTGCTGCCCTTCTAGCTCACGGAAGACCTCCTTACAGTTGGATCAGGCTAAGAGATGAGTTCTGGCCAAAAGCCTGCTAAAAGAAGAGGCATGGGGGCTGGGTGCGGTGGTTCATGTCTGTAAACCCAGCACCTTGGGAGGCCGAGGCGGCTGATCACCCGAGGTCAGGAATTCAAGACCAGCCTGGCCAACATGGTGAAACCCCATCTCTACTAAAATTACAAAAATTAGCCGGATCTGGTGGCAGGCACCTGTAATCCCAGCTACTAGGGAGGCTGAGGTAGGACAATCGCTTGAACCTGGGAGGTTGATATTGCAGTGAGCCAAGATCATGCCACTGTACTCCAGCCTGGGCAACAGAGTGAGACCCTGTCTCAAAAAAAAAAAAAAAAAAAAAGCAGCAGCAGCAGCAGCAGCAGCATGGGCTATTTTTTGGCAATAAGACCATAGGTGATTTTCTAGACTCTCTTTCCATTCATTAATCAAGGAGTCTATGTGTTTTACATGGTGGAGATTTAGCATGAAGCATTTATCAGCCTGGACTTTTAAGCTGCCAAATGGAGGAAAGTTGCCCTAAAAAGTCATCCACACCCACATGGATATTTGTGCATAGAAATAAACCTTTGTCATGTTAAGCTACTCAGATTTTAGCTTTCTGCAGAGCACTGTAAGACCCAATTTCAGTAATACACTTCATTTTATAAATGAAAAAACTAAGCCTCAGATAATTATTTTAAAGTACTACACATCACATCGCAGGTAAGAGGTAAACTGGTGTATGAACCCAGATCTTGCTGAAAGTATGTCAGTACAAAAATAATCACCCGACCCACTGTAGGATGGAAGAGAAAATCATATTTGATGTTTTTTGGTTACAGAGGTTGGCAGTGGGATCTACTTTGGGCAGTGGGATCAAACACTTGTGAACAGAGATGGCATTGCTATGCTGCAGCACAGACTAGCCTCTACCGGAGGAGCAGGGGAAATAGTTACCTATGTACGTTTTTGCTTTGCCTGGAATGCTCTTCCCACAATGCATTATTAAGTAAATTCTGTTTTCATTATCAAACAACACAATTTTAACAAATCAAATTTCAAAGATCTAATTGGCTGTTGTCAGCATTTCATGAATCAGGCAGCATCCCATCTACAAAATATAAAGGTGCTTCAATGAGCTGAGCAGTGAGGTGGGCTTTATAGGCAAAAAAATGTCTGAAGAAAGGAAAAACACGGAACCAAAAGCAGACCGATCATTTCAGTTACAGCCTGGTTTTTGCTGGTGAGGTTTGAGGACCCAGTAGTTGCTTTTAGCTTCACACAGACAAGGATTTTCTAGTCTAAACTCATACCTTTGCTATAATACATTACAATACCATAACCTAAATAACAATAAATGGAATAACCTAAATGTTTTAGGAAGCTTCTGATTTACTTTTTTCCAGTCAGTTCCTTGTGCCTGAAATCCAATCCAAGCTTACTGCTTACGTTCTAGAGAAAGTTCTTAATCTGTTTTTTTTTTTTTTTTTCGCTTTCTTGCCTCATGCTCTCTTTCTTAATAACAGTTTATTTTGAGACCCTTGAAATATATATAGGAATGTACGGTTTTCTCTTATATAATTTCATTATTTTTTTCAGAGATAGGTCTTGCTCTGTCACCTGAGCTGGAGTGCAGTGGACATGGCTCACTGCAGCCTTGACCTCCTGGGCTGGAGCAATTCTCCTGCTTCGGCCCCCCAAGTAGCTGGAACTACAGGCGCACACCACCACTTTGGGGCCAATTTTTGTATTTTTTGTAGAGATGGGGCTTTGCCATGTTGCCCAGGCTGGTCTTCAACTCCTGACCTCAGGTAACCCACCTACCTAAGCCTTTCTTATATTATTTCTTAATTTCATCTCTGCTGCAAGGATCAGTCACATTGTTCAACTGACTCATTTTATGAAGCCTTTGTCACTAAGTTTCTTTTTTAATTATTAGGTTGGTGCAAACGTAATTGCAGTTTTTGCCATTTAAAGGTAATGGCAAATTACAATTAAAAGTGTAGGACTTTCTCCTTAGTTCAGGTAAAAACCGGGTTCTTGTCATATGGCTATGAAAAATTAGGCTCACAGACACTTTGAAGGGTGAGAAGACAGGGTTTATTTGGTGAAAAGGGAAAAAAGGGAAAGAGGGACTCTCGGCAAAGCAAGATTCCTGCTAGTAAGCTTCCTGCCTCATAGATTAAGGCAGGAGAGGCCAGGCTCCTTCTCCCTGCAAACAACATGAAGTTTGCGAGGCTCCACTCTAGTACGCACTCTCCCCAGTGCACAGGCTGGCACAGGATCTCCAGGGACCTATTTATACTTGTCTGTCTCAAAAGTAATATATCTTCTCAATGTTTGGGGTCTACAGGCAGTAGGCTTTTCCTACTTTTGAGGCTCCAAACTCCTGACATCTATTTCTTTTCAATCTGGTTGAAAATCAGCCAATTGTGTCCTGAGGTTATCTCTTTCTTATAATAACTTTCTAGTGACAAACAATTATAACCATTTCTTTTTGATCCTTTCAACCATCTTCCTTAGGATCACTGACTCAGCATGCATGTCATGTTACTTCCATGTCTTATCAAATGTTTTGATAATTTGTGGCTTCGAAAGGACATGACCACTTGCCCTGCCTCCAGGATCAGTCTCTTTGACACCTTCTCCCACATTGCCAAGTCAGTGCCACATATTTTAGGTTTTTCATCCAATCATACCCCAATTCTGACAACAATTTCTCCATTCGTTAAGTAAATCTAGCTTCTATAATAGATAAACCTGAAATCTCAGTAATTTAATGGATGCTTATTTCTCTTTCTCTTTTTTTCATAACTTCCAAGTAACAGTGACATGGCGGGGGCTCTAGTCCACAGTCATTCAAGATATCAAGACAAAAGAGTTTCTGCCATCTTGCTCATCACATTGCCACGGTCATGGATATCCAGCTGGCAGACAGAAAGGAGGAGTGAATAAGGATTTATTGGAGAATTTTACAAGCCAGGCTTAAAAGTGGCATGCCTTATTTCTGACCGCTTTTGCCTGGGGCTAAGGTTGCGCAGGGTGGGTGCAGCAGAAGAACAGGCTCACAAGGCAAGGGTTACAATGACAGAGTGGTTACAGTAATAGGGGCGTGCCTTGGTGGCAAAGGGACTGAAGTCAGGAGGGTGGGATGGATGGGGAAATGTCAGGGTTAAGGGACTGTTGGTTTTGATGCGATCTAAGAGCAGGAGTATAAGTAATAAAGTGATATAAATGGAAATATAGGAAGTTATGACCAGAGAGTAAGATATTGGAGTTTATGATTTCACAGGTATTATAGACCAGATGACGGCAAAATTCAGGTTTTGATCAGAGAAGTGGGTTGCTGGAGCTTGGCTCAGATGTCTTTGTTCTGGTGTTTCAGTTCTTACGATTCCAGCTCCATAGTACTATTATGGTGCAGAGGTTATGCCACTGAGTTCTAAAGTCAGAAGACCTCAGTTTGAATCTCAGCCCCATCACTTGCTAGCTGTTTCACCCTTGGCATACTAATCTCTCTCGATCTCACTACGCATCTATAAAATGACAGTAAGAATATTTTCTCCTTGATAGGGCTGTTTTGATAATTGGAGATAACATGTAGACAGTGCTGAAAACACTCTAGCCCATAGTAAAAGCCATTTCATTTATAGTTTATATCTGTCTCTGTCATTCCTGACTAGTTGTTCTGTTCTCAACATTCCCAGCCTTCACCTCTACCCCTTTCCTACCTGAACCCTATGGAGCAAAGCAATATGCACATAATTCTTTTCAAATGATATGCTGTAACTTCAATCTTCCCTCCAAACTCATCACACCACCTTTAGATGGGAATTTCTTGTATACCACATTAAGTATCCAATTTCAGAGGCAGTGACTTAGTCTAAAGTGGTTCTATTTCCCTAAATTTCTCTTGAGAATAAGCACCTCCAGAAAGATTTTTTTAATAGAAATTTTGTCTACTTTGATGATGATCCACCTACATTGCCATCACAGCTGGATAGGGCCACCATTTCTAATGGTGTCCTCATGCCTCTCTTCTAACCTGGCCAGATATCTCCAATAGACTCTACAGCTTACTATTCAAAATGTCGTCCAGTAGGTGCAGTGGCTCACACCTGTAATCCCAGCGCTTTGGGAGGCCGAAACAGGTGGACCACCTAAGGTCAGGAGTTTGAGACCAGCCTGGCCAACATGATGAAACTCTGTCTCTATTAAAAACACAAAATTAGCTGGGCATGGTGGTGTGCACTTGTAATCCCAGCCACTCAGGAGGCTGAGGCAGGAGAATCACTTGAACCCAGGAGGCGGAGATGGCAGTGAGCTGAGATCATGTCACTGCACTCCAGCCTGGGCAACAGAGGGAGACTCCATCTCAAAAAAAAAAAAAAAAAAAAAAAAAAAAAAAAAAAAAAAAAAAAAAAAAAAAAAAAAAAAAATGTGGTCCACAAACCAGCAGATCAGCATCTTCTGGAATGTTTGAAATGCAGAATTGCAAGCCCCATCCAGATCTACTGCATCTGAATCTGCATTTTAACAAGATACTGGGGGATTCTAACGAATGACAGAGTTTGCAAAGCACTGGTTGACAGCAAAGAGACTAACATTTCCATTCCTTTGTCTGAAGGAAGGGTTGCACCTCAAAATAAGGTGTCCTGCCAGATATTAGACAGAGCCCACTAAAGACTCAACCTTCCTATCTAGAGATGTAGATCTTAAGGTCCATGCTTTTCCAATGCTCTGAACTTGAGATTCAGAAATGAAGAATGATGGAATATGTGGTAACTGGTTTCACAAAAGAATTTCTGGCTCCACACAACAAAATTTGGAGAGTGGTTTTAAGATCTTTTTCTCTGTAAGTTGCCTAAGGAAATTTGCTAATTTCCCTGATGTAAGCTTCCCGCAACCCTAGAAGAGGAAAAATATACAAAAAAATACAGAAAGGAAATGCCATAGGATTTGTGTGTGTATGTGTGTGTATATACATATATATATATATAAATTTCAACTGTCTGTTCCATCTGAGATAAGTCTCGTAAAATAAATCAGTGAGACTGGGAAAGCAGTAGTCCCTTATATGTAGATATAATGGGGCTAAGAATGAATTGGTCGGAAAGAAACAGGTAGTTGTCCCATGTGTTAAATCAAATTTAGCCTAAAGCTGCCTCCTTACATATTTTAAGTTCAGCCTAAGGGTTTCTCTGCACGTCGTGAACTATAACAAGTGGAGGTGTAAATAGACCCTAGCTTAGACTTGTGCCAATCAAGGGTAGCCAACTGTTCAAACTGCATTCAAATAAGGCAAATGCCGAGCTGTAACCAATCCAGCTGCTTCTGTATGTCACTTTCATTTTCTGTACATCACTTTCCTTTTTCTGTCCGTAAATCTTCTTCCACCACATAGGTTCACTGGAGTCTCTGAGCCTACCCTGGCTCAAGAGGCTGCCCGATTCATGAATTGTTCATTGCTCAATTAAACTCCTTTAAATTTAATTTGGTTGAAGTTTTACTTTTATCACATGGAACTTGTCTTGAAACTGTGTTGGTATAGTAAGCACAGCATTTGTAATTAGAGCATGTGCTTATTTGGTGTGGAAGTCATGGATTGATGGAGACTATGGTGAAGGCTAAAGTCCACCCCTCAAATCACCAGGCTTGGAAAGCAAATTGCCTACTTACGTGGGGTCTTATTATCAAACATCTATTACTCTACAGAGATGAAGTTTGATTTCAGATTGGAAGAGTCTAACCCCCAAAAATTTTTCTTAAAAATCACAATTTAGTGGGATTTCCCATTGTCATCTAGAAATAATCTGGAACATTATTAGACCAGAAGCAAAAACCATAAGTAGCTTATATGATGTCTTAATCTTTTTGACTGCTCCAAGTTGGTCTGAATTTCCCCTTATCTGTCTATCTTGGTGATTAGAAAAATAAATTACATTTTAAATCTCTGGCAAATGCAACTTTAAGCAGACCCATCACCATCAGTAACACACATCGACATCACACACCATCTGATAGGATGCAGTGAGAAGGGCACAACATCGCTTTTGTAGTATTCTCACCAAAAATGTATGAACTTCTTTCTATTTAAGATTTTTATGAAAAAACATTGAGCAAACCCAAATGAGAAACATTCTACAAAATACTGGTGCTATTTGAAAGTATGAAGGTTATGAAAGACAGGGACTCACTGAGGAAATGGCTCAGATTGAAGGAGACAACTAAAAGCAATGTGGGATATTGGACTAGCTCCGATGACACAAAAAACACAGTAGTGGAGAACGTGGTGAAATTTTACCATCTGTAGTGTTGTTACTAATAGTGTATAGATGTTGATTTCCTGGTTTTAGTCATTGCACTATGGTTATGTTAACATTGGGGAAAGCTGAGTGGAGAATAAAGGAGTGCTTTCTGTATTTTTTTTTTTTTAACTTTTCTGTAGGTCTAAAATTATTTCAAAATCAGAAGTGTTTTAAACAAAGACTTAAGAATCTTTTGTGTTTTTTTTTGGAGGAAGCCTCAGAAACTGAGTCCCAATTTACTGTGTCAATCTTGGGTTGAAAGCCTTGAAAAGGATAGAAAATTGGATTGAGATCCTAGGACCTGTGGCAAGGAGAATAGAGAAAGAAGCCCCAAGAACATATATATGAGATGAACAGATGGATGGATGGATAGATAGATAGATAGATAGATAGATAGATAGACAGACAGACAGACAGATAGATAGATAGATAATAGATAATAGGAGATAGGTAGATTAGATAGATGGATAGATAGTTTGATAGATAGGAGAGAGAGAGAGAAAGAAGATACACAGATATATTATAGATAAATAGGAAATATATAGACAGATGATAGATAGGAGATAGCTAGCTAGCTATCGCTAGGGCTGAATTGTGTCCCACCCCCACCCCATTTCATATGTTGAAGCCCTAATCCCCAGTACCTTAGGATGTGACAGCATTTGGAGTAGGGCATCTAAAAAGATCACTAAGTTAAAAAGAGGCTGTCAGGGTGAGCTCCCATTAAATTTGAGTTACGTCCTTATAAAAAGAGAAGATTTGGACACACAAAGAGATGACAGGGGTACACGTGCACAGGGGAAAGGCCATGTGAGGACCTGGCAAGAAGGCAGCCATCTGTAAGCCAAGGAGAGACGTCTCAGAAGAAACCTAACCGGCACACACCTTGATCTTGAACTTCCAGCCTTCAGAACTGAGAAAATAAATTACTGTTGTTAAGCCATCCAGTCCGTGGCATTTCATTATGACAGCGTTAGAAAATTAATATAATCATATATTTTAAAATCTATGTTTAAATTGGTCTCTTCAGCCTTCTGTAAGCATGTCACATTTTTTTTTCTGCCTTCATGGATGAACATGCTTCTTTCCTAGACATGAGACTCTTTGTATATACTTTTGATATCCTTTAAGGCCTATCTTAAGTCTTTCATCTATCTAAAGGATGGTGTACTCATTCAGGTGAATATTAGATATGTATGAGATAATACTTAGAATACTTTCTTTAATTTGGGATATTGTGTTTTAAAAAGAATTTTGACCAACAACAGTAAGTCTAAAGAAAGCTAACCTGATTTAAGAGCTGTCTATGAATTTTGTCCTATGGGGAAATAGGTGTAGAATCTCAGTTTGTTAAAGTTAAAAAAGAGTCAGGAAGGATATGATAGATCCCTTTAAATGTTTGTAGGGCTGCCAATGCAAGAGATTAGATTTTTAGAGAGCAAATTTCAACCAGCTGAATTTTAGTCAGAAGGAACATATTTTGTATCAACATAAGAACATATTTTTAAATAATTGGCACCATCCAGTAGTAGTCTGGATGAAATGGTCTCGTTTGAGAGGTACCGAGTTCTCAGTCACCAAAGGCATACAATCATCTAGCGATGGCCAACTGTCAATAATTCTATAGATCAGCTTACTTCACTGGGTGGAAGGTGAGATATGTTGAACTTTTAGAGTTTTCCAGCTCTCAAAGTCTTAAATAATTCTAATTTAACCTGAAGAGTGAAAGCATTCAGGATTTGGGTGGAAATGCCCTGAAAAGAACTGTCAAAGATATTAGCAAGGCCATGTCCTGTGGGATAGGAGATTATTTAAAAGTCATGCATCTGCCCTGCCCTACAGGGAGTTGGTTTAACTGGCCTGAGCTAGCGTCCAGACACGGATATTTTTAAGTCTTCCCAGGTAATTCTAAAGTGCAGGCAGGGTTAAGATCTGTGATGCAGATGAAGTATTTAGCAACACTGTATAATATCCTCTCCCGGCCCCTTAGAATTTCTAGCAATTCTCAAAATTCTGAGCTTTACATCAGACTTCCTGACAAAGCAGATGACATAAATTTTTGTGAAGAATGCTAACACCGAGCCACTAAAGAGTTATGGACCCATCACAGACTTTTCCACTGTCTACACTTGTCAGACAGCAATCATCATACCCCAGATTAGTGCAAAGTATGTGAAGGGGAACATTGCACTAAATACAAAAGTTTTCTCCAATTTCCACATTGCATGATTAATTGGAAGCAGGTGGGTAGCTATTCCAGATACTGCCTGATGTTTACTATACATCTGTCATACTTCACAGGCAGCTGGTGCCTAGAAGGGAAGTCACCTTTGTCTGTGGGGAGTGTGGAAGGATACAACAGGAGTTAATAAAGAATAAAAAACACATACATATTTTACCCTAAGTTTCAGCAATTACTGCACTGCAGAAAAAGTTTGCCCGTCTTTGAGAGACTAGAATAATATAAAAATAAAAATAACAGCTCATATTTGTTGAGCACATACTCCATGCCTAACAGCATTCTAAATAAGTACATTATATTCATTGACCCATTTAATCGTCCAAGCAATCCTATAAAGTAGGTGGTGTTCCCCTCCACACACACACAGTTATACAGATGAGGGAACTGAGGCACAGAAAGGCAGAATAAATTTCAACAGGTTACAGAACTAACATGTGGCCATGCTGAGATCAGAGCTCAGGATATCATAGCTCAGAACCCATGCCTGCTCTTACTGCTGGCCCCAGCCCACCATGTGTAGCCACCTAATTTGGTGTCATCGAAAGACAGTGAAACACATTTGATGCTGTCTAGTCCAACTTTCCATATTGTAGATACTCACAACATCTGACAGATCTGTCAAACAGATGTTCAGATGTTTGTGAGGACCTAGCCACCAATGCTGCAAAGCAGATCAGATAACCTGTAGCGTGTCTTTCTCTGTAATCTGAACATTGATGCTTTAGTCAGGTTCTAGATTATGCAACATTCATGTCACTGCTCTACCTTCATGCAGGTGGCTCATTTCTCATATGTAAATGGATTAAATTTAGTTAACAAAGGCAAAACAAACAAACAAAAAACCTTATAATTGGGACAGATCATTCAGTTACCTCTGTGATTTGATTTTTTGTCTAATGCTGCTAAGGCCTTTTTACCTAAGTATCGCTATCCTGGTTCTACATTGCTGCACACTTAACTTTTGCTAGCTGCCAGTCACTACCTACTGCCTTCCTTTTATACCTCCTAACCCATCCTTAAAACCAAAGAAAACTAGCCCTGGGAATGATATATTGTCATAAACACATTTGTCTGTATTGATGTACCGGATCATCCGATGGTAGCTGAACATTTCTCCACTGAGAGCTGATCCATGTTTATGGATAAAAAGATCTAATATTGTCCATCCTTCCCAAATTAATTTATAAAATGAATACAGTTCTGATCAAAAGTGTACTTTTTGTCTAGGTAAAATAATTCTAATGTTATTCTAGAAGAGCCAATAGAAATGAAGATAAGTAGGGTTTTTTTTATTTTTATGTATTTATTTATTTTTTAGATGGAGTCTTGCACTTTCACCCAGGCTATAGTACAGTGGCGCGATCTCGGCTCACTGCAAGCTCCACCTCCCGGGTTCACGTCATTCTCCTGCGTCAGCCTCCTGAGTAGCTGGGACTACAGGCGGCTGCCACCACGCCCAGCTAATTTTTTGTATTTTTAGTAGAGATGGGGTTTCACTGTGTTAGCCAGGATGGTCTCGATCTCCTGACCTTGTGATTCGCCCGCCTTGGCCTCCCAGAAGCTAAGTTATTTTTGAAGACGAGTAAAGGAGGTTTACACTATTTGATATCCAAATATGTTATAAAATTTAATGCGTAAGCAGTATGATAATGGCATGGGAATAGAAAGATCAATGGAAGATTATTTTAGACTTTAAGATCTTTGGATTTTCATTTGCAAGGGAATCTAACTTCTTGGAAATTTGAAAATTGGAGAAAGTTTACAATCAAATTTGGGCCATCTCAATGTTGTTGGTATTTTATTATTGAAGCCTTTTATTTTTCTTACTATTGGAGCATCCTTTATGTCGTATTTAATCTCACGGCAGAATCTCTGATACTCTATGTTGGACAATGTAAGTAGACGTATTTAGGATGGGAAATAGAATAAGGAGTTTTCAGCTCCAGTAGAAGAGCCTTGAAACTGATTTGATTAATGTGCTGTTTTGATCCATCTTAGAGTCTTCTGGAAGCAAACTCCCAACTCCCCTCAGGGTACCCAAAAGAGTAGCAACCAGGTTGGGGAAAGGAGCCTTAAGAAGGCAAACACAGAGCTCTCCTGATAGATTGCAGTTCTCCCCTGGGGAGATAGCCACACCCGTTACTCTTAATGATTAAACCAAACAGACTTAGAGAAATAAACCTCTGTTGCCCAGGCTGGAGTGCAGTGACATGATCTCAGCTCACTGCCATCTCCGCCTCCTGGGTTCAAGTGATTCTCCTGCCTCAGCCTCCTGAGTGGCTGGGATTACAAGTGCACACCACCATGCCCAGCTAATTTTGTGTTTTTAATAGAGACAGAGTTTCATCATGTTGGCCAGGCTGGTCTCAAACTCCTGACCTTAGGTGGTCCACCTGTTTCGGCCTCCCAAAGCGCTGGGATTACAGGTGTGAGCCACTGCACCTACTGGACGACATTTTGAATAGTAAGCTGTAGAGTCTATTGGAGATATCTGGCCAGGTTAGAAGAGAGGCATGAGGACACCATTAGAAATGGTGGCCCTATCCAGCTGTGATGGCAATGTAGGTGGATCATCATCAAAGTAGACAAAATTTCTATTAAAAAAATCTTTCTGGAGGTGCTTATTCTCAAGAGAAATTTAGGGAAACAGAACCACTTTAGACTAAGTCACTGCCTCTGAAATTGGATACTTAATGTGGTATACAAGAAATTCCCATCTAAAGGTGGTGTGAAGAGGGAAGATTGAAGTTACAGCATATCATTTGAAAAGAATTATGTGCATATTGCTTTGCTCCATAGGGTTCAGGTAGGAAAGGGGTAGAGGTGAAGGCTGGGAATGTTGAGAGACAGTAATGTCTTTTTCCCATTCCTGGGATTCTTTATGGACAGATTGTCTGTAACCACTCTTGGCCTCTCATTCATTCAACCAAGGGAGAAGGGAGTAACTTAGTTGACTAGCACATTTGGAATAAACCAAGCTTGCTAGACTCAGCACACTCTTTTTTTTTTTTTTCCCCTTGAGTATAAATATGGAAGCCAGAGATTCCCTCTGAGTCTCCAGTCTGTAAGTCTTACCTGAGAAGGCAACCCTGGAGAGAGAAATTGCCTGGGACTGAGTAGCTACATTTAATTTAGGGGTTCAGTTCACAGAGTCTACTTGGCTCTCCCACTATTTTCTAACTCCTCTATTAACAATAACAAATGTAATATTTTGACCCATCTGCCTTACTGATTTTTATTTCTCAATTTATTCAGAACCCAAGTAGGCCAGAGGGTACTATATCCATATTGAGCCTTTTCAGACACTCCAACAATAATTTTGGTAAACTTTTTTTTTTTTTTTTTTTTTAATCTTTCAGATTAGATACTCACTGGCTAGTCTACAGAATATTAGGGTCTTTTTTTTTTTATGTTAACAGATGCTGTTTGTAAAAGAACTACATGGTTACATCGTAATTCTAGGTAAAGCAAGATAAAATAGGTATCTGTACAGCAGGATTTCTTGAAACCTTAAAATGGAACTATGCTCTATGAATCTTAATGAGGAACTAGATTACCGAGCATTTCTCAAACATATGTATATCTGCCAGAACTTTTTTATTTTTCAGAATCCTGAGGCAGTAGTGTACCATGGAACACGTTTAGGAAAATGCTGAATAATTCCATAAACATATTAGATCAGTTAGCAGTTTGCAAAGAAAAAACAAAATAGCTACCTATGCAGTATATAAAACTAAATTATGAATGAATTTTTAAAAGTAAAAAATGAAAATAGAAAATAATGGCGAATATAAAAATCTCAGAAGGGGGAATTTTTTCGAAACATTCTAGTAAAAAAGAACCATAACAGAATAATTGAGTCAACCTACCTAACATTAACATTTTATATAAATAATAACAACAACAAAATGCATAACTAGAGGGGGTGAAAAAAGCAAGTACCAATACCAACCTGGGAACAAGATATATTTTTAAATGCATGTGACAATGGTTTAGTATATTTCATATATGACAACTCTCACAAATGGACCAACAAAAAGGTGATTCTTCCTTTTCTGGAACCCAGGTAAAATAAAAATAATGATAATAATAAAAGGTGAATATCCCGGGAGTAAAATGAGAGAAATACATGATTTGACCATTCACAAAAAGAAATATAACTTATAATCAGAGATAATATCTGATTTCACTGGTAGTCAAAATTACAAATAAAAATAATGACACAATTTTTTTAACTTTATTTTTAGAGATTATACTTATTGTTTTGACTTTAGTAAAAAAAGAACACTATCCTATATTGTTAGTTATGGGAATATAAAGTGGTAGATTATAACTTCTGGAGAGAAATTTGACAGTATGTTTAAATGTCTTAAAAATGTACATAATCTTTGACTCAGCAATTTCACCTCTAGAAATCGATTCAAAGGAGATGATCAAGGATGCTTGAAAAGATTTATATTCAAGCATGACCACTTCATCATTGTTTATAATACCAAAAATTGGACTATTTGTAATGTTCTATAGTAAATACGACAAATTCATGAGCCGGAATACTATGCAGTCATTAAAAATTATGTTGTACAAGAATATTTAATGATCTGGGGAGATCATAATGATATAGTAAGTAAAACAGCTGTTGTAAAACCAGAAATACAATATAATCCCATTTTATTTAAAAAGATGCATGGTGTGGCCGGGAGTGTTGGCTCATGCCTGTAATCTTAGCACTTTGGGGCCAAGGCAGATGGATCTCTTGAGCTCAGGAGATTGAGGCCAGCCTGGGCAACATGGTGAAGCCCTGTCTCTACAAAAATTAGCCAAGTGTGGTGGCCCATGCCTATAGTCTCAGCTACCCACGAGGCTGAGGTGGGAGGATCACCTGAGCCCAGGAGGTTGAGGCTGCAGTGAGCCATGATGGTGCCACTGTATTCCAGCCTGGGCGACATGGTGATACCCTCTCTCTCTCTCTCAAAAAAAAAAAAAGAAAAGAAAAGAAATTTCCATAGTAAAAAATGCTATGCATTAAAATATAAATAGTGATTATATCTGAGTAGGTGGAATGATGTACTACTTTTTTCTTCTTTGTGTTTTACAGTATTTTTCAGTTCTTTACAATTAAAGTTTATTGCTTTTTGCAATCAAGAAAAATAAAAGATAAATTGCAAAAGGGACATATCAGTAAAAATTGCATTCTACAAAGAACAAATCTGTGTGCATACTGTATTAAAATTTCATAATTAGTGAAACATAAGCCTACTAATGTTTTAAATGGAACGGGTCATGGCCTTGCTGCATTGTGTAGAGCCCAAAACAATATAGACATTTAAATAAATGTAATTTTTAGTGCTTAACAATCACCTTTAGATTTGCATGATCTGAATGAGTGGTCCTTTGGGTGATATACGGACTGTGACAGTTACCCAACTTCAGGTTACAAGCATGCAAGGCCATAAGTCAAACCATTTCCTGATGTAAACAGGTCTCGCAAATTTAGACTTCTCAAATAATCCATGAAGTCCAAATTTAACAGCTGTTTCAGCTAGAAAAACCATCAGCAACCCCCCAAAGCTGCATCTAAACTATCCACATTATCTGAACATCTCTACAACCATCAGGTTTGTTTACTCGGAACCTAGGGATATAGGGTTAGTGGAAAGGAAAAGAAAATTGTCCCACTTGGATATCTCACATAATATAACAAAGAGGGCAAGACCCTCGATTCTGCAGATAGCCTGAAAAAGACTGTCTCAGATCCAAAATGGAAACACTGTTTATCTGGTTCAGATTCCTATTCTTCTATTATGCTCAGTGAGGCCATGCCATTTAAAGCTATTTCTTTCTACCACTGTGTCTTTTAAAGCACATCTGCAGAATTAAATTCCATGCACTGACAGGGATGCTTTCAAAAGCTCAGAATCAATTCTTCAATCATTCCACTTTCTTAGCTGTGATTAAAAACATGTGTCCCCTAATTAAGCTAATGAGAAACTGTTAATTGGCACAAAGCCCCCTCCTGTGCACACTTGTTAATGTCACCCTCACTTTGACAGGAGAAAGGATCAAAATCAAGGGCAGAGAGTTCTTAAGTGACTTCAGTATTGGACTTAAGGACAGGAGCTTTATTTGGGATTCTAAGGCTGTCAGTTGTACGACTTGCATGGAGGAATAAGGAGTGTCATTTTGCTGCTAATTTTATAAGGAAGCAGAAGGAAGGGATGCAAATAGGACAACAGTTGATATGTTGATTTCTTTTTTCTTCCTCACAGAAATGATGGCATTCAATTCTCTTATTTGCTTTCTACGCAAGAATGAATCACATGATAAGCCACAACAGAGTAGGAAAGCATCCCTCTCTGAAGGTACACTAGGAAGGAGCCCTTCCTGTAGACCCACCTAGTTTCCTCTTGGTCTCTAATGAGCAATATCATTTTTTCATCTTCCCCTGCACCCAAGGCTCCTTTTGGATAGGAGAGGTATGCTTTGCCAGAGGAAGCACATACTTTGATAAGATTGTTTTTTATATTTTTTCTACAATTTCCATTTTGGGAAAACTAGAATTCCTTACTTGCCTAGTTTGTCCCTGACTTTTCTTATGTAACTTTGCATACCAGCGATGATTCATTCCTAAAGTCTTAGAACCTTCTGAAGATGAAAAAATATCCTGCAAGGGGGAGCCTGGACCAGAACTTATGGAGGACTGTCAAGAGAGCTGTTATCAAGACAGCAGGCCACAAATGAGGACTCAGAGATCATGAACTTGTCTTGGTTCAGAGCAGCTCATTAGAAGAAATGGAGCTCTCTGCCTTAAATAGCCCTGGGTCTATTCTTGGGGAAAGAGACAAGCCTGGAGGCCGGGGTAACTCAGGTTATTAACAAAAGCTCTGAAAACCATAGGTGAGCGAGATCTGGTGCTAACGTCTGGAAGTCCACTGCTTTATGACCCATTGGTGAGGTATAGGGGTTGGGGGTTCTGCTTATCTGGAGTCCTCTTTTTCAGTCGCCTAACTGAACCAAGCGCTTAGCAGACCTGTCGATCATCCGAGAGAGGAAAGAACACTTTGCAGTTTGAAGGGTGTGAGCCACTGCTGGAACCACTGAGAATGCCTGGCAGCAAGCTGTCACCCTGATGGGTGTGGGGCTGGCAGCTCCTCAGGCAGCTGTTTCTATGAGTGATTTGATGAGAAAGGAGGATGCCTGTAAGAAGAAAGCTGTTTTAGAACCAGGGGTTGGAGTTAAGGGACACGGGCAATCTAGTAGTGGTAGGTAATGTCTTTCCTCCACCCAGTCCCATAGACTATGCTTGAGTTCAGAGACATGAGATAATAGGGGCTCTGAGAATCATGGGAAGGACAAGAAGCACTCAGCCTCTTCAGCTAAGAAAGAATGGCAGTAAATGGGAGGCAGATTTCTGACTCCTGCAGACCTCAACCCCACTCCGGGGAGACAGGCTCTGGCACAGATGCTGGTATTCCATCATGTGTGCCTGCACCTCACAGAGAGGCAGCTTTCCTAGTTGATTTCTGCGCTGAGGACCTTGACAAGGGTCATTGGTGCAGGAAAGGTGGAGCGCTGAGGCTATTGTGTGATGGCTGAAGCTGTCGGGAAGCCTGTGTCTGCCCGATAAACCAGGAGAGAACCTTAGGAAAGCAGATGCCACATCAGTGTCTACAAGCTGGGGGCCCTGGGGGAGATTTGAGTCACTTCCTCCTGTTAGGTGTGGCAGTGAGTGGGGAGGGTTATAGGAAGTCTTGGTATGGGGGAAAAAAGAAGGAGGGGGCAGGAATTAGAGAGATCATCTTGGAATTGGAGACTGAGAGTCTGAAAGGCCTTTAAGATCCCATCAAATTGTGCTACATGCACCTAAGGTTGTGTTAGTTCAACCTACCATGTTTTTCCTTTCTTATAATCTCACCTGGGGAACTATAAGCACAAAATTCAATCAGAAGAACCCTTCATTAGCTTCTATCTGATGCATAAAAGGGAAAGACAAGAACTATACGAGTATGGGCTTAGTATTAACTAACAGTTCACAGGGAGGGGAAAAGATGGCAGGTTGAGTTTTCAGGAGTAAACAGGCTATACTTGTCACACACTCTTCCCACCTCCTGCCCCCAGGAATCTGCTATTTAACAGAAGAGTTCTATCCTATGGTCAGAAGGCTGGGACGAATCAGCCAGGTGTGGTGGCTCATGCCTGTAATCCCGGCACTTTGGGAAGCTGAGGAGGGTGGGTCACCTGAGGTCAGGAGTTAGAGACCAGCCTGGCCAACATGGCGAAACCCTGTCTCTACTAAAAAATACAAAACATCAGCTGGGTGTGGTGGCAGGTGCCTGTAATCCCAGCTATTCAGGAGGCTAAGGCAGGAGTTTCGCTTAAACCTGAGGGGTGGAAGCTGCAGTGAGCCGAGATCACACCACTGCACTTCAGCCTGGGTGACCGAGCAAGACTGTCTCAAAAAGAAAAAAAAAAAAAAAGATATGGATGAATGTTTTATTTCCTAGTTTTGTAAATCAGTGAATGTGTTTATTTGAGCTAAATACCAAACCACGACAGAGTGGGATTAGGACCAGCTAAGTCACGTTTTGATGTTTTAAGACTGATCTGAAGTAATCCCCCCCACTCTTTTCTTTTTCCACACCATTGCTTCATGCAGGGACAGGGACAAGATGAGATGATGTATATGAAAGTATTTTGTAAACTCTAAAATACTCAGTGAATAGGCTGAAATCTGCTGAGAGTAGCAGAATAGTCCATTTTTAAAGTAAGAAGGATAAGAAATTATTTGCATAGTTTACAAATTCCATTAGCTTCAGTCTCCAAATACATTCATTCTAACTCATAACTCATCCACCACAAACAGGGCTGGTACCCATGGCTTTGGTGTCCATGAGTATGTCTGACCTGGCAGGGAGGCAGAGCTAAGAATAAGAAACAAGTTGGTTATGCTCCAAATATAACAAATTTGTCTGTTTGCCTTTAAAAAATAAAAGCAAGGATATTGAGATAGATTCTGGCTGAGTTAGATTTAGAGACACTTACTTTTACCTATTTTTTAAAGTAATGAAAATTCTCTCTCTCCCATTGAATCGTCCTGAACTTAACCACGAGTTGTCTATTCCTGTCTTAAGACTCAGTTCCTTTAACAGGTCCTGAACCCTCCTAACTCTCCAAAAGAGAGGGATGCAGAGGCCTCTAAAACCAAGGGTCTAGGTTTCTGCCTTCACTCCCTTTGAAACCTGCTTGCTGCTTCTTACTATGGGATTTCTTTTACTCAGTTGTCACTTCCAGACCATTTACATTTGGAGCTTCTCTTTGGTTGCCATACCTAGCCATGGATGCTGTTTTTGAGATAACTCTTAGTTTTAAGCCCTGCCCTGAAAGGTCAGTTCCATATCACTCCTGTGTCTACTGTGGACTTCTGGAAGTCAGGCTGGATCAGAGACTGAGGTCTTGTGTTGACATGGAAAGAGAGTTTGGACCATTCTACCTTTTTATTCCAATTGTAAGAATAGCAGAGAGGAGCCAGTGTATTGTCCTAATCCAGGGCAGGTCCAGGGTGTGGATGTCCCTACTGCACCCTCCTTGCTAGAACTATGATGACTATCATTGGGCTTAAATGGAAGAATGAGGATGGGATTCATTTTAACCAGGCCACCTGAGCATTAAGGGAAGGAAGGCAGGGCAGGGTAATTAATACAAAGTCCTTGACTCCTGAGCTCTTCCACTTCAGCCAGTGGGAATGAAATCTCCTTCTGAGGAACTTCACAGATATCCTGTAGCAACTAATTCTACCCTCATTGCACTTGGCGTGGCCTACTCTAAGGACCAGTATGATGACAAGAACAGAGCAGTAAAGATAAGAGCTGAGAAGGCAGAGTGGCAGTGCTGTTTCTTTATGTTTGGATGCCTTTTGTTCCAGAATGAGGCCACGTGGTTAACGGGGAGGTGAGGGGGGTTCTTTCAACCACTGAGAGCTGCCCTCTCACTAAACATCAATGACTGGGCTGTGGTTGATAGTATATATATATATATATGAATACATATATATTCACAAATATATGTGAATATATATGTATGTGTGAATATATATGTGAATATATATATATAAATATATATATATATTCTCCTTTCAGACTTAGAGACCAGTTTTTCAATGTCTAGGCCTGCGGTTGACTGGCATTCCTGCCTTTGCTCTCCAGATCTATCCTGCCCTGACCATTACACACCCATGTCCCTGGAGGAGCTGTGTCCTGTAGCCCACTGGGGAGTTGCACCCTTGTACAGTAGATGCATCTGACAGCCATAACTTAAGCATACCCTATATGGCAGACACACCTGAATGCGTGTTCCAAGCTAGGGAATTTGGGTGTGGCCAACTTGGAGATTTGTTCCTTGTCAATGAGGAACATCTGAGCCCCATCCCTACGCACACACCCCAGCCCATCCTGTGGAACATGGGCTGTATAGAGGATTGAAGCCTTGAGTTTTGGGTTGGATGAAGGTTGCCAGGTGGCGGTTGTTAAGGGCAGGGTATTGAGTGAAATGTTATATAAACTGCATGCTCTTTGCAAGTGGTTGGGGTTTTCCTGCCTAGCCCCACCACCACTGGGCTTTGTTGACTGTAGGTAAGGCAGTAAGGCAGATATTTTGTCCAGCTGCTGCCACTGATCTGTCTCTGTATGTAAGGCAAATCTCTTGTCCAGCTCACCACCACTGGAATCTTTCCTCTCTATGTAGTCCCTTAATAAACCTCATGTCTTGTTTGTTGGTCCTGGGTCTTTTCTTTGGCCTCTTGACCCTAGCACCTTCCCTACTGAGGTTAGTAGGGGTTTGGCACAACAGCTCCAATGCTGACACAGCCTTTATCCCCAATTTTAAAGAATTTTGGCCTCAGAATGAGCATAATATTCACTCTTCCAACAAATATTTATTGAAGACCTATTACGTACCAGGCAGTGTTTTAGACACTGAGGATGAGGGTATGAAAGAAACAAAAATCCTGCCCTCATGGAACATACAGGTTGGCAGATATAGAATGAGTACAACATAGTGTATGGGACCATTATAAGCGCTATAGAGAAACATAAAAGAGGGAATGTGGATAGTGAAGGCAGTGGGGGTCATTGCAAGTATAAACAGGATAATCAAGAAAACAAGGAGGCTGGGTGTGGTGGCTCACAGCTGTAATCCCAATGCTTTGGGAGACCGAGACAGGTGGATCACCTGAGGTCAGGAGTTTGAGACCAGCCTGGCCAACATGGTGAAACCCCGTCTCTACTAAAATACAAAAATTAGCTGGGCATGGGGGTGGGTGCCTGTAATCCTAGCTACTTGGGAGGCTGAGGCACGATAATCTCTCTCTTGAATCTGGGAGGCAGAGGTTGCAGTGAGCCGAGATCGAGCCACTGCACTCCAGCCTGGGTGACAGAGCAAGACTTAGTCTCAAAAAAAAAAAAAAGGAAAAGAAATTGCTGATTGCTGAGAAGGGGACATTTGAGCAGTCTTAAGGGAAATGAGATATCTGGAGAGTGTTCTAGGCACAGGGATGGCTAAGGACAAATGCACTGAGGTGAGTACAGTCCTGCCATTTTCAAGGGACAGCGCCAAGAAGCCACAGTAACTGAAGCACAGTAAATGAGCCGGTGCATGCAGGATGTGAGTGCGTGGAGTGGAGAACTGCTCCCACTACCTTAGACTGTCTTATGCAGAACAAGTGGGGACAAAGGTGGGAGCAAGGAGACCAGGTAGAAGTTATTGTAGCAATAGGTGACAGATGAGGGCAGTTTGGACCATACACAAGGTGATAACAGAGGAGATGCCAGAAGTGGATTGAATGTATCTCGAAAGTAGAACCAACAGGATTTGCATGTGGATTCAGTGTGGGATGTCAGAGAGAAACATCTTCTTTCCTTGCTCTCCCAAGGGGTCTCAAGGCTTCCAGGTGGCCAGTCAGTTCAGAACATGTCCTGGGCTTGTAGATGAGGCTCCCTTTCTTCCTTCAGCCCTCACTCTACACACAGAGTAAAAGAGGACTCTTGTGACCCCAGGCAAAGTCCAGGGATTAGATGATAAATCAGTAGATATAAACAAGTTAAATGAGGAGTCATAAAGGATTATCTTCCTCCCAAGGCTTGAAAAAGTATGCCTTCCTTCACATGGCATCAGCCGGGTTTTCAGAAGGCATCCTCGTGCCCAGCTTATGTATGACTCCGTATAACAGGAGCCCTTAGCGTAACCATTTATTGCTCTTCTGTCTCCTACCCACTCCTTTCTTCCGGATATCCTAGGACATGTAAGTTTTTTACTTTTATTTTTGGTTTTTTTTTTTTCAATGTAGGAGTGTTTATGGATCTTCCTTGCACAGGGTAGAAAAGAGTTCGTTTTATTAAAGTACTTATAAAAGAAGCTAAGTTAATAAAAGAGAGAGTTGGAGGAGACAAGGGAGCCACAGGCTTCCAGAGTAGCATGTTTTAAGTGTTTTCACAGCTCAGTTCCCCCCCCCACCACTCTCTTCCCCAACCAGCTATTACTGCAGTATTTTTGCTCACATCAGCGACTTTCCACCTCATCTTTCTTTCTCACAGGTAGTTTTGAAACCTAATTTCAACCTGTTTGGATGAGATGCCAGCACTTGACTGGAGCCTGGCCTCTGCCAGCAATTTGGTGCTTTGTCCTGGCCAGTTCAGCTTTGAACTGCTGAGTGATAGATAACTGGGGCTTGGGCGAGGCAAGTGAAACAGGTGTTTCCTCAAGTTGCCTGTCACGCCTGCACACATTGTTTGCTGGGGGAGATTCCATGTTGTCAGCCCCACTGGAGAGAGACAGGGAAGTTGCCTTTAAGTATCCAGGTAAAATGACACTTCTTGGGAGTTGCATGATGCATTGAAATTAGCTGCCGTCCCTTCTATCGTGAAATGTGAAGATGCGCGTCTCACTGCCTAGAAGATAGTGCAGTTGTACGCAAGCTCCTCTTTAGAAGCTTGACTTTCCATGATGTTCCATCATGGCGAGCACCAGCATCCTTTTTTCCTCCATCCCTCCCCCTCTCACTTCTATTCAGTGGGGTGGAACATGTCAGGAATTTGAAAGGATAACCACCACCACTCCAGTACAATGCATCCTCACAATTGAATGGGGACAGGCAGGGCAGAAGCAGCTAAGAGACATGGCCTTTTTCTCTGCCTAGCAAAGATTTCACAAAGCATTCAGGAGGGGGAGCAGAAAGGGGAGGCTGATCAGATTTCTGAAGTATTTGAGCAGCTGTAAGCTTATGCATATGAATAGAGGCTGCATGTATAAAGCCACAAACCGCTGAGCCAAAGGCCATTTGACTACACCAAAGGGAAGAAGGAAACTAGAGGTAGGGGGAGGACATTTAGGAAAATAATAAAAGTTGTATTAAAATGGTGAATAATGGAATTCAGAGGTTATCACCAGAGTTGAAATGGAATATGAGGTTCTCACTTTCATTCTGTCTTAAGCCTGGTGCACTGCTGATGTGGTTTATTAAACAGCTGTCACAATCCAGGCCCCTGAGGCAGATGAATTCAATGGGGTGTTAAGAAGAAATTCCAGTAGAGGCAGATACAGCAACTGGTTTCACCACAGGCTCCCCAACCTCAAGTCCTTTCCCATCCTGTTGCTTCCCCTGTTAGAGAGAAACTGAAAATGAAAGAAAGAAAGAAAAAAAAGCAAAGAAATAGGAAAATAAGTGAAAGATCAGAAAAAGTGAATAACAGGGGAAGAATATTGTTGGAAGAAATGCTAGTTCTTTTCTTTTCACAATTGGTTTAGAAGTTTCTGATAAGCACTTCACATAGGCCACAGTGAGCTAAGCATGTGTTGTGAGGTACACAGGATGTCATGCTTGCCCTTTTGAGACTTAGAATCCAGAGTGACATTTGAGTAAAAGGATGAACGGGCATCACTAGGATAAATCATGGAAGAAGACAGAGAGAGTAGAGATTTTGGGTGTTACGGTCTGAATGTTTGTGAACCTCTGAGCGTCAGGTTGAAACAATCTCCAATGCAGTAATTATTAAGAAGTAAGCCTTTGGGAGATGATTGGGTCATGAGGACTCCTCCCTTGTGAATGGGATTTAGGCCTTTATAAAAGAGGCTTCACACAACACTCAGTCCCTCTGCAGGATTCCTCTGCAAGGCACCATCCTGGAAGCAGAGAAGAGCCCTCCCCAGATAACTGAACCTGCTGGCGCCTTGCTCTTGGACATCCTAGCCTCCAGGACAGTGAGAAATAGATTTCTATGGTTTATAAATTACCCAGTCTCAGGTATTTTGTTATAGTGACACAAACAGACTAAAACAGTGGGAGGCCAGAATATGCCACCTGAAAACATGAAGGATTGTTGAGCTGAAGGCAATTTGGAAGAGGCAGGTGCAGAAAAGCTCTCTACCCTCCCTCTATTTGCCTAAAAAACAGAGACAAAAGGTTCCCTGCTCCTCCTCCTACTGGGGAGAGAACAAAGGTTAAGCACTGAAGACCACTTTGTGTGCTTCTTGGCCTAGAGATGGTACTAGAGGAATTTACATTAATAAGCTTTACTAACAGCCTTTATCTGCCATTTATTTGTCTTCCCACAAATTGCTGTCCCCAGAAACTTAGTCCTTTTCCTTTGTCTTGTCACTTCTCTAAAATTTTACTGTTCTTTGTTGAAGATGCTACATAAGCTGGGATTCAAAGCTACCTCTTTGAGAACTACTTATTCCCTGGATGTCTGCCATGTATATATGAAATATACATGTTAATAAACTTATTTTTTCCTCACTTTTCTCATGTTCATCTGTCTTTTGTAACAGGAGTTTGTTCCAACAAAGAACTTATGGAGGTTGAAAGAAAAATTGTCTTACTTCCCTTAAAAGAGACATAAACATATTTTCCATCCATGAGGCTTGAGCGCAAGATATTAAGTGACACATAGCAGGAGGGGACCTGGAAAGACAGGTTTGGGAAGGATGGAGAAGGTCCTTGAATGCTATCCATTGACATTTGGATGTGATCCTAAAGGAACGGTGAATTCTTGAAGGATTGTAAGGAAGAGATAATCAAATTCTCATTTCAGAAGGACCTCTAGCTACTGTGGGGTAGACTGATTGAAAGGAGACAGTGACTGGGTGTGGTGGCTCATGCCTGTAATTCCAGCACTTTGGGAGGCTAAGGAGGGTGAATCATTTGGAGTCAGGAGTTTAAGACAAGTTTGACCAACATGGTGAAACCCTGACTCTACTAAAAATACAAAAAAAAAAAAAAAAAATGGTGCGATATAATCCCAGTTACTAGGGAGGCTGAGGCAGGAGAATTGCTTGAATCCAGGGAGCAGAGGCTGCAGTGAGCCGAGATCGTGCCACTGCACTCTAGCCTGGGTGACAGACTCCGTCTCAAAAAAAAAAAAAAGGAGACAGGGCTGGAAACAGGGAAACCATTAGGAGACTCAACAGTCTAGGTGAGGGATGGTGCTGGACATCTCTGCAGGAGAAGTGCAGTCCATTCCTCCCCAGCTCAGTTGGTGCTCTCTCTGGTCTGTAGTCAGAGCAGTGGCTGAAGAAACCATGTGGCCAGCAGACACTGTGTCCTGGGTAAGGTAGCTGGAGGAGCAGGTCACTGGGAGTAAAAATAACGCTCTGGAAGCAAGTGCCCCTGCAACTGTAACTGGCTCCATTCAAAACCTTAGGGGTCCCACCATCAAAGCAACTTTTTTTTTTTTTTGAGAGGGTGTCTCGCTCTGTCGCCCAGGCTGGGATGCAGTGGCTGGATCTCAGCTCACTGCAAGCTCCGCCTCCCGGGTTTACGCCATTCTCCTGCCTCAGCCTCCCGCCCGCCACCTCGCCCGGCTAGTTATTTTTTGTATTTTTTAGTTGAGATGGGGTTTCACCTTGTTAGCCAGGATGGTCTCGATCTCCTGACCTCGTGATCCGCCCGTCTCGGCCTCCCAAAGTGCTGGGATTACAGGCTTGAGCCACTGCGCCCGGCCCAAAGCAACTTTTTAAAAGAACTCAACAAGAGTAGCATGCATGTTGAAAGAATTTGACTTCCAATCTCAAACTACATGATAATTATCTCATTTTAAAATTTCTTAAAATGGTATGGCTTTTACTTCTATTCACAAGTAGATTTAACAATTTCATATGATGTTATGCTATTTGATTGTTAATTACATCATTATTTTATTATCCAGAAATAAGAAATAGTTAGTATGCTTTAACATTTTTGAATTCCAGACGGAAAAGAAACTAGATTGTTAACTTTTTAAAATAATAAACCCTTAAATCAGCCCATTCTTTGCCTTATAGTCTTTTTTTCAGCAAGTGCTGCATGATAAAGTAATTGTGTAATTAGGAATAAATGGCTTATAAGAACGATACCTTATTTTGTTCTAAAAAGGTATAAGTGTTCTGTATTCCTTTTTTTTTCAGTGTGCTCCCATTAGAGCTAAAAAAGAAGTGATAAATATAATTTTGAAATAGTTGCTCTAAACACATTTGGTCACCAAGATTTTCCCATTGGCATGGTCCTCACATTTCCCCAAACAAAACTGAACATGTGTCAGAAGCTATGCTTTTGTCATGCACAGGTGGGACAAACTGTCTCCCTCAAATCTGGTTTGGTTATCCTGGCCCGTTCAGTGGTTGTCATTTGTCTTCTTCCTCTGAGCAGATCATGGACAGACTGGAGAAAACAGCTGATGACCAAAGTTGAATTACTTTTTTCTGTTTATGATGGCATCATCCTATAAACACAAGATTTTTATTGTTTTGTTCTTGTTTTAATGGCAGTTTAACTGCAATAGCACATGAATACCTTCCGTACATTTGCTATATAGCATTCCCGTTCTGGTTGACTCATTTGGTCGAAACATTAAGTTTACATGCTAAGGGAAGGAGAAAAGAGGGATAGGGTGCTAGGTTTAAGGGGAGGTAAAAAAGGCAATTATATTAAATTATAATTTATGGGGTAAGAGTGCCAGAATTTCATTTTTTATTCTAAAGCAAGGACCGGTTCATCAGAGGAGCCTCATCAGACGGGTAAACTTTTATATGCTTTTCTAAGGACACCAACTTACATATTTGATCCTAACAAGGTTCTGGTGGGTAAGAAGGGCAATGACTATGCCCACTTGCCAGAAGGGATTATTGAAAGCACTTTTCAGTCCTCCTCCCAGTTTTTTCCATCTAAATAAAAGGAGCATTATCTCCGACGGATCCGTCATTCCTAAGGGTATTGGAATGAGAAAATGACAGAACAGATGTGAATGCACTTAGAAAGTAAAAGCAATATACAAATGCAAGAGATTCTTAGTTTTATTACAGGGATTTATCTAGTCCTGCCACATTATGACAACATAAGCCCTATTAGCTACATGCATTATAATAATCTATCATTGGCAGAATCAGCCTTGGGTGGTAGCAGCTGGCTTTGACTATTAAGATAGAAATCTGCTGGAGATATGATAGATGAAGATGGTTGTAAAGAAATGAGACTGGTTAGTGTGTGCTACCTGTGGAAACTAGTCTTGGTTTTGTCTGGGCCCTGTAAACTCCTCCAAAAGAACGGATGTCTAGATGAAGCTAGCTGAGCCAGATTGGACAAAATATTAGACTTGATAGCCAATGTCCTGGTTTCTAGATCCAGCTCAGCCACTTACTAATTGGGCAAAACCTTTCCGTTAAAGTATTACCTGACATGGTTCTTCTAGTAGGCCTAACTATATTATGAGTGAGTTGTTGACTTATGTCGGCAGATGTTAACTTGAAACTGCTGACAATAGTTTTATTTTAAAGGGGAAAATAAACAGAAATTTAGATCCAAATGGTATATGGACTCTTTCTCTTCCATTTATTCATTTATCAAATGTAAATACTAAATATTTAGTGTATATCAGGCCCCAGCTGTAGGATTGAGGATAGAATAAAGAACAAAAGGAGAAAAGTCTTTATCCTCTCGGGGATTAGATTTCACTAAAGGAGAGTGTATTAGTATGCCATGGTGGCTGTAACAAATTACAACAAATTGGTGGCTTAAAACAACAATCTGTTCTCTCACAGTTCTGGTGGCAAGAAGTCTGAAGTCAAGGTGTTGATCAGGTCACACTCTCTTCCTCCAGAGGTTCTAGGGGAGAACCCATTCCTTGCCTCTTCTAGTTTCTGGTGACTGTGGGCATTCCTTAGCTTGTGGCCATATCATGCGAATCTTCAAGGCCAACATCTTCACATCTCTCTGTACAGTCTTTACCTGACTTTCTCTTTTATGTGTGTTAAATCTCCCTCTATCTTTCTCCTATACATGTGACTGCATTTAGGGTCTATCCTGATAACCCAGAATAAACTGTCCAACTCAAAGTTCTTAGCTTAATCACACCTCCAAAAACACTTTCTCCATATAAAGTGGACAGATTTGGGGGAGCTATCTTTCCACCTACCAGAGAGTGACAGTTAATGGATAGGCAAATTGATCTATAATAAGTCAGATGGTGTTCAGTGCTGGAGAGGTGTAAGGGGGATTGTTACGTTGGGGTGGGCTGGAGTTACTCTTGCGGATATGGCATCAGGAAAGGCCTCACTGAAATGCTGATTGAAACAGGAATCTGAAGGAAAGGAGACAGCAAGCACCATGGATGGCTGCAGGATGCCTTTTGGCCAAGGCCACTACATTACTAGAGGTACATTGTCCACCTCCCTTGGAAACTTAAGGTCATCCTTGTCTAATATATACTGGCCTGTTGTTCAGCATCTGGTCTTGATTTCTCAGACCATATTCCTCAATCTGGATGAATCCAGAGCATCCAGTGTTACAGATGTAAGGTCTTAGAGGAACCATATGAGAATGATCTTGTGGAATCCTGAGTGCTCTGGTGTCTCAGCCAATTTCTGAAGTAGGGAAGCTTAAAATTTGACAGACATCAGTCCATATGCTTTCTTTCTTTACTTTTAGAAAAGAATTCTGAAGTATGTTTGTTCTCTTTCTCCTCTTTCCCTTCTTCAAGTCTCTCTTATCATTAAGAAATCAGAAAGATTTGATTTTTGGGGGTCTAGATTTTAAAGGACTCTCTTAAAAAAATATTTCTAGTTTATATCAAAGGTAATCACATTGTTCCTCTTTGATCCTATTGATCTTCCTTAGGGACTTGAATTAATTTCAGTATTACTGAAGGTAGCTGTTTCAATCTTTCATAACTTGAGAGCTAATCATCTGAGAGACAGTGTCTCCTGTTTACATGACCTACATGTGGACTATACACTGCACATTTATCAGGGCGTCATTCACAGAAAGGTTAACGATGGTCTTGAAGTTTCTTGTGCAATGGCTCTATGACCTCATTTGAAGGAGGTATGAGAAGACCTTCCATATGCAATACAAATGTCTCCAGTCCCTCCACCCCAGTCAGTGCTTGAGATTCTTTCCACTTGAGTTTTGCAGTTTACTCTGAAATACAAATATCCTCAAGAAGGCATGCACGTGGATATTCTAATCTCATATCAGTCATTAACATCACAAAGTTTACTAGTTGATTCTCACTAAATAAGAGTAAGTTCTCTAATTGGAAAAGAAGGAGATTCAGGGGAAGAGCTAATGAACAATATAGAAAGCGCCCCCAGCCACAGCCTGAAGACAGACAGTAAGTTTGGCGGTCAACGTATAAAGATGGGGAAAGTAGGAGACACAAAAGTCTCTGGTTCATTACAGCAGTGGTGCTGCTACTAGGCGTTTCAGCTTTCTGGGCCTCCTTTTACTAATTCCTTATTAAATAAAGAGGTTTATATGAGATAAAAAGGTCCCATTTAGTTGTACAGCTTATGATTTAATTTAATAACAATTTATTGAGTGTTTACTCTATGCCAGACACTTATTAAGCCCTTTAACTGCATTATTTTATTTAATCCTTCCAATGACTCCCATGAGATACTTAGCATTATTATCTCCCTTTCAGAGATGAGGAAACTGAGGCTTAGAAGGATTTAGTAAATTACCTACAGTCTCATAGCTCATAAGTGACTAAACCAGGATTAAACTCCGTGTCAATCGATTATAAAGCCCTTACCCTTATCCACGACACTCTGAGCAGAGGAAGGCACATCATATTTTCAAAACGTCGAACAGGAGAGCCATACCCCTTCTCCACAAGTCCTGCACCCAACAAAGGGTTTCCTAAGTTTTTCAGAGCCTCATCTGAAATTTCTGGCAATATTTTAAAATCACTGGAGAATGTGTATATACCTAGTGATAAGTTGCTGGGCTTGATGGTTTAACACACAGTCACTGTCCTAATCCACACACAGAGCTTGTGTTTAGTCACTCTGAACGAGCTCTTCTGGCCAACATGATTAGGACTTTGCTACAGACAAGTCTACTAAGGCTGGGTGAGCAGCTCATAGATAAGCTGCTCTTCAAATGGCTTCTGCTATTAGAAACCACATCATGTTCTTAGTCCTGAGCTCAGAGGTTTAGCTGTGGTTCTTCCCACCTGTGAATCCTCCTCCAAAGAGATACCAAAGTTCAGAGGCAGAGAATACTTGACAAAGCAGAGCATCAGGATGTCTGTCCAGGAAACCTGCTGGAGTCCCCTTGGCTGGAACAAATGTGTCTCTGGGCATGGCCCATCATTTTGATACTTTTTTGACAATTTCTCAATGTGTATAGAAACAACCTGCCTCCCTTTATATTCATGTATTCTAGCACATAACGTCTGATTTTCTGCATGGCGGGAGTCAACCAAGCGCTCACTCTCCATTCCCCAGTTCACCATTTTAATGCATTTCATGATCTTCTTGCTTTGGTGTACATTTCAAAATGACACATTTGATCAGTTCTTTAGGTAATATTGATGTTTTGCCCTTTTAAATGTGTCATTTGATTTTCTGATGTTATTCTCCGTCTGCTTTGGTAACACTTTCATTTAGTCGTAGCTTTTTATTGGGTCCCCAAAGGTTTATATAAAGGAATCTGACTTGAGGGTATTTCATTTTATTTAAAAAATGTTTTTCTCCATATTTTGCTCTTGTATGCCCCCAACTCCACCTTTGCCAACAAATTTCTTCTCCTTCCTTTCCCCTTCCCTACAACCTCACCTCCTTATCCGCCTTTAAAAACACTGTGAATAAATTCTTCACTGCAATAGCCTCAGACCCTGGCCTTTCTTCAATCATATTTAAGTATTTCATTGTGTAAGGCCCATTGCCTTGCTTCTGCCATTCCCTGTGGAGTCAATCAAACAGCAATTTTTAAAAGCAGGTATGGGGAGCAGGCTGATGTTTTACATTTCTGACATGTTTTTATTGCCTTTGTTGAAGACATTTCCAAGTAATAATTTCAAATTTTCGGAGGCAGCAATAAAGTCCCAGTACAATCTGTTCTTTTCTTGGTGTTTGACTTTGTTTTTTCACTTTCTTTTTTTAACCAGTTCTGATTGTATTTACCTTAAGTTCTTAAGGTAAATACAAAATTCTAAAAAGTTAATTTCCACATTTCTGATCTTTTAACCTCTTCTTCAAGTACAGTAAATGTAGATATTAGAGACACACAACAGGGTTGAGAGACTGATTAAAAAGTGCATGACAATTTTTTTCCTGTGAAATATCTAAAGAGATGTGAAGGATGGAATCAAATAAATAATAGAAAGTACCAACCAAGTGCGGTGGCTCACGCCTGTAATCCCAGCACTTTGGGAGGCTGAGGTGGGCAGATCACGAGGTCAGGAAATCAAGACTATCCTGGCTAACACAGTGAAACCCCGTCTCTACTAAACAAAATACAAAAAAAATTAGCGGGGCATGGTAGTGGACACCTGTAGTCCCAGCTACTCAGGAGGCTGAGGCAGGAGAATGGCGTGAACCCGGGAGGCAGAATTTGCAGTGAGCCGAGATCCGGCCACTGCACTCCAGCCTGGGCGACAGAGTGAGACTCCGTCTCAAAAAAAAAAAAAAAAAAAAGTACCTTAGTTTTATTTTTACAATTGTGAAGGTAGATTTTCTCACAGCTTAGACCCCATACAGAGGAGCCATGCAACTTGCAAGAGTCCACCTTTTTAAGTTTAAAAACGTTCCCATTATAAAATATATTAGCTAAAATGTTTTTCCTAAGAAAAAAAGCATTGTAGTATAAATAAAAGCCATGAAGTAAGTTGATATCAAGTACTTTTTTTTTTTTAATCTCATCAGAAAGAGTAAGGATCCACTGATGTGTGGGAATGAGCAAAAAGTTCCTAGGATTGTGAAAGTCATTGGGCCCTCTATGATAGGAAAGTGGAAATGAAGTAAACAAGTTCACATAGCCCTACCCTTTGGTATAATGTACATCAGCCAAGTTTGTGTTTAGGATCATTCTACTCTCCCCACTTCCTTTCTGCATGATTTATGCGTCCACTGCCCCTCAAAGTTGCTGATGCAGAAGTACAGTGCCATGGAAAGAGCGTGAACTATGACATTAAATGACTAGGATTTCAGTATAGGTTCTTCAACCATCAGATTGCAAAGCTAAACTTCATGACTTATTCTACATCTAGGAAAAGTGCGACTAATATGATCTGCTTCCCAGGGGAAGGCAGATGTCATTTCCTGGTAGGATGGAACATGCCAAAAATGACATCCAAGGTCACGCTACATTAGCAGTGGGAGTTTACCCAGCAGCAGAGACAGTTTTCTCCACTTGAGGAACAGTGTGATGAGGGAGATGTGTTATGAGCGTGGCTGGGGCTGCCATGTGAACAGATAACAAGAGCATTCCGCAGAAAAGAGGCAATTTGCAAGTTCAAATGGGTAAAATCAAGTCTGTGACTGAAGGGAGGTGGCTAAGTATAGTGACAACAGCAGGAGAGACAGGAGTTTGATAGCTCACACATTTTTTTAGGACATTACTGTTCTACTGCTCCTGTCTTTAGACCTGGCCACCTTTTTTACCTATAGACTTGTTGACTGGGTGTGGTGGCTCATGCCTGTAATCCCAGCACTTTGGGAGGCCGAGGCGGGCAGACCACCTGAGGTCAGGATTTCGAGACCAACCTGACCAACATGGCAAAACCTAGTATCTACTAAAAATACAAACAAAATAGCTGGCTGTGGTAGCAGGTACTTGTAATCCCAGCTACTCTGGAGGCTGAGGCAGGAGGATTGCTTGAACCCAGGAGGCGGAGGCTCCAGTGAGCCGAGATTGCCCCATTGCACTCCAGCCTGGGCAACAAGAGTGAAACTCTGTTTCAAAAAAAGTATGGACTTGTTTCTATACATCTGGATTTCCAAGTCTTCCTTGTTTTTCTTAAAAGAAGACTAACTGAAACCCGTAAATTTTCATTCCATGCTGCAACCCCATGCACACAATGTCAATACTCCTCTAGTCCAACTTTATTGTTCTCTATAGCATTTATTTCCATCTATCTGTCTCTCTACTGGAACATAAGATCCATAAAAACAGTGATTTTTGCTCTGTTTCTTCATTGCTGTACTCTCAGAACTTAGAATAGAGGCTATTTCAGAGTTGTCACTCAGTGAATATTTGTTGAATGAAGAGATCAATTATTAGAGATTGCTAAGAAATATACATAAATGAAGTCGTATCTTAAAGGAAGAGGATTTGACACCTTCAGTGATAGCTTCTAGACTACATTAATCACATGTCCAACATTTTTTTGTGCAGTAATTTTGTGCCAGGCACTGTGCTATGCTCTTGGAAACCCACCAGTAAATAGGACCAGGTTGTGGCCCTCAACAATCTTACCTTCTGACAGGGATACAAGTAAACCTTTTCTTGTACAACAGTATAATGAGGACCACCATATAAGCATGCACAAATTATTTCTTTAAGAAACTGCTTTAGGATACATTTTCCATAATTCTTCTACCTAGGATAAAATTCAGTGTATAAGAAAATCTGAGAATACATTCATAATTGTTGGCTTCGGGGGAAAAATTATTCTGAGATGGCAATTATATTCCAAAGAAGAGAGAAACACTGGTGTTCATTGTGGCATCTTCTTGGACTCTAAGAGACATCTGCCTCTGATGATGTCTCCACAGAGCTTAGAGCTATACCAGCCCTTTCTACCATGCCCTTCCTAGTAGAAAATAAAATTCCTCACCCAACAAGAAGGAAACTTGGCTAATTTCTCCCTACAAAGAATCTTTGAAGTTCAAAAGCATTTGAATTTGCTTTGCAATAAGTGGTGACATAAACTCTTTCTCCCAGCCTTTTACCATCTGGAATTCTTTTAGCTGGTACATCAATACTACACCAGCACAAGAGAGTCACCCTGATGATTTTTTTTTTGAATGCATATCACAAAAAGCCCTGCATGAGGCCTAGGATAAGAAGAGTCATCCAGAGAAAAAAATGAAATGTAATTTAGTATAGGAATGTTTAAATTATGTGGTGATTCTTTGGTAATTTTTGTCAAAAAAAGATCATTGCATCTTTACAGTGATATTGGTGTCTAGTAAATAACTGAATGAATGACATTCTTTAGCTATGAGAGAAGAATTTTTGTTGTTTTGATTTACATTTTTAAAATTATGAGTAAGGTGACATTTTCTTATATGATTATTTGTTATTTGTGTTTTTTCCTATGAAATTATTTGCCATTTTATTTTAGGTTGTTTATATATTGTAAACTGATAGATTGATGGCTTTTCTCTTTAATGTGAGCATTTTCCTAATGAAAGACAACGGGATTATCAGCTACAAATTTCATAATTGGAGCACTTGACTACTTTGCTATTTTTAAGCACTAAAGATTTTGCTTGGAGCTCAGACTGTGTATAACTCTGCCAATGATTTCTTACAATCTTGTGAACTAGAGGGACATAGAGTATGAGTGTTTCCATTCTTTTAATGGAGGAATTGAGTCACAGTCTGAGTTTTTTTTGTCCAGAGTGACAGAAATGTTGGTTTATAGTTCATCGTAGCCGTCCCTGGAGCATTCATCTAAAAAATTCTTATAAAGCAAGAGGATGGTAAAAAATAAGTGTGCAGTAGTATTTCCAAACATGGGAAAATCTTTCTTTTGTTAGAGATCAGGTGCCTTTGTACTGCAGGTGCGTTGGCATTATTCTTTGATTAATCAATGCTGGACAGGGCTTCTGGCTAATCTCATTAGCTAATAGTGCTTCTGGGTAATTAGCTTGATGTGTGCAATTATCCTCAGATTTTAGGGCTTTTTTTCCACTTTGATAGCATTGGTATGCATTTAATGCTTTGGAGTGCTGTGGCCCTTTGAGAGATTGAGCAAAATTCCCAAGTCTTTTCGTATCAAGAGAGCATGACATCCTACCTGGCAATGGAATTATCTGAAGTCTGTCTACTAAGAACCCTGTTACTGCCAGAAATTTCTCAAGCATGCATGCACTTGTGTGCTCACACACACTACAGACATACACACACACCACACACCTCACACATACAGACACAATCCAACTAATGAAATCTGCAAGTACTTCCAGAACTTTTTATTTTTTCTAAAGTCAAGAATCTCCACATTTCATGATAAAAATTCTAACTAGGATTTGGCAAAATACAACAAATTAGAAAGAAAAGAAAATTCCATATGACAAATATTTCTGATATAATAGATGGAATATTAAACATTTGGTCCTTTAAGGATCTATTTTCTTTTGGCAAAGAACCCAAGAGATCTGAGCTTTAATTGCAAGTAATTTCATCCTACCACTATCTAGCCCTGTGACTTTGGGCAAGCCATTTCACCTATTTGGTATTCAATTTATATTTGTATTTATAAAATGAGAAAGGCCAGTCATATTAAAATGTGTTTTAAACTCCTATTGTGAGCCAAGCCTGTGCTCACCAGGAGATACCATGGGTCCTCAGGAAGGATTTGGCCTACCAAGCTGGTTGTCTAACCGTGTTGGATTCAGTGATTCCTAAGATCCCTTCAAATGAGCAGATTTATGACTCTACCATGAACCAATCTTCCCTTTTTGTTTTTTTCCTTCCAAAATCCCTCAGGAAGAAAGGAGGAAAAAGTAAGTCTATTGAGAATTTAGGTGCTGTCCAGATGTTTCAATCCAGGTGGAAGTTCTTCAGTAGAAGAATAGGAATGCTAGGACGTTTCATTGTGCTTTCCCTTTTTCAGCCTTCCCATTGTTACTCTTAACCCCATCCATCATGAGCCCCCAAAAAAGGAATCAAGGAAGGCCGTCTATGCCTCTTAAACAGACTGAAGCCTTCAGTCTGCACCTGTGTCTACAGGCCAGGTCATTTCATTCCTCCACTGACAGACAGCACCCAGCTGAATTTAGACCCAAAACATATATCTCAGCCTGCAGAGCAATGCCCCTCAGCTGCTGTATCTAAGTCATTTTATTTCAGGGCATTTTTAGCAACCTTGCCTAAACCAATGTTGTCAACTAAATAACCCCTATGGACACTAATGGAACCTTCAAAATGAATTGTCCTATTATGAAACTTATCATTCTTTTGTTATTGCCTAAACAACCTGGAGTTTGATTTTTTTCCCCCTTGGGTCTGGTTGCAAAAAATAGCAGAAAGCACCTTAGTTATGTTCAAACTCTTGCCTTGATATGATTTTATATAGCCCTTTCAGAGAAAAAAATCATCAGCCATGACTCATAGGAAATTTGCTAAAATGCATTATTGTCCCGCCACTGATGGCCTATTACCCAGGTACTATAGGTCAGAAAAAGAGTGTTTACTGTCTCATCTGAACCAAAGCTGGTTTATATTAATGATCAATGCAACAGCAAATATATTGAATTTTATTCTCCCCTTTAACCCTGCTTCCGTAATCTTAATAATGGGACAAGAATGGCCGGGCGCAGTGGCTCACGCCTGTAATCCTAGCATTTTGGGAGACCAAGGCGGGTGAATCACCTGAGTTCGAGACCAGCCTGCCTAACGTGGCAAAATCCCATCTCTAAAAAAAAATACAAAAAATTAGCCGGGCATGGTGGCGGGCACCTGTAACCCCAACTACTCGGCAGGCTGAGGCAGGAGAATCTCTTGAACCCGTAAGACAAGGTTGCAGTGAGCAGAGATCGTGCCACTGCACTCCAGCCTGGGCAACAAGAGTGGAACTCTGTCTCAAAAAAAAAAAAAAAAAGAAAAGAAAAAAAAGAAAAAGGAAAGAAGCTTTCACCATCTTTCTCAGCAGCCCTGTGTTCCTCCCTGTTTCAGGCAACTTTTCCCCCTGAGAGCTTGAGGGAGTCAGATATACATAACTCAATGATTTTCTTTCTCTTATATGTTTAAAAGAAAAGAAGTATTTGAGTGACTACAAAGTATAGGAAGTGACAAGTCATGCAGTGTTTTTCCATTCTTTAGTCTAGAGAGGAATACTTTTCTGTTCTTTCTAAAGTTAGTAAATGAGAGACGTTGGATGGCTCTCTAAATAGCTAAGCATTGGAGCATTTATGTTGTTATTATTATTTTTATGCATGCTATTTTCCCTTAGCAGTAGAAAAGAAAATAAATAGTCTTTGCATTGCCAGCTCTATTTTTGTTCAGGGCTTAACTGGAAGATATATCTAATCATAATGAGCAGAGTATAAAGAATATTAAGATTAAAAGAACTTATATTTTCCTTTATCCTCTCAACAATCTCCAGATGGATTTCCTAGGGGTTGCCTTCTAAATCTTCTTGCACAGTGAGCTGTAAATCTCGGACCCAGCAAGCTTCTGGTTTGGCTGAACACAGCCTTTCATGTACAATATGTACAGCCTGAATAATGGCAGAAAATTATTCAGAGGATAATTACAGCAATTGATCTTGAGATGTTTTGTAGCGTCCTTCATAGATCATTCTTCAAAGCCTTTTGGAGAGATAGTGTCTATGGAGTCTGCCAGAGGCAACAGGCTTCTAGGGTCTAATGTAAAATAAATAGCCTGCAAGTGTGGTAGCCACCTGAAAAAGAAGGAAGGACAACCCCTAGAAAAACTCGGGGCAGTGGTTGGAGACAGTTCAAAGAACCGTATGATCTGATGGATGGTCTCTTGTGAGTATTGCCATGATCGTCTTCTCCAGCCATATCCTCTATCTCAAGTATTCTAATGCTATAAAGCCTATAATTGTACATTGCTCTATTGTTTCCAAATAACTCTCCAGGAAGTCCCACCACATGACTCTGAACACCTTTCTATAAAGTAGGAGTGGTGAGCCATTAACCTATTTTACAGATGAGAAAAATGGTAATGAAGGGTCAGCTTTTTTTTTTTTGGTCAGGGTTACAGCACTGGCAAACGGAGGCACTTGAGGAGCACCTGGTCTCTTGACCATGAGTCCAGTAGACTCTGCAATGCTCTCTCTGCTCCCTGAGAATCTCTAAACAAGAAGTGAATTTCCCACTTGACTTTGGGGGAAATACCACAGACCATGCTGTAGATGAGCATGTTTCCTACAGAGAAGAATGATTTGAACCCCTACTCCTCCCCTTGACACCACTTCTATATACACACCTCCATGCACACATCGCCAGACACACAGACCACACACACACACACACACACACACACACGTATTCTCTTTCCTTAACTTTTCTCAATGGTCCTGCCTAAAGTAGGAAACAGATGGGCAGCTGAGCAAGCATACCTGTATTGGACAGAGAAATCAATAGAGCCAGTTATTTCATAAACGGCTCCACTAGACACGAGGAAATTCATGGCTTGGAGAGAGCGTGTGGTTGGGGGAGGACGGGTTGTGCAGGAGGGAAGTGCATCCTTTCTTGATGGCAGCCTGTTTTCAGAGGTGCCTGGAATGCTCACAAACCAGTCTATAGCTGAGCAGACCCAGCTCAGACCTTTAGATGGTGACATTTTAATTTTGAATCCCTGGCACCTATTATGATGTGTGGCATAGACTATCTTACATATAATTATATACACATTAAATGTATGTTGTGAATGTCATATTTTTATAATGTACATTTATGTAGTTATATAAATATTTTATACTATAAAATAATTATTTTTTAATTTTTTTCCACTGAGCTGAATTGAACTCATGGTGTAATTTCTGATGAACTTGAATGAGGCCTGAGTAACTGGTAATTATCGCCTGAAAGAAAAGACTTGTGTTTGAAAAAAAAAAAAAAGCATGGAAATCAAATGATGATTGACTTAATCTGGTCAATTAATGGAAAACAGAGATGCCAGATTTATATCCCCAACTAATTAGCTGGTAATTAACATTCTCCTACCTCTACCTTTTACCAGAGCATTTTTTTTCACCCTAGAGAATCCCCATGAAGAATAACACAATTGTGTATTTGTTTTATAACTTGTGCATCAGCAACCTTAGACTATCAAAATTAAAATAATCAATTATTTGCCTGTGTCTTTGCAGATGAGATTGAGGTTTCTTTAAATGATATCGAAAAAGGTGTGTGTGTTTGTGTGTGCATATGATTAAGCTTTTAAGCAAGTTGTTACTTAGAACAATAATCAAAGGTTGAGCTTTCATGCAGCTTTTTTTGTTTGTTTTTTGAGACAGTCTCGCTCTGTCACCCAGGCTGGAGTGCAGTGGTGTGATCTCGGCTCACCGCAACCTCCACCTCTGGGGTTCAAGCGATTCTCCTGCCTCAGCCTCCTGAGTAGCTGGGATCACAGACGCGTACCACCACACCTGGGTAATTTTTGTATTTTTAGTAGAGATGGGGTTTCACAATGTTGGCCAGACTGGTCTTGAACTGCTGACATCAGGTGATCTGCCTGCCTCGGCCTCCCAAAGTCCTGGGATTACAAGTGTGAACCACTGCATCCAGGCTTTCATGCAGCTTTGTCTAAAACTTAAAATCTGTAATTACTGTTCTTTTCTTCCCTATCAAAGCCAAGACAACACTCCCCATTGAGAAGAGGTCCAGGGTATGTGGCACGTGTGTGTGTGTGTGTGTGTGTGTGTGTGTGTGTTACAAATATAGTGATACAGGAACAAAGGAATTTCTGTAATGAAACGGATTCCTAACCAACTGCTGGAGTAGTTCATCATCCACTTTTACCCTAAGAGATGTGCTATGGGAGTGTGATATTGTTATCCCCGATTTCAATCCAGAAAAACAGCATTCATTTATTTTGCTTACAGCTTGATATGATTTTATCAGTGACGAATTTGTGTAGGTTCATCAACCCATTACCAAGTCAGGACCATATGTGATATTTTATGAACTTGCATATTCAAATGGGCATTATCCATTTCAGAGCAGTCACTCTGAAAACCTATATACTTTTTTTCCAAGATGCTCTTAATTCATGGTGTAGCTAGAACACTGGATTAGGAGGTAGACAATCAGGCTCCTATGTGAGTCCACTACTAATGAACAGTCCTGTGACTTTTATCAAAACATATCCCCTTCCCTCCTCTCAGTTTTCCTATTTGTAATGGGGACGAGCTGATGATCTCTGCTAGCTCTAAAATCATACGAGTCCATAGCTTCCATGTGCCAAACCTTGGGGGACTTTTGGAAATTTCTTCTGTCCCTTATAATATGTTATTTTGAATTTCCTCAGTGGTTGCGATTTTTTTCCATTGAAAGCAAATTTGATTTGAAACAGCTAAAGATCACCAAGAGCTGAGCCTAGGGATTCAAGTGCTTGATCAAGCTGGTTATGAGCATTTTAGGTCAAAAATGAGCTGTGACTACAACTTAATAAGATTGGTTTTCTCAATGTGTCTTGAAAATTGACTTTGAGTGCCTATCCCAAAGAAGACTTCTAAAAACAATTCAAGTACTGACAGTTTAAGAAGACTGTTTTGAAGAAAAAAATATTCTTTATTTGGCCAAACGTGCTGTTATATATTGGGTCAAAACCAAAATGGTCTTATTACCTTTTAAGACTTTTAAGCTGCATTTTGAATATATCAAGCCAGAAACGCTTCTTATCATACTAAAGTTAAAAAGCTGTTACTGCGTAAAGTAGAATCATATCTCTTTACCATAATATTCTGATTTTAAAGAGGATATTGTTGTCTGTTGTTCAATTTATTATTTTTATTTATTTATTTATTTATTTATTTATTTATTTATTTATTTATTTTTTGAGATGGAGTCTCGCTTTATCACCAGGCTGGAGTGCAGTGGCATAATCTCGTCTCACTGCAACCTCCGCCTCTCGGCTTCAAGCCATTCTCCTGCCTCAGCCTCCCGCACAGCTGGGACTACAGGTACCTGCCACCATACCAGGCTAATTTGTGTATTTTTAGTAGAGATGGGGTTTCACCATGTTGACCAGGATGGTCTCAATCTCTTGACCTCGTGATCCGCCCACCTCGACCTCCCACAGTCTGGGATTACAGGTGTGAGTCACTGTGCCCAGCCTATTATTATTATTTATATTAATAGTAATTAACATGTATTGACTGCCTTATGTAGGCTAAGTACATCAGATACCATATCTCATCTTTTCCCAATTCTAGGAGACAGGAAGTAGATGAAGAAACTGAGTCTCAGAATGGTTAACTAATTTGCCCAAGATTGCAAAACTAGTTAGTGGCTCAACAATGTTGGAAAGTTTTTCTGACCACAAAGTGTACCATAGTGTATTGTTGTTATAAATTTAGAAATTCAAGTATTGGTGAAAAATGTTGGTTTCTCCTTAATTGCACTCTAGTCCTGTCTTAGTTTGGGTTTCTCCGAAGAGCAGAGCCTGAAAAAAAAACCTGGCTGCAGGCTATTCATTTGTGGGTTAATATCCAAGGAAATGGAGTGAGGCAGTTGAGAGAGGGAGGCAGGGAAGGAGAACTATTCGGGTTGCTGCTGTAGGCAAGAGGGGCCCAATTCTGCCTTCACTCCAGGAAGCACACAAAATGCCTCCTGCAAATATCTGCCCCGTGGAGGAGGACTGAGCAGTTGCCACTGGCACATGTTTTCTGTTGGCTGACGGTTGCCCCTGGAAGCTCTCTGAACTTCCGGTATCCACTTGTGTGTAGACTGAGCAGGATGCTCATTGGTGAAGCCCTTGGATAGAATGCAGAAGACGTGACTGAACTCATCCTAGAGGTGGCATTACCTGCTCCCAGGGCATCTTCTCCAATCAACACACCATTCGTGCTGTTGGAATTCTCTTCACCCTTGAATGGCCTGCTTTTCTTTTCTCTAGAAATTCTATTCACCCTTTAAGGTACTGATCAGGTGTCATGTTATCTGTGAAGCTGCACTTGACCCTGCCTCTTCCTCCCTCTAACCTTCTACTACAGATCAGTCATAAGACTATCCTTTTTATAAATTTTTATTTTTATTATTTTTTGAGATGGCGTCTTGTTCTGTTGCCCAGGCTGGAGTGCACTGGCCTGATCTCGACTCACTGCAATTTCTGCATCCTGGGTTCAGGCGATTCTCCTGCCTCAGCCTCCGAGTAGCTAGGATTAAAGGTGTGCATCACCACACCCAGCTGTTTTTATATTTTTAGTACAGACAGGTTTCTCCATGTTGACCAGGCTGGTCTCGAACTCCCAACCTCAAGTGATCTGCCCGCCTCAGCCTCCCAAAGTGCTGAGATTACAGGCATGAGCCACCATGCCCTGCCAGACCATTATATATTCTATTGATGTCTTATAGGCACACTACTTGCTTACAGGCTTTTTTCCCTCAGTAAATCTGAATTTCTTGAGTGCAGTGATTGTATTTGCTCAGTTCTATAACCATGTAACAGAGCCAAGATATTTTCATATTTTAATTAATGAAACAAGCGAAGGAATGAGTGCATATCTACTTTTCATGATTTCACAGATTTCAATCCTGAATTCTTTCTGCTTTCTCCTTCCCAGACCAAGACAGAAGAGCACTAACATTTCCTATCATTTTAGGTGCCCTTCCCTGGACCTTCTCCAGACCTCTTTGATCTTGAGATGTGGCATCCAGAACTTCCTAGAGTGCTCCAGGTGACACTGCGCCACAGTTGTGCATATCGAGGTGATCCTGGCATCTGTTTCTCTGCTTCTCAACCCAGCGGCAGCAACTTATACATTATTGCTGGCAATCATTTTGGTTTCCTGCATTACAGTGATTCATGGACAGGCCTCTCTTCCCTAATGGACTGCAGACTCCTGAGGGGAAGAGAATTGTCTTATTCATCTTCCTATTCCCACAAGAGAGAGAAGGTGACATACTGAATGGTCAAGGACAGCCACCTTCTCATACAATGGTCATAATAATGATAGTTCACAATGATTAAGCATTTACCATGTCCCTGTCTCCCTGAATGCACTATATGCACTGTGTAAGTTATCTCACATCATTTTCTCACTATAGCCTTTGAGATGGTGTTGTCATTATCCCCATTTCACAGACAAGGCAACTGCAACTTAGATTGAGTAGGTGACTTGTCTAAGATTATGCATCTAGCAAGTTGCATAATTTTAGAGCCAGGAATGAGTTCAGGCCTCTCTGAACCTAACCAGAGTCCATGCAATTACAATAGCATGGCCTGCTAGGGGCTTTTCCAAAAGACGGAAGAGAGCACAGAGATCATCAAAAACAATGAGGGAAGATTTGTTGCTTGTGTGCTTATTTATTTATTTATTTATTTAGATCAATGGTACTCAACCAGGGGCAATTTTCCCAGGGAAATATGTCTCAACACATTGCCACATGTCCCCCGGAGGGGGCAAAACCACAGCTGGGGTGGGGTACTACTCGCATCTAGTGGGTTGAGGCCAGAAATACTGCTAAAATCCTACCATGTGCAACAAATAATTATCCACCTCATATTGGCAATAGTGCTGAGGATGAGGAAATGAAGAAACTGAGAAAGAAAAGGAGGAAGGGAATAGGTCTAACACAACACAGTGGCAAGGCTGGGATAAGGACTGAGCCTTCTGCCTCTTTATCTCATTGCATTTCCAACTCTACCATGCCCTTAAGTTGTACTGGCTCATCCTGATGGGTGGTAGTTACTGCATGTGGAAATGCTTTGTAAACCATAATGTTGCACAAAGGTTAGGTTCTGGTCACCAGCCACATCTCCCTGCTTGGTCATACTTTAACTGACTTCTCAGGACTGGCTCCTGCTTGTCTGGATCTATTCACTCTTTCAGCCTTCTCTTCTGTAGCTGAACTCTGATTTCTCTCTCTCCTCCATCATCCCTACCCACTGCCTCCTGAGGGGATCACAGAGAAAGTTTTTCATCTTATACTTCTATAACTTCCTTAATGATTCTTAACAGGGAGTGGGCTTTTTCATTGAAGTGATACTCCAGGCTAATATACTCAGGGATGTTCTTGTCCTTCTAGACCTACTGCGTGGTTCAGTTTCATTAAAAATACTGGATTTAACAAGTTGGGCCATACTCGTGATTCATTCTGGGAAAGTATTTATTTCTGAACATCCTGTTTTGGCCTCCTTTAAATGATCCTGGTGTCTGACAAGTCCTTGCATCTCTAGGACTCCACCAGACCCTTCCCAATTTACCTGCTCTGATTTGGTACTTGATGTTTACACCTTGCATAGTTCTGACCCCTACTGGACTTTGCATCTTGATCCCAAGTCTCATTGCAAACACTGATGGTCCTGATGGCTAATTGTGGGCTTTAGGTGGAACTCTATTCTCTTTGAGACCCAATTCCCTTGCCAAACTCCTTACCCTTTTAACTTGCTCACCAGGAGAGGGAGATTGGATGTATCTCTCATAGCAGTGTTGGGGAAGGGCCTTAATGCCTAGTTTGTAACTGGCTTTAGAGGACCTCCACCAAATATTCTGGGTCCTGTTGGTAGTTTATAATAGGTGTTTCATTCATAAATTTCATTTTAAAATTTCTAACTACGATAGCCTGTGATGGATTACAAATAAGTAAGAAATCAAGCAATCAATATTCTAAATAAGTAAATACATAAGAATTCCTCCACAATTTACTGCCCATTATGTGAAACACCAATGCCAAAGTAAATGTTGGAAGTTTCCCAAGTTCCAACAGCCTGGGCGTGGTGGCTCATGCCTTGTAATTCTAAAACTTTGGGAGGCCAAGGCGGGCAGATTGCCTGAGCTCAGGAGTTTGAGACCAACCTGAGCAACATGGCAAAACTCCGTTTCTACTAACAATACAAAAAATTAGCTGGGTGTGGTGGCACATACCTGTAGCCCCAGCTACTTGGGAGGCTGAGGCATGAGAATTGCTTGAACCCGAGAGGCAGAGGTTGCGGTGAGTGGAGATTGTGCCACTACACTCCAGCCTGGGCAACAGAGCAAGACTCTGTCTCAAATAATAATAATAATAAATAATAATAATAATAAACAAGTTCCAACAAATTGGAACATCTCCAACTAGTGCTCTGTTTTCAACTAAAGATACGGAGGGAATGAAAGAATCTGTGTGTATCTGTGTATACTGTGTGTGTGTGTGTGTGTGTGTGTGTATACTCAGTAGGACCATCGTGTGTGATAAGGGGACAGAGGGTAGAATGTACGCATTACACATTTCATCTCTTTCCTTTCTCTTTTCCTTTCTCCCCTATTTCTCCCAGTTGAAGATATTTAAAAACAATTATAGCACTGGATAGAGTATTCTGGCTCAGAGAAAGTTGAGGTTTTCAGCCTTCCATACTATATTTGATATAATCATGAAACCACAGAATTGATTTTTTTTTTTTTTTTTTTTTGAGTAGCAACAACCACTGCTACAAGATCACAGACAAACTGCAAAGCACACAGTTTATTTGGCTGGTCCTTCCACCTCTTTGGATTTCTATCCTATTTGTGTTTTTCTGTCTGTCCAATAGCATAGGAAGAAACGAGTTTTGAGTGCGCCTGGTGGCCTAACTCTGGTAGAATGCTACCACACCCATCAGAAAAGCTCTGACTTGTCCTTGGCTGCAAAGACCTGAGGTCTTCTCTTTCAAAGACTCCTAGAAAGTGTCTTTTTGCAGCATCTTGGCCAATTCTCACTAGAGTTCTATTTGGAACGGGTACTAAAATGCAAGCCAGAGTCAACAGAAGAGTATCTTTATATTGAAGTTATATTCAAGCTTTTGATGCCAGCTAAATTCACTATCTTTCATATTCTTGTCATCATGAGATACTACCAAAAAATCCAAGACCCTCTGGTCATTCACTTTTCCACTTCAGGCTTCTTATTATGAATTGTTCTGTATTTTTTTATTCCCAATTTTCCCTACCTCTGCCTTCATCCAAATGCCACCCAGAACCTAAATTCAAAAGTAAACAAACTCCTGTAGAGCTACAATTCCTCCACAGCCCAATTCCTCTCTCTCTGGCTTTCAGTGGATCCTGGCAATCCCTCAAGAACACTGCAGGGCTAGTGGTAAGAGCTCAGGCTCTGTGTTCAAATCTTCTGTGTTTATATCCCAGCTCTGTCACTCACTAAGTATATCACTAAGTAAGTTTGGGCAAGTTACCAAAAATTTTTTAGCCTCAGTTTCTGAATCTGAAAATGAGAGAAACAACTCCTTCGTGATTATCATGAGGATTAAATGAGTATACATAGGAAGCACAACAATGCCTAACACATTGGGAGACTTCAGTAGACAATAGTATTTAGTCGGTCCTGCAAAGACTGCTTGCATTCCTTGCACTTCAGTATTTGTTTGGTTGGAGGTTTTCAGCATCTTCTCAGTGAAGCATTTCCTTCTCTAAGCCACTACTCCTTCACTCTCACATAAAAACCACCGCTTGCTGTGAGACTCACCCTTGCAAGATCTTCATTCTTTACCCTCCTCACCCATGCCATAGCCTCACATTCATCCAGAACTTCTGCATTGTCTCACAGTAAGTTCAATTTCAAGCACCACCATTGGACTATATGGCACCCATGATGGGATGACTTGTTCATCCTCCTGCAAAACCACCCCTGTGCATGGGTTTATTTCCTCAGCATCGACACCTCTGCTTCTCAGCTCCTGAACAGTACTGGAGATAAGGAAACACCCTTGCTGCTACCCATTTGCCATGAATCCATTTTAAATGTTACATCTTGCAACTGAGGAGACAAGTCTCAGTCAAGTTGCCTCAGACTTTTGCTCAAGGGCACACAACTAATGAATAATTAAAACCAGAACTCCTGACTTCAAGTCCAGATGTTTTGTGCCACACCAGAGCTGCTTTGCAAGGTTTTCTGAAGTTTATGCCCATTTGTTTGGCATTTTGGGACCCAGAAGAAGCATTTAATGTTATGTGTAAGCTTGGAGATGCTACTCTTCCGCTCTCCTGTAGAGATTATTTACATAAGTATTTGTCTTTCATTGTCAGATATGTACTTTTTCCCATACAAATTTTGTAACTCTCCTCTCCTAGCCTATGAGGATATATCTATGGTCCCATTTATCTGGGCAAAGGGGCTCATTTTACCTGGGCAGCAGGAAAGGGGAAAAGAAAACTCCCCTATTTCCTGAGCTAGCAGGGTTCCCACTCTTTGGGGTTCAATAGCAGGCCAATAGTCTGTCACGCAAGGCATCCATTGGCTGAGGGAAACATGGGAACAGGGAATGAAAGACTCACTAGGAATGAGATTGGGGCTGACGGTGTGTTGTGCGTTGGTTGGTATTTATTTTCTCTTTGAAGGAAGGGGAATGGTGATGGCAGATAGACTGTCCTAGTCTCACTGGACAGGAAATATCTTCCAAGAAGGAAATGATGATGTCTCCTCAGGCACAGGAAGTGGAGAGATGGTTTGGTGCTTGGAACAGGGTGGCTCCCTTATGAATAAACATTCATTGAAGATGACTTCATCGGTGAGTATATTTCATGCATTCCCTTTTACTTTTCCTTAATCTCACATGTGGAGAACAGGCTAGAGGGCAGAAGTACTCATTTTGAGAAAACATGAACCTCTGGAAGTGAGGTTTTAAGAGGAATACCTTCCTACTCCATGAAATGAATTGATTTAATTACAATTAATTATTTATTGAAGTTCTACTATGTAGATGTAATGAGAAATACTGACATTAACCAAAAAACCCATCCAAACCATCTTCTACTCTTAAGGAGTTTACTATCTAGTTTTAGTCAGAGGTAAACTAAGCAGCAAACAACAATAGTAGTTTTCATTTAACCTTTCAGTGGGGTCAGGGGATGCCCATGTGTGATAAAATTTAAATCACCCTCCTATGGACCATTTAAGTTTTATGAATTTTCATTTCACAGATAAGAGTCCTTCAAGGGCAGATATATTTATTCTCCTTTATGGAAGAGGAGCAACACTGTTCTAGGTCACTGCTGAAGTATACATCAGAATCTTTTTCAATACTCCTGTTGTGAGAAAGGAAAATATAGATGAATTGATTAAAAATTGTAATAGTGAGTACTTTTTTGGCCGGGCGCGGTGGCTCACGCCTGTAATCCCAGCACTTTGGGAGGCCAAGGTGGGCAGATCACGAGGTCAGGAGATCAAGACCATCCTGGCTAACATGGTGAAACCCCGTCTCTACTAAAAATACAAAAAATTAGCTGGACGTGGTGGCGGGTACCTGTAGTCCCAGCTGCTCGGGAGGCTGAGGCAGGAGAATGGAGACAGAGCGAGACTCTGTCTCAAAAAAAAAAAATAGTGAGTACTTTTTATAATTATTTTTATGTGTTATGTAAAAAATTGGGACACATAGAAGAATCAGATAAATACTTGGGACAATTGAGAAAGTTTCCATTTGAAGTTTGTATATTTAGATTAACAGAGGCAAATGGTAGAGAGACAGACTTATTCAGGAGCAGAGGTTTTAGTGCATCCAAAACTGGAGTTGACTACCATTGGACATAGTGAATGGCTCAACACTGAAAGTATTCAAGGAGGAGCTGGAAAAATACCTTCAGGGATGATGGCAATGAAGGTCTCTTTTTGGATAAAAGCGTTGTTGTTGTTGTTGTTGTTGTTGTTTTGTCCTGTAAGCTCCTTCCTACATGTTATGGTCTCTCTCTGGTTACAGTTAAGGTTCCCCAAAGAGCAGTTCTTACTTGAATTCCCAGAAGATGATGTCCACCCCTTCTCTCCTGTCCAGTTACAGCTCTGAAAGCCTTTGAGAGGTTTCCATACAGGAGCAGATGCAGAGTGGAGAGGAAAAAAATATTACTTTGCAGCAACTGGTGCTCCATCAAAACAGAGGCCTTGCGAAATGACGGCAGACATCAGTAATCGCCACAGCACTGGCCTTATTTATAGGTTTGGGAGAAAGATAAATACTGTACATGCACATTCTAATTAAGGCCAACACTTCCCAGCATGCACAGCTCTGCATCTCATTCTCCCTGCCACTGCTGCCGCGTCTCATATTTTCTGTGCTGTTCTTGTTATTAGTAATGCTGTACTGCCTAAAATGTATGGAGTCCCAAGTTGGCTGCAGGGCACAAGGATTTAATCCATTGGAGCCTGGACTCAGAAACACCACAGCTCACTTGCCCTCATCTTCAGTGACTGACTAGGGCACTTAGACCATGGATAGTGATGTGGCGCTTAGGATGACCTGTGAAGGGACTGCAGGTCCACTCTGTACAGCACTTGATAGGAATGCTCCCTCCTCAATGCAATTCATGCCAACTAAGCATCTGTTGCATGTGGAGGAGAGAGATAATCTGTTTCCATCAGACATATTTCTAAGATAGATTTTTGAATGGCATAAAGCTAATGCTCTTTTTACATTCTCCCCTGCCTATTATATAATGAAAAAAAAAATACAGTGTATGCCATGCACATATAACTAATGTCCCTTACAGAAAGCCCATCCTAGCTTTGATTTTTGGGAGATGAGGACATCATAATCTAATATAGCTAATCATGTCAAAGGCACAATCAATAAGAATACAGTGATCTCATGGTATAATTAAGTCTGCATAAGTTCATTTCTAAACCAAATCAATCAAGAGTAGTCAATCTAACCAGGAATTCACAAGTATCATTAATAAAAAAAAATCAGGATTTATTTTTCAAAGTACTAGCATCTTGCTATTTAAACATTTCTACCTATTCTTAGTTCCTTAGCATGTCCTTATATAAACACACTGAAATAAAACTTGGGTTCTTTTCTTGAAAATAATACAACCTTTCATCACTGCAAAAATAACTTAGTAAAAGTATTTCCTTCAGTTTCTTCCCAGAAGTACCATCGTTTCATTCTGGAGAGATCTTCAGATCATCCTCAGAACATGTATACACAGTGGGCAGGGACTGAATAAACATCTGGGTTTTAGTTGTAGCTTCCTTTTAATCAAGATCATGAGTCGAAGAAAGAAAATAGAAACAGATAGGAAAACACCAGGCTAACCTAGGGATGGAGTAGTATTTTCTCTTCTGTTTTCTCCTCAGGACTTTTGACTCAAATCCCAGTGAAAAGCTGTTGGAATTATTAGCTGACTTTTATTCTAAAATTTTTGTTACTATATCAACCTGGACCAGGTGTCTGTGTGTATTTATGCATGCATGCATGTATGTATGCATGTATGTATGTATATATGCATGTGTTGGTTTATGCATGTGCATGTAGGCTGCCTATCCACATGACTATGAGACTTAGTAATTGAGGAGCATGTTTGTTCTCAATGTATACAGCTAATGCAACAGTGTAAATCCCAACCTAACAGAGTGTGTGAGAATTTATAGTGCACATTTTTCACCCTCCAAGATTCATTTGGATAATTGTAAATGCTTAGCACCACGTCTTGGGAGGCAGCAGCATGGAGTCAGATGGAGGGAGGAAATTAATATTCACGCAATAACTACTGACAAAGACCTAGATACCTCACATATTTGGTATAATTTATTTTTACAATGTGGATAATGATACCTATCTTCCAGCATAGCAATTTTTATTTATATTTTATAGACAAGAAGGTCAAGAAATTAAATAATTTATCCAATATTTCATGACTCGTATGTAGTAATTGGGGGGAGTCCATTTAAGCCTCTGGAAAGCAGATATGGGAGTGTAAGTTTGTCATAGAGGATTCAGGGATAGCTTGGTAAGGTCAGAGGTGCAAGGGACCATGGTCAGTTTTTAGCACAGGGTCTCATATGCATAGTAGGAAGTCAAAAAATACTATTAAATGAATGACATGGGAATCTAGGGCAATCAATTGTGACAGAATAATAGAATAGTGTGAGCCCAAGGCTTAATCTAGAAGGAGTGATTAGACTTTCAACCCATCTGTGTCACACTGGTCAAATAACGATAATCTGATTCTACAGACCCCGTCAAAAGGCACAGGAAATCGGTCAAGCAGAGGAGTAAGCAAATAACTGGGCTCTGAATATTTAGGATTCAGTTTAGAGTCAGCTGGTATTTGTTGAGTAGCTGCTTTGTGCTACATTCTTACTTTTCTAGGTAGTTTTCACTTTATGTTATTTCACCTTTGCAACAGTCATTTTTCCCAGCTGAGGAGGGGTGAGTTTCCTTAACTTTCCCAAGGCCACATGCAAATCTGTGGTGAAGTCAGTGTTTGTATCCAGGTCCCTTGACTCACTCCAGTGCTCTTAACATAATGAGCATAGTCCATATTCAGCAGGCTTCTTACTTGCCTGTCAACAACATCCAGCATCACTTGACTTCCAGCACTCTCCTGTTATTCTGAGGACAGCATCCCCTCTTCTTGTTTTCTTTTCAAATTGTTGGCACCTCTTTCTCAGTTACTTCTCTCAGTTCCTTCTTATCTGCTGACTTCTGAATATTAGAGTGTTCCTAGTTCAGTCTTTACACTTCTTCTCTTTTCTGTCTACACACATTTCCTTAGTGTGATTATCTAGTCTAATGGCTTTCATTGCCATCATAATGACCCCAAAATGTAGATCTCCAGCCCAGAGCACTCTCCTTAGCTCTTCACAGCTCTACTTCAATGTCCAGAAAGCTTCCCAAACTGCACCTCTTCAATGCTGTACTCCTGATAGTCCCCAGAACTTGGCTGCACTTACTGTATTCTCCGTCTTAGTTTATAACAACTCCAACCTTCCAATTGCTCAAGTCCAAAACCACAGATTCATCTTTAATGCTCTCTCTCTCTCATAGTCTACTCCCAATCTGTTGGCAAATCCTGTTGGCTAGATCTTCAGAAACATTTGGAATCTGACCACATCTTACCACTCCAATTGCTGTCCTTTTGGCCCAGTTCACTGTCAGCCCTTACCTGGATTATTGTAAGAGTCTTTCTTATGTGAATTTGCTCACCTTTAGTCTATTGTGCATATAGTAGCCACAGTAACCATGTAAAAGGTGAGTCAAATCATGTCATTCTTCAGCTTTACAATCATTTCATTCAGAGTAGAAGGCAACATCCTTCTAATCATATACAAGTTCCTACAGATCTGGCCTTATTAAGCACAAGCTTCCACCTCAAGGCCTTGGCCCTTGCTATTCCCTCTGCACAAAACACACTTCCCCAGACATCTGCAGTGCTTGATCCTTCACCTCTTTAGGTCCTTTCTAGCCACACCGTCTAAATTGCCCACCACCCCCACACATACAACTAACCCTTTTCTCTACTTTATTTTTTTCTACAGCATTTATCACTGTTCAGCATAGTCTGTATTTAACTTAGCTGTCTTTTTAATTGTCTCCTGTCTTTCTGTTAGAATGTGAGCACCAAGAAGGCAGGGATTTTTGCTATGTTGCTTGTTATTGCATCCCCAGCAAAGAGAATGGCACATAGAAGAAATGCCTGGCACATAGGAGAAACCAAAAAAATGTTTAAATAATGAATGAATGGAAAGGACTGAGCCATAAGAATTCAGCACAGATTGAAAGAGGCACGGAGCTCAGTATAACCCCTGATATATAGGCAACCTAAGCAGGTTCAGTGAGATTCTGTGGAGTGTGTGCACTAGTTCACAGCCCAGCATGTTCATTCATCAGATAATTCCCCTCAGTATCCCAATGTGGTGTTCCTATGCCCCAGGAGAAAATGCATTAACTCTCAGAAACTTGATAGATCATGAACCATGAAAGTACTTGTAATCAGCTGTGTAAATACAGAACATAAGTCCTGATTCCATCAGCTTTGTGATGGCACACAATTGCAAAATAAAAATCGAAAATGAAAAGGAAAAGAATAATTCGACTGTATTTTCATAGAAGCATCCTTTACTGCCATGTTATTGTATCTCACCTATACCACACAATCCTTCCTTATTATGTCACTCTCCAGTTTTGGAAGACATTACAGCCTACCAAAAAGAACATGGACCCTAGAATCAGAGAGACTTGGCTTTACATTGTGGTCACACTATTTGCTAGCCACAAAGTCTTGGTTGATTTATTTGACCCTTCTTCTCTTCAATGCTTACTTGTAGTGTAGGCAGAATAAAACATACTTAACAGTATGTAGTATGTACTTCACAGTATGAAGCAGTACCCTACTTCATAGAGTAATTATGAAGATCAAATTATATAATATGTTTTTTATAATTATATATACATAATTGGCATTTAAGGCATGCTCCTTAAAATATTTTAAATTGTGAAATAAGATCAGATATAGACAGAAATCAGAGATGTGTAGCTTAGTGTTTCATCAGAAATTAAGGGTTGCAGCTTCTGGACTAGTCACTTCCCATATGTCTTTAACTAACTGGGGTCTATGTTTTGAAAAGACACAGGTGCATCCATAGGCGCTGTTGTAGAGCATGCTGATAGGCCTAATGCTTCCCCCTAAAGTATATATTGCAGATAATTGTTCATTGTCATCCCAGTTCTGTTTTGCATTTGAAGTCAGACTAGAATTCAGACGATATCTATGGCAGCTAAAATAAACTGGAATCAAGAACTCCACCATGACCTGAGCAGGTATGTTCACCTTGACAAGTGGTTCTGACACACACCCTAGTGTGATCATCTTAGTCTGGTTGTACAATCAGTCCTTGAAACGCTGAACACAGAAGTCCTTTAAAGAGGAAATATATAGGAAGTGTCTTTTCTCAGCTTTTATTTCTGAATTCAGCAGTATTACCTCCTCTGGGATCTATGTGGTTTTACAGCATTTTAGTGGGGACAAAGTTAAGTGTGGCCAACACAATCTTAAGAAATTTTACTAAACTCATGATATGCGTAGGTACCATGGATGTAAGCAATGTGATATTGAAGCCTAACTCAAAGGAATAAAATTGGAAACTTATTTATATAAATACTGACTTTTAAAAATTATATTATATTTTAAATTTTTTCTAATTTAATCCTTCCCAGCAACACAAGCACCATCTCTTAGCAAGCAGTGGGTAGAACTCTTGTTCTTATTCACATACATTATCTGCTCTATTTTCTTCCCAATTCAGACCCTTTACTTTGTTATAACAGGGAAAACAACAAAAAAGTGGTAAAGGTTTATTAAGGAAGAAGAAACAGTGACCCTCCCGGAAGATAACATAGTATAATTTAAATAGGCTTGTGCTCTGGCAGGTGTTTGGTGTTTGGGTTCTCATCTAGCTTTCTGACAAGCCAGTGATTGCCAAACTTGACTGCACATTGGAATCACCTGAGAAGCTTCAACAACTGCTGACACCTGTGATGATGTGATTGGCCTGGGGTATATTCTTGCCAAACTTGACTGCACATTGGAATCACCTGAGAAGCTTCAACAACTGCTGACACCTGGGAGATGATGATGTGATTGGCCTGGGGTATAGTCTGACCTTTGGAAGATTTAAGAGATCACCAGGTGATTTTAATGTGCAGATAAGTTTGGGAATCACTTCCACAGTCTGTGATAGGAAACAGTCATTTATCAATTTAGAATCCTTCTGAATCAAAGCATTTCTAATTTCATGAAGCCAGAGATATTGCTTAGGACATAGGTATCATCTCCAATGTCTCATATCAATAAATAAGGCCCAAATAGCTAATTTTGAAAGGCGAAGGATTATATCTACCTAGCAGCACTCCAGTAACCAAAGCATTTAAGTTAAAAAAAGGAAATACAGGTTATCTATGGGCAGCAACTTTATCATTACAACGATGCTATCTGAAGGGAAATAAAAGAAAATAGAAAGCAGGGATATTAGTTCATTCTCAAACTGCTATAAATAACTATCTGAGACTGGGTAATTTATGAAGAAAACAGGTTTAATTGACTCAGTTCCACAGGCTGTTCAGAAGCAGGGCTGGGAGGCCTCAGGAAACTTACAATTATAGCAGAAGGTGAAGGGGAAGCAAACATGTCTTACCATGGTGAAGCAGGAGAGAGGGTACAAGGGGGAAGTGCCACTCTTCTAAACCATCAGATCTCATGAGAACTCACTCTCATGAGAACATCATGGGGGAAATCCGCCCCCACATTCCAATCATCTCCCACCAGGTCCCTCCCCTAACATGTGGGGATTACAATTCGACATGAGATTTGGATGGGGACACAGAGCCAAACCACAGTAGTAGACTTCAGTCAATGGAAGAGCTGTGTTCCCTAAGCTGAGTATCCATATAACCTAGGTTTGAATATATCCTTTTTCAAGGTCATCCTAAAAATCAGAAATGGAAAAATTAGGAAAATCTAGACAGGGATATGAGGAAATTAATAATTCTATGTCTAAATTCTCTCTAATTTGGGATATTTTCATTGGAAACTTGAATTTCAACCACTCACTATCCTCTGAACTTTCGCAGAGAGATGACCACTTTGCACAGCCGTGGGATGCAGAACAGGACACTTTTCCTCGTTTTTTTTTTTTTTTTTTTTTTTTTTTAAGGAAGATGAGGTCAGACAGCCAATAGGAATGGAGCAGAGTAGCCCAATCAGAAATAAGTTGGATCCTTACAGGAGGGTTTGAGAGTCTGGGTACTCATTGCTTTCTTTCTGAGCCCATAGTCAAGATGGGAAGATGTGCAGAACAGTGTAGTCCAATAGAAAGATAATGCAAGCCACATACATACTTCAAAATTTTCTAGTAGTCACATTAAAACAAACAGGTGAAATTAATGCTAACATATGTTATTTTACGCAGTATTTATTATAATTTCAATACGTAATCAATATAGAAAAGTATTTTTGAGCTACTTTACTTTCTTGTTTTTCTAGTAGGTCTTTGAAATCTGTCATAGTCTATTCACTTATAGCTCATCTCCATTTGGATTAGCCAACGTGGATTAGACCAAACGGATTAGCCATATTCAGGGGTTCAACAGTCACATGTGGCTGCTGGCTACTGCTTTGGCTAGCACATGTGCAGAGGAAAGATAACTGGCCCTGAGCACAAAAGACCTGAGTTCTAATCTGCCTTTAAATGGTGGATTGTCTTAGAGGGCCTCTAGTGTCATTTTTAGCACCTATGTTTTCTGGTTCAATGGCAAGTTAAGGATGCGGGTGCACTGCAAAATTGGATAAGAATGGCTAAGTCTCCACAGCTGGACATTCCCTAAGGCAAGGCCTGTTATTTCTATCTAAGCTTAGGAAGATTTAAAAAGCATCTACATCTCTCACGGAAACAGCGGGTTCTGAGCAGAGGGTAAGTTCTTTGTCCCATAAAGCAAAAGGATTCTCTGGGATGTGATTCTAGGGAAAACCTCACTACAGATTGCCTAACCGGGAATTAAACTCTGCTATTGACCTGAGTGGTCAGGCGATGAGCAGTGTGCCGTAAATCAAACCCTTGACCCACAAACAGAAAGCAAAGCCCTTTTGATTAGTTTTGAGCAGCTATATTAAAAAGACCACTGCACACTTCCATGGTCTCTTTCATCCCAAGACTGGTGGAGTTGTGAGGAGCCATTCCCCACCCCCATTGCCACTGGCTTTCAGAGCAATAATATGCCCAGGCACAGCACAACTCTGTCTTCCCTCCTAGCCTGGGGTGGCCCTGGAGCTATGAAAAGTCTTTATTCATTGCCCCACTTTCAGATAAATTAGCTCAAATGGTTGTCTATTTAAACCTCGGTCAGGAAACTTCTGTTTTTGCGGGTGTGATACGGAAGTGGCAATGGGGAACTAAAAATTGAACTAAAATGAGAGAAGATGCACATCCCATCTGTTCCCCTGAAACTCTGTGTGACCTCAGTCTTCCCATGTCTAGACTTCAGTTCTTCCCCATGTGAAACAAAGAAAGCTCTTTCCACTTTGATAGTGAGGATAGTGTTTGTGGAATTCTGGAGCATTTCACAAGAAGGTTAAAATAAATGCAAGATACAAAAACGAATCATTTCCTCAGACCCCAGAGGAGGAGCAGGATTGTAAATAACTGTCAAATCTTGGTAAGCAGTTCAGACAGAAGAGGAGTAGGGACACCAGGATGGGAAGGTCAAGGACAGAAAGGGGAGGGCTGCAAGGGAGAAGGAAGGTGAAGAGGGCTGGAGAATGCTTCCTGCTGGGTCACCAATCACTAAGGATGGCAAAGTTTGGAAACCTTGCCTTTGTTCCAGGAGGACTTGACGAGCAAAACTGATTAGCTGTAGAATATCATTTAAATCTCTTCTTAAAGCAAATCCAAGTCTTTAATCATTATCTCCCAAAACACCAAACGGCTCCAGACACACACACCAGCTTCACTGAGAGACTTGTCAAGACTGAAACAGTAATTCACAAATTCACTAAAATTCCCTGCTCCACCGAGCAGTATGACAGCTCCAGCGACCGCGGTAACATTTCTATTCAAACTGGCTTTGGAGCCGAAGCTATAAATATCCTTGCAATATTTCCTGCTTCAGAACATAAAGACAGCTTTACAGCACTGATAAAATAGAAATTACTTTCTCTCTGAGGTCTTGCTGGAATTTTAATGTCTGTTTTGCAATAAAGCAGCTCCTACACAATTTGATTTGAGGGAAAGAAAACAAACGGTCTAATTTAGTTACAATAATGACTCTTCTTGTATTGTTTGCCCTACTTGCTTCTTTGGCTGCTGGGCTGTTAAAGTTTGTAGCAGCCAGCAGAGGGGATAATGTTTATGAGAATATTAAAATTGTTTCTTTATTATTTAAAGATACATTGTCCCCATCCCTCCTCAACTCAGAGCAACTTAAGAAATTTTTTAAGGAGAATTAGAAGAAAATAAAGTTTACAGCCTTTAATAGTGCTTTGTGAAAATTGCTTGTTAGAACTGTAAAGCTGTTGACCGTGATGACAAGAATTTTTAAGGCTTTTGGAGCGTAAAAGATCATAGCAGCTTTAATTATTCCATATATGTTACCCAAGTTGTAGTTAGTGCCTTCAAAGCTGAACAAAGCATCCTTTTTTTTTTAAATCCACGCGTGCCCATCTCCTTTGCAGATTATATGATGTGAAAAGAAAAAAAAAAGAGAAATTTGTTTGTGCATATGGACTGTGTGCTGAGGGCTTAGGAAAATGGAGTTGAGAATGGAAGCTAAGGATGAAACAGGCTGTCTGAAGACAGGAATTAAATTGTTTAAGGTAAGTAGGGTTTGCTCAGGTGCTCAGTAATGTTTCTATAAACTAACAATGAAAAAGAAATTAAGAAAGCAATTCCATTTACAATAGCTGCAATAAAATAAAAGACTTAGGAATAAATTTAACCAAAGAGGTGAAAGATCTGTACATTGAAAACTATAAAACATTGATGAAAGAACTGGAAGAAGACACAAGTAAAGGAAAAAGTATCCATGTTCATGGATTGGAAGAATTCATATTGTTAAAATGTCTATACTACCTGAAACGATCTGTGGGTTCAATGCAATTCCTGTAAAAATACCAAAGACATTGTCACAGAAATAGAAAAAAAAATCTTAAGATTTGTATCGACGCACAAAAGACCCTGAATTTTGAACAAAAAGAGCAAAACTGGAGACATCCACTACCTGATTAAAAATATACTACAAAGCTATAGTAATCAAAGTAGCATGGTACTGACATAGAAACAGACACACAGACCAATGGAAAAGAATAGAGAGCCTAGAAATAAATCCATGCATTTATGATCAATAGAGTATAGCAGAAATGCCAAGAACACACAATTAAATTTAAATGGGCAAATAACCTGAATAGACATTTTTCGAAAGAAGACATACAAATGGCCAACAGGTGTATTAAAAGATTATCAGCATCACTAATCATCAGGGAAATGCAAATCAAAACCATAATGGAATATCACCTCACACCTGATAGAATGACTGTTATCAAAAAGAGGAAAGATAACAAGTGTTGGTGAGGATAAGGAGGAAAGAGATCCTTTGCACACCATTGGTGGGAATGTAAATGAGTAATAGCTAATATGGAAAACAGAATAGAGATTTCCTAAAAAAAATAAAAATAGAATTACCATATGATCCAGCAATCCCACTACTTGGTACATATCCAAAGGAAATGAAATTAATATGTTAAAAAGATATCTGCACACCCATGTTCATTGTAGCACTATTCACAATAGCCGAGATATGGAATTAAGCTGTGTCCATTGGAATGAATACAGAAAATGTGGTATATATACACAATGAAATACTATTCACACTTAAAAAAGAAGGAAATTCTGTCCTAACTGACAGTATGATGAATTTGGAGGACACCGTGTTACGTGAAGTAAGCCAGGCACGGAAAAATAAATACTATGTGATCACTCTTATATGTGTACTCCTAAAAGTCGAACTCATAGAAGTAGAGAGTAGAAGGGTGGTTACCAGAGGCTGGTGGTAGAGATGATTAGGGAGATATTAGCCAAAGGATATTAAACTTCAATTAAGAGAAAGAAGCTCAAGAGATCTATTGTACATTAGGTGACGATAGTTAATAACAAAATATTGGATACTTGAAAATAGCTAAGAGAGTAGATCTCAAGTGTTCTCAACACAAAAAGTGATGCATGTGAGGTAATGCGTATATTAATTAGCTTGATTTAGCTAGTCCACAATGTATACATATGTCAAAATATATACTGTAAATATTTTAAATTTTTTTGTCAGTTAAAAAAAAACACATGGTTCTGACACATTTGCCAAGGGAATATATTAAAAATAGATAGTATAGGTTAGCAGTTCTTAAAGTGTGGTCTGTGGAACTCTCTGGAGTCTCTGAGACACTTTTAGAGGCTTTATGAAGTCAAAATTGTTTTTTAAGGCTTTTTTAAAGAGCCATTTTCCTTTCACAACAAGATTGTGAGGAAGTTACCAAGATATTACATATACGCCCTGCCCCCACACGTGTATAACCTCCATCTTTATTAATATTCCCAACTAGAATGGTTCATTAGTTACAACTGATGAACCTTCATTGACACATCACCCAGAGTCCACAGTTTACATGAGGGTTCACTCTTGGTGTTGTACATTCTGTGAGTTTAGACAAATGTATAATGATATGTATCTGCCATTATGATAGTATACAGAATGGTTTCACTGCTCTAATCATTCTCCATGCTCCACCTGTTCATCTCTGCCTTCTCACTACCTTCTGGCAACCCTGGACCTTTTTACTGTCTTCAGAGTTTTGCCTTTTCCAGGGTGTTGTGTAGTTGGAATTGTACAATATGTAGTTTTTTTCAGATTGGCTTATTATACTTAGTGATATGCATTTAAATTTCCTCAATGTCTTCTGTTTTCTGGATAGTTCATATCCTTTTAGCTCTGAATAACCATTGTCCAGATGTACTATAGTTTATTTATCCATTTACCTGATTAAGAACATCTCGGTTGCTTCCAAGTTTTGACAATCACGAATAAAGCTGCTATAAACATCTGCATGTAGATTTTTGTATGGACATAAATTTTCAACTCCTTTGGGTAAATACCAAGAAGTGTGACTGCTGGATTATATGATTAGAGTACGTTTAGTTTTGTGAAAAACTGCCAGACTGTCTTTCAAAGTGGCAGCACTATTTTGCATTCCCACCAGCAATGAATGAGAGCTCCTGTTGCTCTGAGTCCTCACCAGCATTTGATATTGTCAGCGTTCTAGATTTTGGCCATTCTGAGATATGTAGTGTTATCTCATTGTCATTTTAATTTTCATTTCCCTAGTGCTATACGATACAAAGTGTTATATGCTTATTTGACAGCTGTATATCTTCTTTGGTGAAGTACTTGTTAAGGTCTTTGGCCTAGTTTTGTTTTTTTTTTGTTTTTTTTTGTTTTTTTTGTTTTTTTTTAAGATGGAGTCTCGCTCTGTCTCCCAGGCTAGAGTGCAGTGGCACAATCTCGGCTCACTGCAACTTCCACCTCCTGGGTTCAAGTGGTTCTCCTACCCCAGCCTCCGGAGTAACTGACATTATAGGTGCCCACCATCACACCCAGATAATGTTTTGCATTTTTAGTAGAGATGGGGTTTCGCCACGTTGGCCAGTTTGGTCTCGAACTCCTAATCTCAGGTGATCTGCCCACCTCGGCCTCCCAAAGTGCTGGAATTACAGATGTGAGCCACAGTGCCTGACCTGGTCTAGTTTTTAATAGAGTTTTTCGTTTTCTTATTGTTGGATTTTAATAGTTCTTTGTATGTTTTGAGTAACAGTCTTTTATTAGGTATGCATTTTGCAAATATTTTTGCCCAGTCTGTGATGTATCCTTTGTATTCTCTTGACAGTCTTTCACAGAGCAGAATTTTTAAAATTTTGGTCAGCTTATTAATTCTCATTTTCATGGATCATGCCTTGTTGTCATATCTAAAAAGGCCATCTAGTTTTTTTTCTACGTCACCTTCTCGGAGTTTTGTAGTCTTGCATTCTACACTTAGGTCTGTTATTCGTATTGAGACAATTTTTGTGAAGGGTGTAAGGTTTGTGTCTAGATTCATTCTTTTACATGTTGTTGTCCAGTTTGTTCCAGCACAATTTGTTGAAACAATGATCTTTCCCCGTTTTATTGTCAAAACGATTTTCATAATGATAAAAAGCATTATATTTCACCGTCTTGACGTTTGCAATGATGTTACAGAGAAATTGTGGGTCAATTGTTGGTGCCTTACATCAAGGCAATGCCTCTAAGCTGCACTGGCAGTCATTGTATTCTTTCTCACTTCCCACTCACAGAAGATGGGAAGAAAGAAGGGAGGGAGAAAGGTGTAAAAGAAGAGAACGAGCGAGTGAAAGCAGATTGGAGGAAACGTAGAAAGTGGAAAACTGTTTAATATTAAAATGTTCTTGATGAAGAAGCAAAATTTCTAATTTTACTAAATCTTGAGCCTAGAGTTAACATATTTTTAATAGTTTGACAAAATGGAAAGTACATATGAAACACATAAATGCATAGCAAAGTATGATGGTTGTCTCAGGCCAAGCAATTGTGCAACTGTGTACACTGTGAGCTGAGTTACTTGCTCTTTTCATGTGTCATTATTTATACTAGAATGACCTACTGACCAACAAGCAATGATTATTGAGACTTGGATATTTGGCAGACATTTCTTTGAGAATGAATTAAGCCTGTTACTTCAAAGAAAACAACTAACAGTATTTCTCCCCGACCAATGCTAATATTTGTGATTTCTCTTTTTTGGGGGGCGGGGGTTGGCTGGGGGAACAGAGTTTCGCTCTTGTCGCCCAGGCTGGAGTGCAATGGCATGATCTTGGATCACTGCAACCTCCGTCTCCTGGGTTCATGAGACTCTCCTGCCTCAGCCTCCTGAGTAGATGGGACTACAGGCACCCACCACTACACCTAGCTAATTTTTGTATTTTTAGTAGAGAAGGGGTTTCTCCGTGTTGACCAGGCTGGTCTCGAATTCCTGACCTCACGTGATCCACCTGTCTCAGCCTTCCAAAGTGCTGGAATTACAGACTTGAGTCACTGTACCTGGTCAATATTTATACTTTCAAGCAAAAATTAGAAAACTGGAAAACTGTATCTGATGCCATAAACTTGACAGTTTCCCAACAGTTAAGGACATTTTTTGGATGAGATTGGTAATGACATTAATGAATGAGATGTTTTTGATATTGGGCAATGAAATATGTCAACATTTGGAAGATCTAAACAATTCAAGGATCCAATACTTTCCATATCACCAATACACGGTGATACAAATCATACGTGAGTCATGTGAGTAAAAGATTCATTTGATGTACAAAATAGACCAAAGGAATTTGATGCAGCAAAGTGTAAAAATTAATACAGTTTCAGATTCCACGTTGCAATAAATCTTCAAGAAATTATTTGTTCAGTTTTGGCCCAGTACAGTGGCTCATGTCTGTAAGCCCCGCATTTTGGGAAGCTGAGGCAAGAGGATTGCTTGAGGTCAGGAGTTTGAAATCAGCCTGGTCAATATAGTAAGGCCTTGTCTCTGCAAAGGAAAAATTTAAAAATTAGCCGGGCATGGTGGCATGCGTCTGTAGTCCCAGCTACTGGGGAGGCTGAGGTAGGAGGATCGCTTGAGCCCAGGAGATTGAGGCTACAGTGACCCCTGATCATGCCGCTGTACCTGGGTGACAGAGCGAGACCCTATCTAAAAAGACAAACAAACAAACAAACAAAAACCACACAAATAAACAAACAAACACAAAAAAGAGAAACTATTTGTTCAGTTTTGGTGTAATGTCAAAGAAGAATATTCACAATTATATTTAAAAAGCTATTAAAATATTCCCCTTTCCAACTACATATCTGGATAAGCCTGGATTTGCTTTATATACTTCAACCAGGACAATGTATCACAATAGATCGATTGCAGAAGAATATTTGATAACATAGCTGTTTCTTATTAAGCCGTAAGTAAAAAAGATTTGCCAAAAACAATGCAATTTTCTCATTCATTTTTTTGTTTGAAGCTAACAAAGGGGCCTTGAGACCAAGAGGTTTGAGAACTACTACTGTAGGTGATTCAGAAGACTTTCAAAGTGTCACTTAAATTTTACTGACTATGCTGACAGATTATTTCATGTTTTCTACTAATTTTCCTCAGGACTAGCTCTGTTCAATTATTTAGTCCTTTATTTATATTACTTCACCAAAGCTTAAGCTGCGGAGCAAACAAATACTATTATACAGAGGACTCTTAACTGTGAAGGTTTCTGAATCCTGGGACCTGCCCGTCTCTTCTTTTCCTTCTCTTGTTACCAGGCTCCATCCTGTTTTCTTGTATAAAGTTATCCAGTGTTCTGGATGCATTTACAAATCCCATACAAGTCCACTAGTGCTCTTTCTATTAACGTATCCACAGAGACATGGCCCTAAGAAGGAAATTTTAGCCAAATATGGAGGAACAGCCCTTCTTGGATACTTTTCTTCTAGAAGAAATAAAACACAACCCAGAGACCTCAATATAGACAAGAAATGCTTCTTTGAATTAAAAACAAATTATTTCGCTGATCATTTCCAAAGGCTTTCTTTGCAGGAGTGGTAAGAAAGGGCAGATACAATGGCTAGACTCCATGGTGTGACTTCTGTGTCACAATCCAAAGCTTCTCCTTGGTTAAATCATTTCAGGGAACATAATGTGTGTTACTGTGCATAAAAAACTAGGCTGGATGTTAGAAGATACTGGTTTCAGTCCTGGTTTTATTCAAAAATATTAAGACTATTAAATGTACCATCCACAGAAGATGGTAGATTTCTTTTCTATCTGCTGGGTAGTAAATAAATGAACAATGGACTGGGAATATTGAAGAAAATACCTCAAGTGTTTGGCAATGCTCTATTGGCAGAATATTAGTATGTAATTTTGCATTGCTATTCGTATGAGATATTGATGTGGGAGGGGGGCTGGGAAGTGCTGGGTAGAGAAGGGCTGGTCCCTGGCTAGGGGTCCAACCCCAGGCCTGTGTCCACGGACCTAGGTGAGAACAGGCATTTCTGTTTTTTGTGCCTAAATGTTGCATTTTCCAAGACCACCCTGGCCCACCACACCCCCATCCTGTGCCTATAAAAACCCCTGAGACCCTAGTAGGCAGAGACACAAGCCGCTGGACTTTGAGAGGAACACACTGACAGAAGAGTGGCTGGACATGTAGAGGAGTGGAAGAGCACACCGAGAGACACCAGCAGACACCAGCAGGCCATCGATTGGCAGAATGACGTGGATGCTGCGGGGAATCTGGCAAGGGCAGGCAGAGGACAGTCTGACCTCTGAGCTGCCTGACTCCAGAGGAAAGCCATCTTCCCACTCCATCTCCCTTCTGGCTCCCCACCCATCTGCTGAGAGAACGTCCACCATTCAATAAAAACTTGCACCCATTCTCCAAACCCATGTGTGATCCAGTTTTTCTGGTAAACCAAGGCAAGAACCTGAGATGCAGGGAGGCTTCTGTCCTTGCGATAAGGCAGAGGATCTAATTGAGCTGATTAACACAAGCCGCCTATAGACAGCAAAACTAGAAGTGCATACTGTAACACTCGCCCACCGGGCTTCTGCTGTAAACATTCACTCCTAGACCCTGCTGTGTGGTTGGAGCCCCACCACCTGCCCATCTGCATGCTCCCCCTAGAGGTTCGAGCAGTGGGGCACTGAAGAAGCTAGCCACTCCACCCATCACACACCCTGTGAGGGGGACAAGGGAACTTTTCCCATTTCAATATATGATGCTGGGAAAATTGATAATTGCCTTGAGTGAATTTCCTCATTTCTAAAATGTTTCCTCATTTCTAAAATGGAAATTTCTGTGCCTTCCTGGTGCATATCCTAAAACTATAAGGTGCAGTGGAAAAAAGATAAAATTGGGAAGCCAGAGTGCTTAGGTTTCAGCTTTGGCAAGAGCCACTATCCGCCAACTGACCTTAGGGAAGTCATTTCTCCAGTCAGCCCCTTTGTTTTCTCAACTTTAAAACAAAAGGAGTGGGCTGAATAATCTAATCTCTTAGGTTCTATCTAGCACTAACATTCTCTAGTCTAGAATCACCTATGATACCAGCAGTGCTAAAACTCTTTACCAGATTACATATTATATTCAGGACAGAGCGGGGCCTAGAACCAAGGTTTTCTAGTACTTGAGTTTACAAGGATTTTGTTCTGTCTAATGAGGTGTTCACAGATAACCTGAACTCCTGAAAAATTCCTCCTCAATAAGTCAACCTTAATGATGAAACACTGAAAGCATGAGGTCTCGGCATGAGTAAAAAAAATTACTTTTTTAGATAAATCTGGAAGGGAGATGCTATCTCCTGAGAACCAGCTGTCAAGAAAGATTTCAAATATTTACTAATTCTAATGGGTTGGAAATGCCCCAACAACATTTGTCCTGGTGTCATTTTCTTAGTTCCAGTCCCAACAGCAATCAAGACATGCAGGGCAGTGTGGCAACAATGAAAATAAGGAATTAGTCAATCTTTCTTTCTCCAACTCTTCTTAATGGAGGAGCAGTACGATCAAGGATGTGGCAGAAGAAAGACCTGAGATATAATATATGATCTATATTTTATGCCCATTTTATTAAAACAGTAACGGAAATCGAGTTATTTAAAAAAACGAAAACATACATTTCCTTTGAGCTTAGATAGCTTTTATTTTTCATCCAAATCACTTGAAACAAAATCCATGTCTATATTCATCTTATATATGAACAATAAATCAGTTGCTTTTTATTGACTGTTCCTCCCCACTTTGCCATGGTAATGGTTAGTTTCTGCACAGTCGATCAGATCAGCCAGGCTATTGATTTGATTTGGTCTTTGAAATGGTCCCTGAATTAGGTAACTTTATGTTTTTTGTCTTTTGAATGAAAATCATACTTACCTAGTGTTTCTTTAAAATGTGGTCTGTATACTACCTGCATCAAAATAATCAGTAATGGTTGTTATAGATGGAGATCCTAAGGCCTTCCTCCTACTCCTTCTAAATCAGAATCCCTAAAGGTGGAGATTCGTAAATTCAATCAACAAGTTCCCCAGGTGATTCTTCTGAAGGTCACCTGTGGAGGTCACCAATGTCCTAACTACCAAACTGATACCATCTTTACAGTCTTCATCCTACTCAAACTTATTGCAGTATTTGACCCTATGGATTACTTCATTCTTGAAACTTTCTTCCTGATTTCAGGAAGATACTAAAGTCTCCTTCTCCCTCCAACTCACTTCTCCTTATTTGTTTCCCATTATCATTACTTCCTTCTGCTGGTTCTCAAAATGTAGGATACATTGGTTGACCATCCCACTGAGACAGCATCTGAAAGAGAAAGGTGGCTCCCAAAGCAAAACCAGGGCACTGTTGAGAATGAAAAGGAGAATAGATGTTACATAGGTAACAATAAAACTTGTTCACTATAAATCTGTGCATTTTGAGATCCTTAAGGTCAAGAACCACTCCTCATTCATATTTGAATCCTCAACCCTTAGCGTAGGGACTAATACATAGAGGGCTTTCATTCAATCCCTGGTGAATTAATGAATGAATAAATTAAATAAATAAATTCCACAACACTAATTTTGGGATTACTAGGCACTAACTTTGCTATTTAAATAGCCTCTTAGTCACAGTCTTTCTAAACCATCTTCAGAAAAGTCTTCAAAAAACTAGATATTAATCAATTTGATCTTTCAGTTAGAATGGTTAAATGGATTCAGATATAAATGTATGCCCTTGGAATTCAAGTACTTCTTTTATGTGTTCCCAGACTATTTTCTTTCAGCACCAGCCTCTAATTCTGTCATAATACCTTATACTACAGGCAAATCATGCCATTCTTCCTTCTAGAAATACTTTACACGTCCTTGCATCTAAATATTTTTCTATGTAAATCCCTCAAACATAAGTGATTTTCTCAAATTCATCTTTGACAGAAAAACAATCTTACTCATCTTTCAAATTTTATTTTAGATGCTGCATTCTATGATCAACAGTTATTTATCAAGTTCCTTCTAAGAAGCAGTCACTGAGTTTGGTACTGCAAATAAAAACAAAGACTTGTCTGTTGACTTCATGGCTCTGGAGTTTAGAAATCACTTTATTAGGCAAACCTTCTCCCCCAGGTTTTCAAGTCAGCGTGTAGTACCTCTGGGTGATGTTTAATACATCCTAACCTGTATTAATGCAGCAATTAGAATGTATCCTATTCCTATGACAAGGGTGTAAGCTTTTTAGTGGCGCAGGCCAAGTGTCATATAGTTTGCTAGCTCTCAGTATTTTCATAGGAGCTGCTCAATAAAACCTTGAGGCATTTGATTTGACTTAATTTATTCCGATCCCTTTAGCTGAGAGATGAAGAAAGTGAAGTCCAGAGAGCTTAAAGAAACTACTCAAGGTCAATTAGCTAGTTAGTAGCAGAGACAGAGCTAATGCTTTTATTTCTTGAAATGCTCTCCTTCAAGTTTAAAAATTAGTGTGCGAGAGGAGACCTACTTATCCCTTTCACATTGCATGTTTTTTGCTAAATCCCTGTCACCTTCATGTTTGTAAACAAATTGTTATTTTAGGTTAGTCCAAGCTAATTCCTTTTCTTTATTTCCATGTTTTTCTCTGGAATTTCTTCAGTCCTGTCACACAGTATCTCTTGCAGTATGCATCGAGATTACACGGAGCATTCCAGCTGCAGCCACATCATGATTTTGTATATGGAATGATAATAATGTCTATACATTCCCAGCCTCCTTTCTGATCATGTCCAAGTAATTGCTGGTCTTTTGGCTGTAATATCAGCCTGTGGAGCAAATATTGCAGAGAATGAATGCAAGGCCCCAACAACCCTGTTACACATTGTAACTAATAGTGAATCCATCATCATGTAGGTATCATGTGTATTTATTTTTCTTTCTTTGAATGCGTTTCCTGTACAAGCTCACATGGAAATTCATGGGCTAGATATCTGCTCAGTCTCACAGCCTGTAATTTACTCACATCAGCTTGGTGTATTACTACGTGGAACGGTTTAGCTCCACCTGCCTTCATTGTGTGTCATTTTAAAAATAATTTCTTAAAAATAATATTAGATACATTCCCAAATTAACATCCTGGAGGTTTCTCTGTTATTGATGTAACATACAGGAAAAGCATTTTTAAAAATTTACCTTTTGTTTCTTGTATAAGGTACTTTATATGTCTTATACGAGTATATATACGGTATAAGTGCAAGGTACTGGCTTACAGACAAGCTGTCTTCCCTTGTTCATTCTATGCTTAATAAGCTCTAAAACATCTCGAAAATTGACAAAAGTTTCAAGGATTTTTGTAAAAGTATGCCCATTGGCTTTCCATGTGCATATATTTACCAAGTTTGCCAAACAGCTCTAGTAGATAAATGAGAGGTGATTTTCTTTTCCAGAACCACAATAGGTAATGTTTACTTTTGCCTTCAGTGGACTTTTCCCATACTACAGAATCTTCCAGCTACTTAAAATAGGAATTACACAAGGTGTCCTGGAGTGCCCTAAAAAGTGTCTGGAGCGGTGCCTGCATTGTAGTCTTTTCCTTCCCCTGTGAAACTCAAGTTACTTATGATAGGTGCCTTTGGTGCCAGGAAGGACAGGAGACCCAAGGATTGCGGTCTGGTTCTGATTCTGCCACTTGTTGGACTGATGAGTCACTTCTCTTTTCTCCATTTGCTCCGTTGTAAACTCAAATATTTGCAATAAATTGTCTCAACGACTTTATTTTTTCAAGGATTCTAAAAATCTATTTTGGTTCACAGTTTCACATTCGCTATTCATCTTTCAAAACATTTGGTAGTCTGAGGTCTTTACCTTGTCTGGCTCATCAGTTAATGCTGCAACATCCAGTACATTTATTAAGATTTCATTGTGTGCCTTTTATGTCTCTACAAAAAAAAAAAGAAAAAGAAATGAATTGGCCTGTGACTGCCTTTTTGAGCAAAAATCAAGATGAACAAATCTCTCTTAATCTCTGAATGCATTTTTAATGCTCTGGTTTTTTTTTTTATTCTTTTCTGTTGGTATTTTTTGTTTCAATTTTTGTTTTCTTTTTTGCTCTCTCCTTTCTTCTCATTTTTTTTTTTTTTTTTTTTTTTAGTAGGAACTATAAATGTTTTCAAAAAGCTGGAGTGCAATTTCGTGCTATTTATATTTATACTCATAGAATTAGAAAACATTTTGGAGAGACACTATGTTATAATAGAGAGAACATCAAACTTTTCTTTTTCTTGGAGTCCGGCTCTGTCGCCCAGGCTGTAGTGCGGTGGCGCCATCTCGGCTCACTGCAAGCTCCGCCTCCCTGGTTCACGCCATTCTCCTGCCTCAGTCTTCTGAGCAGTTGGAACTAAAGGCGCCCGCCGCCACGCCCGGCTAATTTTTTGTATGTTTTTTTTTTTTTTAGTAGAGACGGGGTTTCACAGTGTTAGCCATGATGGTCTCGATCTCCTGACCTCGTGATCCGCCCGCCTTGGCCTCCCAAAGTGCTGGAATTACAGGCGTGAGCCACCGCGCTCGGCCCAAATTTTTTATTAAAAAGTCTTAATTATGTGATCTTAGGAAAACTACTTAACTTCTCTTACTCTCCATATGCAAAACAAAGATTATAATAAAAATAGTAAACACTTTTCTGAAGACTAAACAAGAGATACTATAAAGCACACTGCAAAATTTTCTACCTAAATGTTATTTGTTATTATTATTACACAATCCCCTGAACTTTTCATTGGCTTAGCTCTCCCTTGCAAGCTGGTGCTTGAATTCAGTTTTGAATTCTAGTTTGCACCCCACACGTTGCATTTTTAAAAGGATAGCCAGAGCAAGCCTTCCTATTTCCACGTGGGCCATCTTTCCCTTTTAAAAACACAATGCCTATGCTCTGACAAAGGCCTTTTTCCTATGATAGCCATTTGGCAGGGGTTTTGTCTGAGTGCCTGTTCAAGCAGAACGTGTGATTTACTGTTGGTTGCGAAGGTGAAAGATTTTGACAAGTGGAGAAATGGAGAAAGTCTGAGCTTTGTTCATTAACATGCAATCTACTTTGTATGTGTGTACGGGGTGGAGACAAAGTAGGGAGCGTTAGACATATGAGTTATATACTTGAAGCCTAATTTGGTTATGGAAACAGATCTGTGTCTGGCAGAAACACATGGCACCCTAGTCCTCAGGCCATCAGTGTTTGGGAAGCTTGATTCATTTAATTGGTAAATCATCTGTCTTGCATTGTTCTCCACCAGTATTATCTGTGAGGCAGCTGCCCACCTTGGCTAATTTAAATATGATTTAGCAGGATAGCCTCCTGTCCCTCCTGCCAGGACATTCAGAGCGCCAAATTAATGTTGATTGGCATTTCCCACCCAGGATTGGCGATTCATAGATAAGATTTTGTTACTGATCTATGGCAGGAAGAGTTAGACAGGATATCTTTATTGCTGCCTTTTCATTGAAGAGGGTTTGGCCCATTCCCCATTTGCTAATTTTCTTTATTTGTCTGCAAGATCCATTGTGTGAGCAGCTGTCATGCAGGTGGGGACTCCTCAAAGCATTCTGGGAAAATGTCCACCATTCCAGGCTGTTCTCCTGTTTGTCTTTCTGTTTTCAAAAAAGGCAACGAATCCTCTAAGTGACTGGGGAAATTATCGTTTCACCTTTTGGGAAACCTGATGAGAAGGTGATTTATTTGATTCAGCCAACATACTTCTAGATATCACCTTTTATGTGTAAAACATTGTGCTAGATGCTGTGCGTGACAGATATGTGAATCACAAACTATGCATTTAGGAAATCAGTTTAGATATGTCTGCAGATAACCAACTACTCTTAGAAATAATCAAGAAAATTTTAGTGATATTTGTGCCTAAATATTTATCTAGTTTTCTTGCATAGATTCCAATCCTTAAGCCACTTCTCTTTTCTGTAATTTTCCCTAGAAGTTATTTTAATTTTCTTCCCTCTTTCCCTTTTTCTTCCTAGCTTTTAAAGTTATTGTTTTAAAAAGTTACATATAAAAAATTACATATGATACAATAACACTTATGTGCTTACCACTAAAATATTTTTCACATTTGATTAAGAAATTTATTTTTAAAAGAATATGTCACTGCTAAAATTAAAGTTTTCTCAGTTCTCCTTTGTCTTCCAATGTCCTTCCTTTCTTTACAGAAGTTAACACTATCATGAACTTGACAGTGAATGTGATAGTGATGTGTATGTATCAAATCCACATTTTTAACCTTAACTGCATGTGAATCCATTCATAAAAAATGTACAGCATCATACAGAATTTTTAATTTATAAAATTTATATCATACAGTAAACATCATATTGAAATTTGCTTTTTCTCTCAATATTATGATGAGCAGATCTGTGTCATTTTATATAGATGGATAGATAGGTATAATCTACCTTATCTCTTTTAATTACTGAATAATATGTCCCATACCACTTTATTTATCCTTTCTTTGCCTAATGGATATTTTCTTTTTTCTACTTTTTGTTTTGTTTTGTTTCTGCTATAACCAACAATGTTTCAATGACTATCTTTGAAGATAGCTTCTTTTGCATATGAGGAAGAATTTATCTGGGGTATATACTTAAAAGTAGAATTGCCAGGTCATAGGTTATACAAATATACAATTTTACTAGATATTTCCAAACTGTACTTCAAAACAGTTGTGCCAATTTATATTTTTACCAGTAGTGTTTGAGAGTTATCATTTTTCCTTTTCCCTGACAAAGCTTGATACCTCTGACATAAATATCTTTGCCGACCTGATGGGGTTAAAGAGTATCTTGTTAGTATTTGAATTCCGATTAAATGTAGGTGGGACTTTTAAAATATTTATCTTCTCTCTGGGCTTCATCTTCTATGAATTGCCTTTTTGTATCTTTCATTCATTTTCCCATTTGTCTTTTTCTAAATTGATTTGTAAAGTTATTATATTTTGAATATTAATGTTTTGCTTGCTATATATGCTGTAAATATTTTCTCTTAGGCTGTGGTATAACTTAATTTTGTTTATGGCATCTTTTGTTCCACAGAAATTTTACATTTTGAAGACTTCTATTTTATTATTATAGTTAAGAATGCTTTCTTATTTCAAGCTTTTGCTGTTTATTCTTATATTGTATTCTAATACTTTAAAAGATTTTTTCACATTCAATTCATATTGACATTTGGAGTTTGTTTTTGAGTTTGGTTGAAATGAAAATCTAATTTGATTTTATTTTTTATATGAAAAGACAAGTGTTTCAACATCATTTCGATCTCAACTGATTTTATATATCTTCTCTAATCATATATCAAGGTCTCAGATATGCTTAGTTCTCTTTCTAAACTCCTAATTGTATTGCATTGACTTTTTTTTCCCATCACTACACCTATACCATATTATCTGAATTTTTAGATCTTTATCAAAATATTTGATATCTTTTAGGATAAATTTAAAATAGCAATTTTGCCTTTATGAGTGTTCCACTATTCTTTTTTACCTTAAAAAATTTTATGACAATTAATTTTCACTATCAAGTCTTTGCTTTTGCAAATGCTGAGGAGTTGCAGTACCTCTGCTTCAGAATCTTTGTACTCAAACGGGTCACATACCTTTGACTCTTCTTTGTGTTGATATAAATCCTCTGCATTCTTGCTCTTACCTTTTTTGTCAGCCAAAATAGCCAATGCAATCTTTTTACCAGAGCCTGAATCTTTGTGTCTTGGATTCTAACCACCAACTCAAAAAATCCTTTTGCTATTTTTCCCAAGACATATGGAGACAACCATGGGTTGGCAATAATTCCCGGATTTTCTCAACAAACATATTCTCTGAGTTCTCAAAGCGTGACTTGTTGCAATGATACTGCCTAATACAAAACCAAAACAAAATCAAGCATACAAACAGTACAAGTACTTTTGTATGAAGTACTTCTGAAGTACTTCTTTGTCATCTTGGTATAGTACTAGTCCAGTAAGACTTTTTTGCTCCCTTATCTTTTTTTCCCTCTACCAGCGCTGGTCATGTAGAGTTCATAAACCGTAATTAGCATCTCGGACAGGAGGAGATCGAAAGACAAAGGAGAGACACAGGAAATAAGCAGAAATGGATTGTATCCCTTTCACCCTTCAGAATTCTCACTTGCAGAGGTTCAAAACACATTTAGGATTCTCCCTGAAAATAATCTAAAATTTAAAATTTTACTCTAGTGTATTTCCAGTGGTATTTAAGTCATCAGTGATGTGCTAACCCTTGTAATAGATCAATGCCTTATGCATTCCTTTAGCTGGCCCTCCTCTTAATCCTTCCGTGTTGTCTGATCTCAGGTCTTGAGTCCTGGACCTCACTATTTCCATCCTATCATTTAGCCCCATTTTGTATCTTTTTAGCTTCTTATTCAGTTTAGATTCCATTGTTCATCTCTTCATCCTGTCTTTTGATCCATCATTTCAGCAGCTCACTAGCAACATATTCCATATGTGCTTTTGAGTATCATGAAGAAAATCATGCAATGATACAGATGCCACTACAAATTTATGTTCTGCATCACCAGTAGGACCCTCAGGACTGCCCAGCAATCCTTCTGTTTCCCTAGCTAGAATTTGTTCCCTACTATTCTCAAATCTTTGAACACCACCTCTCCTTTCAACTCATTCTCAGTTATTTTCTTTCCAATTCATGCAGAAAATAAAAGCCATCATCTTTTATGCCACAAAATTTCCCACTTGCATCTGGGTTATTGCAATAGCCTCCTAACTACTTCTAGTTTTGTCACATTCCAATCCATTTCCCACATTGCGGCTAATCTGATCATTTCACTACCCTGCCTAAAATCTTTCAAACTCATAGGATGGAACACAGACCCCCTAATAGGATATGTACTCTCTTATTAGACCAACTCCTGCCTATCTCCATCAGTCTCATTTCTTCCTGTACTCAAATGCGATGCTCCCAACATACTGAACCTCAGTTTTTAAGCTGCTGCTTGGCTCTCTCTGCCTTTCATACCCTTCTTCACATTTTAATACCCACCTAGAACAGTTTTCTACTCTCTCTTTCTCTGACCAATTATTATCTACCCTTTATGTCTCAGCTTAGATGTACGTCCTCCTTTGAAATGTTTTCTGACCACCCCAAACCTATGTCTGATGCCCCTTCTAGAATCTTCCTAGTGCTCTGCACAGCCATATCATACTATGTAATACAGCATGTTGCAATTTCCTTGTCTGTCTTTCCTGCTCTAAGAGGGCTAAAACTGTGTCTCTGTTATTTACAAATTTATTTCCAGATCTAAACAGAGTTCCTAGAAACAGAAATCACTCAATAAATGCCTGCTGAATGAATAAATGTGAATAGTCACTCTAAAATGCTATTGTCACTTAGAAGGAAAACAAAAACATAACAACTAACTTTATGGAACAGCTTATAATTAGGGAATCTTGGCTATGGATCCCTCAAATAAGTTATTTAGAAACATACAGGCATAATCTGAACAGTGTATGGGTATTTATGCATGTGATGAAAGTGTGAACTCAGACCAAAGCACCCACCAAATCAGCAGATAATTTTGCACCTTATACCATAAAGAAACCTACTACTGTAGTTGGCTGACATTCATAATTAATATCTTGTAATAACCCAAATGCCTTTATTTCTATCTGAATCTTTATGATAAAATTACTAATAAACCTCTTTCTCAACATGAATAACAATTACATTTCCTCTGGTAAAAGATATGCAAGTGCATTTCCCTTCATAAATGAGAGTTAGAGTCAATGAATGCAACAACTCTTTTTATCTCCACAACTCTGTTGCAGTAAAATGGTCATATAGAATTCTAGCAAAATGCCATACATTATCCTCCTTAAAAATTAGCATCTTTAGTGCCACAATGAATACTGATTTATAGACTTCTTAAATATCCTCTTATAACATTTTTTTAGCATAAGATAGCTAACATCTCTGAGTTAGAATGTATTAGAATAACATTACCCAGAGCAACCGCTGTAACTCAGTAGCTTCCCAGTTGAAAGACGCCTTTTCCTGCTGGGCTGAAAGTGAAGGCAGTGTTAGGAAAGCCCTTGCTTTCAACTTTTATTAGGTGGTAACTACAACCTAACAGGGCTAATTGAGTAGGGGAACTGTTACACAAATCATTTTAATCCTGAGCATCTTCACATACTGTGAATACTGCCTGTTGCTTGGTTTAAAGATTTTAACCTTTAAATTAATTACAAATTGTGCTTGTTTGTGATATCAGGCTTAATAGTCAGGGAGGAAAATAGCCCACCCAAGAATGAGTAATGCTTCAGGAAGTTGGGGAAGGGACCCCTATAGTCACTGTCCACTGTGCCCCGGGGGAGAAAAACCTCCTGTAGCATTGGTGTGTGAGCTGGAGGCTGTGGGCTAGGAACAGGGAAATAGAAGAAGGCAGGGTCTCTCTTAGATACTGGGACTCTTATCTCCTCTTGAGTTCTGATATTAGAAGAGACAAAGAAAAGCCTGAATCCATGCCCTGACCCTAAGCTGGGTTATACACCAGCGAGACCCTACTTTCTATTTCAAAAACAGCAACAACAATTCACACAGAAACTCTATAATTTAAACAGCACTGAACTAGTATATTAGTACAAAAATATGGTTAGATAGGATGAATCAAATCTAGTATTTGATAACACAACAGGGTGATTAAAATCAACAATAATTTATTATACATTTGAAAATAACTAAAAGAATATAATTTGAATGTTTGTAACACAAAGAAATGATAAATGCTTGAGGTGATGGATACCTGATTTACCTTGATGTGATTATTACACATTGTATGCCTGTAGCAAAATATCTTACATATCCCATAATGCACTGCTATATACCTGTAAAAACTAAATTTTTAAAAAACATAGCACTAAACTGTTTTCCAAGCACTGCTGGGATATTATTTTGGTCTCTGAAACCACCTTGGGCATGATGTAGATCCCTTTCTTCCCATCACATGTTTTACAGGAAAGCAAACAGAGCTATTACTTTTCCTGTTTTATGGATTGGAAACTGAGGCTTAGAGGGGTGTAGTGATTGGTCCAACATTATACAATTAATAATGGTGAAGTTAATGCTGGAACTCAAATATGTGACTCCTGGTTCAATTCTGATTGAAATGCTTTTTTATCTGTATTGTCCTGTATTGTTCATATATTACAGAGTCTCACAGCTTTGATAGTACATTCTTTCTGTTGCTCAGCCACAATTCTTAAAAAATAAAAGACTTCTTCATTCTTATACTAGTCTCGGTGGAAAAAAAGAGAACTGATACACATAGCAAACAAGCTATATAAACTTACCTCTCTCTAGAATAAATGGTCATATTTAGCAAATGTTTTCTGGCATGGGTTAGGCTAAAATGATAGCAAATAACAGTATAAGATTTATACTAGATAAACTGAAAGAGAATGAAAATATCTGAATCAAGATCTGGAAGTGCAGAAAAATATTGAGATGTGCTTCAGAGAATACCATATCTATTTACGGTAATGAAAGGAACAATTAGAAATTAGTTATACGCATTCACTTCTACTGAGGTTTGGAATTATAAAGGCCCATCAGAGTATTAACTTTTTCCCTCATAAGGGTTGAACTCTCTCTTAGCCAGGCAGCAGTGCAGGCCTATTCACCCTTAATTTTCCTTGAACATGGTCTTCTGGTGGAGTAGGACTTGGGTTTAATAGGAGGGCACTGATGCTGGAAAGCTGTTGCAAGCAAGAAACATTGATGTAGGAAGTTGGATCTTCATTTATGTGCAAACGTTATTATTTCTGGAATCCATTGGGTAGCAGGACCTGGCTTTGGATCATGGGCAAAAGTATGATACAGGTATTTACATAGCTTTGAAGTATCTCCACATGATACTTATAACTACAAATGGAAAAATAAGTGTAGAGAAACCTGGCAATCACCCCTTTGCATGTATGTGTATTAGTTTGCTAGGACTACCATAACAAAGTCCACACACTGGATGACTTAAACAACATAATTTTTTTTCTAAGAATCCTTGAAGCTAGAAGTCCAAGATCAAGGTATCAGCAGGGTTGGTTTCTTCTGAGGACTCTCCTTGGCTTGTAGCTGTCTGTCTTTTTCCTGTCCCTTCACATGTTTTTTTCTCTGTTGTCTGTGTCCTAATTTGCTCTTCTCATAAGGATGCCAGTCATATTGAATTAGGGTTCACCTTTATAAAGTCCTGTGTTGACAATTTTTCTTTTTTTTTTCCCCAGCATTTTAAAGATATCACTTGACTTGTGTAATTTCTGTTGAAAAAAATCTAATGTGTTCTTATGTTTGTCCCTTGTATGTTATATGCCTTTTTTTCCCCTCTGGCTGCCTTCCAGATTTTCTCTTTAGTTTTTAGCAGTTTGACTATAATACATTTAGGCTTTTTGTTTGTTTTTGATAATGTTAGTAGTCTCTGAACTTGAATCTGTGGTATGATGTATGTCATTAATTTTGAAAAATTACAAGCCATTGTCTTTTAAATTTTTCTTCTATTTTCAGTGGTCTCTCTCCTTTGTTTCTGGGAGCCCAATTGCATGCATATCAGACAATTTGATACTTTCTCACTGCTCCTAAATGTTCTGTCTCTCATACACTTTCTTTTCTTTTTTTTTATTTTTATGTTTCAGTTTAGGTAATTCCTATTAAGCTATTTGATTTTTTTTCTCCAGCCTAGTAGACATGCTGGAGAAAAAAAATCAAATGGCTTGTAAGTACTGATAAGTATAGAAGGCATTCTTTATTCTCACCATTTTTATTAATATTATTTTACTGTTTTTATTTGATTCCTTGTTATATTTTCATCTTGCTGCTGAAATTTTTCCATCTGTTTATGCATGTTGTCCTCCTTTTCCACTATTTTCTTTAACATATTAATTAGAATTATTTTAAATTATTTCTCTAATAGTTCCATTATATGAATCATATATCTCTGTGTGTGGTTCTGTTGAATTGCTGTGCCTCTTGACAGTGTTTTTGTTGTCGTTGTTTTGCTTTGTTTTGTTTTGCTCTTCTTTGTGTTGTAAATCTGGGTTAAAAGCCAGACATTGAGTACAGAACACTTGAGACTGAGGCCAATGGTATTTGTGTCTGGAAATGCAACACTTCTGCTGACTTTTAGTGTGCAGAGTTGAGTCAATTTAATCATGTGTTGAGCTAGTCAAGATTTCAGTTTCGTGGTAAAAGTTATCCTCAATATACCACTGGCTTCACATTCCTCTAACATTTCCTTGTACTTAGTGTGAGGTCTGGGCTGCTGGTGGATTTTTTTTTCAATATTCCTGTATGGCCTTCAGCTTTAGGTTTTCTCTATGAATCTATACCTCAAAGAGGGTCTTTTTCTATGATCTTGTCCCTTCACATAGCAAATTGTTGTTACTTGTTCTTATTTGAGGCTTAATCACCTGGGTGTGGTGGGGGCTGGAAGGGTATTCTCTATAACCTCTGTTCAGCCTCAGTTTGGGGCAAGCCCAGCATTCCTGGCTTCCAGGGGTGGACTTTCTCAGTGATCCCTCTCCCACCCTAGTGGTAGATCTCCAGTGATCTGGGCCCAGGATGGTTTCCTATCTTTCCTCTGAGGGTAGGCAGTTTTTCTGTTTTCTTCTCCTAGCCTCAATAGGTCTTTACTTGAGAATGATAGTATTTGCCAGCCATCCCCTAGTGACACAAGCTTGTTTTTCCATGGGGAAGAAGGACCTGGGCAGAGCTCTGTTGTCTTTCCTCTTTCCTGCAGCAATGGCTGCTCCCCTTCCCCAAGCCTACAATACAGTAGCTTTTTTTTGAGATCTGATGCCCTGTTCCCAATCTTTCTAATGAACCCCACATGAGGTTAATAAAGAGACTTCATGTAATCCCAGTACTTTGGGAGGCCAAGGAGGGTGGATCATGAGGTCAGGAGTTCCAGACCAGCCTGACCAACATGGTGAAACCCTGTATCTACTAAAAATACAAAAATTAGCCAGGCATGGTGGCACACGCCTGTAATCCCAACTACCCGGGAGGCTGAGGCAACAGAATTGCTTGAACCCGGGAGGTGGAGGTTGCAGTGAGCCGAGATCGCACTACTGAACTCCAGCCTGGGCGACAGGGCAAGACTTCATCTCAAAAAAATAAAATTAAAACAAGGAAACTTCAAATAGTTAGAAACTCCCTCATATCTATGGCTCTATGCTCTCACACTAGCTCACACTCTGATTTTAGCTATTTGTTAAAAGTTTAGCTGAAATCTTATTTGTTTCCATGGCTGCACCACATACTTTCAGTCCTCTGTCTTCTGACCCAAATAAGCCAGAGCTTGTATCCTGCATCTGCTAAAAGGTGCCTGTTTTTCTTTAGACTTCAGACTAACTGGTTTCCCTGCCACATCAACTCTCTGATGGGTTCAAGAAAGGTTGTGATTTTATATATTGTCCATTTCTTCTTCTTGTTAGGTTGGAAGCAACTTTCTTTACAACTTTCTACATTCTTAGTGGATATTCTGATGTATTCTTCTTAACAAAATTGTGTCCATACTCAAAGCTTCTCAAGCCATAAATGTTGGGAATCATAGCAGGTATAGAAAGGGGGCAAGATATGACCTTTAAGTTTCAGAAGACCATCAATGGGTGTGATTTTACTTGGATATGGGTTACTAAGGCTGACAGGAGAAAATAAATGCTGAAAGAACATTTGGTATAAGTCCTTTGGAATTTATTGGCATTCTTTTTAAGTAGTGTATGACCAACTTTTGTAAATGTTGCATGAACACTTGGAAAGGGGTACTAATTTGTGATTAGTGATTAAATTAAAGTGACTAATTTTATAGATTAAAGTCTGATTGATAGTGATTGAAGTCCTTATTAATTTTTATTCATTATATTATTTAAAATTTGTGTCAATTTTTATATTCTTGAGTGGTCAAACATGTTTTTATCACTTTGTTCTCATAATTCTAATAGTTTTGATAAAAGCTAGCCTATAATAATGTGAAATAAGGAATTTAGTACAATTTTACTTCTTTCTGCTCACCGTTACAGTCTTTATAACATAATATAAAGTTATAAAACTAGATATTATTTTTGTTGTATATCACTTTCCAGATTGTTTTTACTTTAGCACTTTTAAAAAACAATAATTAAATAAATATTTCAACAGAACTATGTATGTGAACTGATATAATTGTACTTGCAATCCTTTTCTACTCCAACTTCATCTTTCTTGAGTTCCCACACTTGCTTCACATTATCTGTCAGTTAGGTTGTACCTTAGAATAACCTTTTCAGGAAGAATACATGGGTGGGATATTTTTTGAGCTCTTACCTATGTAGAAATGTCCTTCACTGCTACAATTCATAAGCTCCTCTTTCAGCTATAGTAGTTTTATATTGCTGAAAGTTAGAAGTTGGAAACACAATAATTACTGATGAGAGGAGCTTCAGTGGAAGTAGTGTCTTTATGTGTCTTAAAAATCGGTTCTCTTCTAGCAGGAGGAAGAATGATCAGGCTGTCTGGTTGTAGCCTGGGCTCCATATCCCAAGTGTAGGTGTAATGCAGTTGTTTCGTTTCATGTGTCTGAATGATTGTTCTATCCTGTTCAGACACTCTCCCTCCCAGAATATTTCCTTCATGAAACTCACTTTAGTTTGAATGCTATCATTGAATGATTTCATTAGTTTCTGGTGTCATTCAGACTGTGTTTTCTGCCTTTTCATGGCTATTTCAATGGGAGACTGAAAAGGAATAAATCAGGCATGAATAGCTGACCTCTTTTACAACCTTTAGTGTTATTCCTTCATTAAAGAAATATTTATGCAGGCCAGGCACGGTGGCTCAAGCCTGTAATCCCAGCACTTTGGGAGGCCGAGACGGGCGGATCACGAGGTCAGGAGATCGAGACCATCCTGGCTAACACGGTGAAACCCCGTCTCTACTAAAAAATACAAAAAAATAGCCGGGCGAGGTGGTGGGCGCCTGTAGTCCCAGCTACTCGGGAGGCTGAGGCAGGAGAATGGCGTAAACCCGGGAGGCGGAGCTTGCTGTGAGCTGAGATCTGGCCACTGCACTCCAGCCTGGGCGACAGAGCGAGACTCCGTCTCAAAAAAAAAAAAGAAATATTTATGCAGTACCTATTTAAAGGTTACATTATATTTCAAAAAGTTTACTTAACCATGCTCAAAAGTTTAATCATGTTTAGACACTTGTGTTATTTTAGATTATGTGTTAGTAAAATAGTTACTTATTAAGAAACAATGTATTAAGATGCAGTCTTAAATGTAGAAGTCTTAGGCCAAAGGTTGTGATAATTTGAATAAAACTCTGTATGTAATCCCAAATTCCTTTCCCAAAAGGTCATCACCTTTCAACTTCTACCAACAAATGGTTATGAGCGAAGGTTTAGCTTTTTGCTATCAGAGATTACTCTAACCAGCATATGCCTGACTACCAGGAAGGAACTAATATCAAAGAAATGGCTGAGCACAGAAGCCCCTTGCCCTATGGGCAATGTGATAGAGTTGCATGGAGAGGTTGGAACTCAGTCCCTGGCCAAAAGGTGAGAAAGAAATTCAAAGCGAGTCAAGTCATAGGTGAAACTAGAATGAACAGGAGAAGCCAAGAAGAGGAAATGAATAGGTTAAATTGCTAGGAAATTTAGCAGATGGGCTAAAGAAGGAATGGGAGATGGAGAGTCCAGACCAGATGCTGAAATCATAAGGACAGGGTATAGATAATACCAGGACAATTTTCTACTGTGAACAAAAAAGTATCAGCATAGCCAGAGAAGCAGAGGCCTAGAGCCATAACTTCCCAAAAGGAACTCCGGAAGAATCCATCCAGAACCTTCAGTGAATCCTCTCTACTCTTAAAGATCCCTTATTACTTACTGTGAAAGCCATGGCACCTTCTTGGGTGTCTCCACTAACGCAACAATACAGTGCTGGGGTCATAGTGGTTCTCAGTAAGTGCTTGCAGTATGGTCATTGAGCCCAATTTCTGTATCTGATGACTAGATTTTTCCCAATTCAGTGCAGAGGGGAGACTCTCACTAAAATCCAAACCAGCTAAACTCACCACCTTTCACCTACTAGGCTGTAAGTGTCAAAGGAAAGGAAGAAGTTTCAAAACCAGACATGGACAAAGGTCCGGTAGCTCCAGGGTGGATGTCTAAGTCCTTGAAGAATATAAAGAACAGCTCCCAGGCTGGGTTGAAAGCTCCAATTTTATTTTAAAATGTGATTAGGAGCTGGGGAAGCTGATGCTTTTTGAAACACTCTGGACTCCAGCATCTGTAGCAGCTCTGAATTATTTGGCGGCTTAATTTGCAGCAGGCAAGTTGAACAGTGAGGATTTTTCAGTAGCAGTGGCTGAACTAACATTTCCCCCCCCACATTTTTTAAAGCCCACAGAATGGTAACTGAATAGCTCATTATTTCCTTTGAAAAGGCTGGACTCTGCAGGTTGTCTCCACCTTTGCTGTTCCCTCGGTGGTGCTGGCTTTAAATAGTTCAGCCCTAAGTGCTCAGGTTGCTTTGGAAGTCAAAAATCTCTGACTTTGATCTCTCCATTCGTATCAGAAAAGCACCAAACGCTGATCCAAACCACTCCAGGGGTTTCTAGAGCAAGCTAATATCTCAGTAATAAAGTACCTTAAAATCGTATTCTACTATCCCATTTTCAAAGAATTTTGCATACAAAATCTTATTTTAAAATGTAAAATTAATATCTCACTCTGTGTGATGGTTAATTTTATGTGTCAACTTAATGGGGACATAGGATCCCCTGATAGTTGGTTGAACATTATTTCTGGGTGTGTCTGTGAGGGTGTCTGGGAAAAAACTGGCGCTTGACATTTGAATTGGCGAACTGAGTTAAGCAGATGCCCACCTCCCCTCTTCTATGTTGGTGGGCATCATCCAATCTATTCACGGCCAGAATAGAACAAAAGGGAGGCAGAGGGAAGGTTGAACTTGGACTTTGCTTGACTACTTGAGCTGGGACTTTCATCTCCTGCCCCCAGTATTCCTGGTCTCAGGTCCTCAGACTTGGCCTTGAGTCTGTCCCTCCAGCCTCTAGCTCTCAGGCCTTCAGCCCACACCACTAGCTTTCCTGCGTCTCCAGCTTGCAGATGACAGACTGTGGGACTTTACAGCCTTCATCGTCTTGTGAGCCAATACAAATATACCTCTTTATATACATATATATTTACTTATAACATATTATAAATGCCAATAAGAGATTGTATATGTTCAATAGGTATATAATCTCTGTTGGTTCTACTTCTCTGGAGAACTCTGACTGATACACTGTTTGAGAAAGGCAGTCCCATTTAACAGAGGAAGCCGCTAGACAGAGAAGTAGGTGACACCTCTTTAAGACAATAAGCTAGCTAGGGAAAAAAACCAAAAACAAAATGAAATGGGTCCTAGGAAAGCATCACTGACCAAGTGTTTCCTCTATAATCTCACACATTTTAGTCACTGAGGGTGGGAATAAATTTGATAAAAATATGCAGGCACTGGAGGGGAGACTTGCGCAACAGGGCTGCATTTCTAAAACCTTCCCATCTCTTTCAGGGCAGGCATGTCCCAGGTCCCGAAAACCTTCCTGTAGGCAGCTTCTTCACCAAGCATTCTCTCCATGAAGGATTCTGTTGTGGAAAGCCAGCCCCTCCTCAGTCTGTTCAGGTGTGCCTGTGGATTATCCTCAGATGATTCTGACATTAGCCTGCTGGCAGAAATGTTTTGTGAGAGTCTATTTCTAGTGGCAAGATTAGAGTTCCTAAAGCTAGAAATTAGATATAGCACGTGGTGCAAAATAAACCTCCACATTCAGGACCTTGCGCAGTCTCACTTTAGCTTGGGAGCCTGGGTAAAAACTGTCACCCACTTCACAAAAGCAGGGTCGGGACCAAATGGGAGAGGTCACAGGGGAACGACAGAGATGGGAATTATTCGGAGAGCATGAAAACCAACCTCCTCATGTGACAGATGCATAAACTGAGGCCTTGAATTAGTAGTAGGTTCAAGAGTAGAAACGAAACCTCCTGATTGCTCATTTGATGTTTCCCTTAACCCATGCAACTACTAAAATCATTCGGCTGATCCAGGTAGGAAGAGGCACTTATGAGATCTGATCTCTTGGATGCTGTCTACATAATTGGCATCTGGAAGTTTGCTTAGCCTTTCTTGGAATGATCGTTTTCATGCCTACTGCCTCTATTCTGACTGGTGCCAACTTTTGTGCTCAAGAATCATGCCACAGTACTAGTGCCAAGGGATGCCTGTCCAGTGGTGATGGGAGTACTAACACTGTAGTTATCACTATGAAAATGTAAAAAAGACAGCCTTATTGACCTGGTCTGTCAAATGGGAAGTTGGCTCTTTTAGGGAGCTTTGGAGCAGGGAGAAAACCAGTTCTCTCTGTATTTTATCCTGTCTATCATCCTGATATCCAAGCTTGCATTACATTTCAGAGCATGATAAGTCCATTTCCTCATCCCTTGACAGAGGCCAGAATAACATTAATCAGATTGATTCTTATTCTCTCCTCTCTGTGTAGCCATTAGACATGTGTTCTGCTGGAGTCAGCCCAGTGTGGACTTAATTAATCCCCACCAGTTATTGTATATTGCTTACCTTCTTACTGATATTTAGTTCTTGAAAAACTGACCATGGGCAGGGAGCAGAATGCAGATGCATGCCAATGAGTCTGGATGGTGTGGAGCAAGTCACGCTGAAGGCGTGGAGCAAGTCACGCTGAAGGCATGGAGCCACATCCCCATCTGGTCTTCATCCATACATACACAGCTTATTTTTCCCTTCTACGCTAGCAAGGGCAGGTGTTCAAATGCCCATATTTGTGGTAAAAGAGTTGTGATTCATAGAGCCATCTCATTTAACATCCCAAGCCTGAACTATCTTTGATTGGTTCAGAGATTTGCCTGGGCCCAACTTCTTTCTTCGGTAAGGGAGATCCAGGGAAATGATATAAAGACAAAAATCAGAGGCATAATATGTACAAATAAAAAGAAATTCAAAGTAAGGAAGCTCCGTTCAGCCCAGGCAACCTGAGTATTAAAAGGTGAACAATTTTATCAAATATATACATATAGATGTTAAATATATATGATAAATATATCTTTCACTTAGCTCATCGATTCGTATACAACTTTATTGTTCAAGGATAATCTTAATGCATCATTTCTGTAAGGAAAATGAGTTGACTCTTGTGGCAGATTTTAACTATAAAAAATGGCACATAGCTGGGAGTGGTGGCACACACCTTTAGTCCCAGCTACTCAAGAGGCTGAGGCTGAAAGATTGCTTCAACCCAGGAGTTCAAGGCTGTAGTGAGCTATATCATGCTACCGCACACCAGCCTGAGCAACAGAGCAAGACCCTGTCTCTTAAAAAAATTAAATAAATAAAGGCATAGCAATATTTCCATACAACATAATCTCCCCAAACCTCGGCACTCTCCATCAAGAGATAAAGGTTATTTCCTTTCCTTTTACCCTTAGCAGGCTTGTGACTGTGTCACATAGAGAATGTGGTGGACGTGATGTCACGTGACTTCTGAAGCTGTCCTAGAACAGATGAGAGAACTTCTTCCCAGTGCACTCTCTATCTCTCTTGCTCATGTGCTTGCCCTTGGAACTAAGTTATCAAGTTGCAAGAAAGCCCAAGCTACGTGGAGAGGTTCCTGTATCTGCTCTGGTTGAAAGTCTTATTTAAGGTTTCAGCTGAGAATCAACATCGACTCCCAATTATGTGAGTGAACAAGCCTTCGGGTAACTTTGATGCTAACTCTGCAAGCTGTTAACAGATGCTATGGGGTGCAGGTGAGCTATTCCTGCTGAGCCTCACTCACCAGATTCCTGAGTATAATAAATGCTGTCATTGTTTTAAGCTACTAAAATTTAGAGTGGCTTGTTGTACAGCCCTGGTAAGTAGAACAGGTTTTATTGTGTGAAGTAGAAAACTATCATAACAAAAACCAAAATATGTGAAAGTGGCTTTGGGAGTAAGGAGAAGGCAGAAGTGAATGAACCCTGAAGAGGTTGTTAGCTGAGGCCTGATTGCCCTGAGGAAGTTGTCTGTGAGGGCTTAAAAAAGTGAGGAAAATGTTATTGGGAGCTTGAGGAAAGGGTACCTTTGACATAAAGTGACAGAAAATTTAGCAACACTGTCACCTGTAATGACATAGCAGATAGAAAGTTTACCTAATGAACTGCATGATCTAGCTGAGGAGATTTCCAGGCAGTGTGTTCAAGATGTCTCCTAGCTTCTAGTTGTTCATAGTAAAATGCAAGAGAAAAGCTATAACTGAAGAAGGGATGGTTAAATAGAAAGGAACCAGGATGTACTGGGTTCAAAAATTACAACTCCCTTTTATTACCAGCCTCTCCATATAGCAAATAACGCTAAAATTAAGAAATGGCCGCCGGGTGTGGTGGCTCACACCTGTAATCCCAGCACTTTGGAAGGCCGAGGTGGGTGGATCACCTGAGGTCAGGAGTTCGAGACCAGCCTGGACAACAGCTCGAAACCCGTCTCTACTAAAAATACAAAAAAAAAAAAAAATTAGCCAGGTGTGGTGGTGTACACCTATAACCCCAGATATTCAGGAGGCTGAGGCAGGAGAATAACTTGAACCCAGGAGGCAGAGGTTGCAGTGAGCCGAGATCACACCACTGCACTCCTACCTGGGTGACAGAGTGAGACTCCGTCTCACAAAAAAAAAAAAAAAAAAAGGAAATGGCTTCTCGGCAAAAGTCAGATTGAGAGCTATTATCAGGAAGGTCAAATATAGAGCTTTATCTACAGATGAAGACAAGATTGTGACCAGAAAACCCTGTGGTGAGATATCAGAAACATTTAAGACGGTATCTCAAACTGAAAAAAAAAAAAAAAAAATCTTGCTCCAATTATTGTAAGGTTATTTCTCATGGATAATTTCTATTTTATTAAAAAGAGAGCTTCTAAGAATCTTAAAGGTGTTGTCTCACAATAGCCCTGCGGGAAGCCCACGACGGAGGAGGCCGTACCTCAAAGGAATTTCAATGGTTATGGCTTTTGTCTGATGGAGTAAACTTTAATAAAATTTAACTAGAAGAAAAAGGATGATATAAAATGGAAAGAGCTCCACAAACTAGGAATAGAAGGGAAGCTCCAACTTGCAAAGGGCATCTACAAAAGTTTACAGCTTTGTCATTCTTAAGGAAAGGCTTTCCTCCCTAAAATCAGGTAGTCCATTCTCTGTCAAGTAGTCCACTCTCAACACTTCTACTCAACAGTATGCTGATATCTCTAGCCAAGGAAAGTAGGAAAGAAGAAGAAAGTAAAGACATTGATATTGAAAATGAATAAATAAAGCTATCTCTATTTTCACAAGTGCCGTACATAGAAAATACTAATGAATACACACACATACTCACCCTCTTAGAACTAATAAATAAAAGCAAAATACAGGATCAATGTACAAAAATTCATTGTATTTCTATACACTAGCAACAAATAATCTGAAAATGAAATTAAGTATAAAATTCCATTAAAATTGCATCTAGGGGATTAACATACTTAGGAATAAATGTAACAGAAAAAGTTCAAAAATTATACTCTTAAAACTGCAAAACAACATTGATTAATTAAAGAAGATCTAAATAAATAGAAATACATCATATGTTCATGGATTTGAAGTCTTAATATTGTAAAGATGGTGATATGCTCTAATTGATCTATAGATCCAATACAATTCCTGTCAAAATCATAGGTGTCTTGTAGTACTTGACAATATATTTCTGAAATGTATATGCAAATCAATGGACCAAGAATAGTCAAAATAATCTTGAAAAATAAGAATAAATTTGAAAGGTTAACACTTCCCAATTTTATACTTACCACAAATATACAGTAATCAAGACAATGTTGTACTGGCATAAGGATAGACATATAGATCAATGGAATAGCAGTGATAGCCCAGAAACAAGGCCTTTACATTTGTGATCAATTGATTTGTGACAATGGTATCAGGACAATTCAATGGGGGAAATAATAGTCTTTTTGAGAAATGGTATTGGAACAACTGGATATACATATGCAAAAATACACCATACACAAAATTATCACATAATGGATTGTTGACTTAAATTTAAGGATTGAAAGTAGAAAACTCGTGGAAGAAAACATAGAAGTAAATCTTTGTGATCTTGGTTTAGGTGATGGTTTCTTAGATATGACACCAAAAGCAAAAGTAACAAAATAAAAAATGATAAATTGGATTTTATTGAAATTGAATACTTTTATACTATAAACCATGTCATCAGCAAAGGGGAAAGAAACCCCAAAGAATTAGAGAAAGTATTTGCAAGTCATATATCTGTTAAGGGAATTGTATCCAGACTATATAAATAACTTTTAGTACTCAACAATAAAAAGATAACCCAATTTAAAAATGGGCAAAGGATTTGAATAGACATCTCTCCAAAAAAGATTCACAAATGGCCAATAAGGACATAAAAATATGCTCAACATCATTTGCCATTAGAAAATGCAAATCCAAACCACAATGAGATGCCATATCACACCCATCAGGATAGCTGCAATCAAAAAGACAGATAATAAGTGTAGGAAAGAATGTGCAGAAATTGCAACCTTCATACATTGCTGATGGCATGTAAAATGGTGCAGCTGCTTTGAAGAACAGTTTGGCAGCCCCTCAAAATGTTAAACATAAAGTTACCGTACAGCCCAGCAATTCTACTCCTTGGCATATACTCCTCCAAAACAGAAACATACTTCCACCAGAAAAAATGTCTACAAAAATATTCATAGCAGCATTATTCATAATAGCCAAAGGGTGGAAACAGCCCAGAAGTCCATCAACTGACAAACAGATAAGTGAAATGTGATGTCCTGGTCCAACAGAATTTCATTTAGTAATAGAAAAGAAGGAACAGTAGTTCATTCAGTAGGTATCTGCTACAACATGTATAAACGATGAAAACAATACATCGAGTGAAAGAAGCTGGACACAAAAGATCACATATGTTATCATTTTATTTATATGAAATGTCCAGAAAAACCAAGTCCCGAGAGTTAGAAAGTAGATTAGTAGTTGCCTAGAGCTGGGAGGTTTTTGGGGCAGAGAAATGAGCAGTGAATGCAATTGGGTCTGAGGTTTCTTTTTGGGGTGGCGAAAACGTCTTAAAATCAGATTGTGCAAAGATTGCAAAGCTCTTTGAAATTATTTAAAAATAATTTCATTGTACACTTTAGTGAGTAAACTGTATGGTATGCAAATTATATCTCAATAAAACTTTATTTTAAATTTTTAAAAGTGTCAAGATTGTGAAAGGCTGAAAAACTGTCACAGATTGAAGGAGACTAAAGAGATGTCTAAACGCAATGAGGTATCCTTAATTGGATCCAGAAATTTTAGGGCATTCATGGAAAATTTAGGGAAAAACTTGGAAAATATGAACAAAGTTTGTAGTTTTATGTTAAAAACAAAATAAAGAAAAAAAAAGAAAAAGAAAGAGGCCTTTGGACTCTAGAATGACTACAGGCAAGAACCAGCCAAACAGAGGGCCCAAGCAGGAGCCCAGAGAACAGAGCCCAGAGAACGGAGCCAAGGGGAACAGTGAATCACTCCCAGGAAGTAGAACAGAGCCCTAATCAAGGATTGGCAAGTATTTCACATTTGCTATCAACCAGTAGTCACTGGGTGCTTCCAGTTTTCCCACTTCACTAATGAGACATCCGTTATGATTATCTCATACTTGTCACACAATTTGGATTATTAGGTGTGTAGGGCACAGATAACTCATCTCTTTAGTTCCCAGTTCTTCGTACTTGGAATTCTTGAAGATCAGACTCAAGGAGCCTTCCCTATTCCTGTATCTGACTTAGATGATAGGATTCTGAATCTTCTCTACATTTAAAATATAATGCTGAAATGGGATGTCTTTTTAAAAAAATTATATCTATACATCTTTTTGGGGTAGGATGAGTTTTGGAAGATTCTAAGAAGAGCGCTGAGTATTTTGTATGTGAGAAGAAGGGGTATGATGCCAGATGACAGTCTGTGGCAGAATGTATTTTTAAGAATAGTTGCAACAATATTTCTGGTCTCATATATTCTTCTAGCACTTTGGCATTCCCCATGAGGAGCTGAAGTCTATTTCCCCATCTCTTAAACCTGGGCAGGCTTGTGACTGCTCTGACAAGTAGAATGAACTAGGAGGGAAGCAGTATGACTTCCCTGGCTAGGTTAGAAAAGATGATATAGCTTCTGTCTGGTTTCCCTTCTCTTGGATATTCACTCTTAGAACCTGGGCTCAGGTTTGTAAGAAAGCCCAGGCCACATTAAGAGGTCACATGTAAGCCCCAGTATCCACCATCAGATATTTGAGTTAGTGAGAGATGATTCTAATGTCCAGCCTCGGAACTGATGTTGCTAATGTAAGTGGAGCTTACATTAAGGAGAGATGAGTTATCCTTGCCAAACCCTGCACAAAATAAATGATATTTCATTTGATAATAACAATAAATATTTAGCCCTTGAGCAAAATAAATGATGTCATTGCTTCAAGCCATTAAATTTGGGGGTTGTTTGTTATACTGAGATATCCTGGCATGTTACAGTGTTGACCTGAAGACAATTCCAGTGGCAAGTCTTTCTTTTTACCTAGCATATGGCACTTACCACTTTTTAAAAAACTGAAACGCAACTGACATACAAAAATGCACAGGTTTCAAATTTCTAATAAATATGATGACTTTTGACAATTTTATATACCCGTATAACCACATCCCAGAAGAAGAATTAGAATGTTTCTATTGCCAACGAATATTTCCTCATCTCCTCTCAGTGGCATACTGGAGCCAGCTCTCCGTGACTGTGGGAGTCAACTGTTCGCATGCATTCCTAACTCCTAGTTCAGTCACATCACATTGGCAGCCAGAAATCTTGGAACTGGAAGTATTCACAGCATAAAAATCAACAAATGCTACAAATCAAAACTTTCACCCACCCACCACCCCAGCTAGTTCTAAACATTTAACAGATACTACTGATCCTTCCCCTTTTCTATCAATTCCTCCACCCTCCAGAGGCAAATCCTTTTTATTGCTCTCATTGTAGTGAGTTTTGCCTGTTCTTGGATTTCTTACAATGGGATTATCCAGTGTGTATCCTTCTGGATCTGCTTTCTTTCACTTAAAATAATATTTGGAAATTGATCCATACTGTTGCATATGTCAGTATTCACTCCTTTTTAATTGATGAATAGCACTCATTGTCTAAACATACAACAATGCCATTGTCTTTTTTCTTGTTGATGGACATTTTGAGCTGCTTCCAATATTGAATTATTTTGAATAATGCCTTTGTGATAGTAGTGCTTGTCTTTCAGTAGACATATGTTTTCAATTCTTTTGAGTGATATGGGAGTGGGTTGCTGGGTCATAGAATAGATCTATGCTTAACATTATCAGAAAAAGAGAAAGAGTTAACCAAAGTGCTTTTACCATTTTACTCTGCCATAAGCAATATATGAAAGTTTTCATTGTTCCACGTTTGCCAAGATTTAGTATTATTGATATTTAAAACATTTTATTTTGACAAATTGTGGGCACATAATGGTGTTTCATTTTGGTTTTAATTTGTGTGTTCCTGATAACTAATGATGCTGAGCCTCTTTCCAGGTGATCAATCTTGTGATCAACACTGGTAAAGGGTTTTTTTTTAAGTACTTTGTCTACCTTTCTCTTGGGTTGTTTTCTTGTTATTCATTCGTAACAGATTGAGAATATCCATATGTTCTTTATGCAAGTCGTTTGTCCTAGCTGTCTATGTATGTATGTATGTATGTATGTATGTATCTATCTATCTATCTATCAATCAATCAATCAATCATCTACCTACCTACCTACCTATCAATATTTTTTCCAGTCTGTGGCTTGCCTTTTTTTTCTAGTTAGTGGTTAAAAAACAAAATTATTTAACTATCCCTACGTTACAAAGATATTCTCTTTTGTTTTCTTTTACAAGTTTGGAGTTCTAGCTAATGTTGGAATTTATAATCCATCTTAAAATTAGTATTAGTCACTGGAGTCAGATATGGAGTGAGAATTTTTTTTTTTTTTTTTTTTTGGTCTTTTTTTGAGATGGAGTCTCGCTCTGTTGCCCAGGTTAGAGTGCAGTGGCATGATCTTGGCTCACTGTAACCTCCACCTCCAGGTTCAAGCGATTCTCATGCCTCAGCCTCCTGAGTAGCTGAGATTACAGGCATGCACCACCATGCCTGGTTAATTTTTGTATTTTTAGTACAGATAGGGTTTTGCCATGCTGGCCAGGCTAGTCTCGAACTCTTGACTTCAAGTGATCTGGCTGCCTCGGCCTCCTGAAGTGTTGGGATTACAGGCATGAGCCACCACGCCCAGCCTGTTTTGTTTTTTATTGCTGATTTTTGCAAGGGGGTTACCAATTTTTTAATTTTTCAAAAGGATAAACTTTTGAATATTTTGATTTTTCTCTATTTGACTTTTATAGAGTTTCGTATAAAGGGAATCATATTATATGTACTCTTGTCTGTATCTTAATAAGACAGAGTGCACTTAATATAATGATAAGATAGATTATAATTATGAGATGCATCCACATTGTCGCTCATATTCATTGTTGGTTTCTTTTTATTGCTTAGTAGTATTCCATTGTATGGATATACTACAGTTGGAGGACATTTGGGCTGTTTCTAGTTTTGGGCTATTATGAATATAGCCACTGTGAATATTTGAGTAGAAATTTTTGTGTAGATACGTGTTTATATTTTTCTTGAGTGTATATCTAAGAATAAGATTGCTGAGTTGTGTGGTATTTATATGTGTGATCATTTTAGAAACTCACAATTTATTTTTTAAGTGGTTTTACCACTTTACAATCCCACCAATAATGCATGTGAATTCTTGTTGCTCCACAACCTCATCAACAATTAGATTTGCCAGTCTTTTAAAATTGTAGCCATTCTAACGTGCATGCAATAGTATACCATTGTGAGGGGTTTTTATGGTGTGTGTGTGTGTGACAGCGTCTCACTCCATCACCCAGGCTGGAGTGCAGTGGCGTGATCTTGGCTCACTGCAACCTCCACCTCAGTCAGGTTCAAGCGATTCTTGTGCCTCAGCCTCCGGAGTAGCAGAGACCACACATATGCACCACACCTGGCTAACTTTTGTAGTTTTAGTAGAGACAGGGTTTCCCCCATTGGCAGGATGGTCTCAAACTCCTGACCTCCAATGATCTGCCCACCTGGCCCTCCCAAAGTGATGGGATTATAGGTGTCAGCCACCGCACCCAGCCCATGATTGTGGTTTTAACTTATATTTTTCAGGTGATGAATGATGCTGAGCATATTTTCATTTGTTAGTTGACCATTTCTTAATGGTGTCTTTGGAAGAGCAGTTAATGATTTTAATGAAGTACAATTTATCCAACTTTTATGCTTTATACTTTTTGAGTAACATGTCACAAAACTTTTTCTCTAATTAGTTTTTTTCTAGAATTTCTAAAATTTTACTTTTACTTCTAGGTCTATCCTTTATTTTGAATTTGTTTTTGGTTACAAGGAGAGGCTAAGGTTGAAATTCTTGTGTTTTCTTAGGAAGGACCAGTTGTTCCAGAATTATTTGCAGAAAAAGTTCTTATTTCTCAATTAAATTATCATGTCCTTTCTTTAAAAATCATTTTCAGTTTCATGCTCCCTAATGATTAATGATGTGGAATATTTTCACGCCATTTTTACCTCATTTGCCATTTGAATATCTTTTTTGAAAAGTGTCTATTCAAATCTTTCCCCATTTTTAAAATTTAAAATTTTTTTGTCTTCTAATTTTTGAGTTGTAACAGTTCTTAATTCATTCTTGATATAAGCTTTTTCTCAGATGCATATTTTGGAACTATTTTCTCCTAGACTGTGGCTACTAACGGTGCCTTCAAAAGCAATGTTTAACATTTTTATGAATTCCAATTTATTGAAATTTTCTTTTGATGCTTTTTGATTCTTAAATATTTTCTAAACATAAGATAATTAAGATTTCATCCTGATTCTTCTAGAATATTTACATTTTGAGCTCCCACATTTGTTTTCTCATCTATTCTGTGTTTCTTGTTGAGGTAGATAAAGATTGAAATTCTTTTGTAGATGGCTCTCCAATTGTTCCAGCAATGTATCTTGAAGAGGTTGCTTTTACTCTACTGAATTGCTTTGGCAGCTTTGTTGAACATCAATTGACCACATATATGCGTGTCTATTACTTGATTTTCTATCCTGTTTCATTGCTGAATATATCTGGTTTATCCAAACCATGCAGAATCAATTATTCTAGCTTTATAATGAGTATTAAAATTTTAAATTGGGTTTTCCTTGTTATTTTTAAAGCTGTTTTGGTTATTTTAGAAAGGTGATTTGCTAATGTAATCCCACTACATTTTCATATAACTTACAGAATCTATTTTTTTTTATTTGTAAGGGAAAAAAGTCTGCTGTACATTTTGATTGAGATTGTATTGAACCTGTACATTAATTTGGGAGAGAATTTGTTATAGGATCAACAGGTTCATATACCTATCACACAGTAACAGACCAATTACACTGAGAGTAGGGTTTACAGCAAAGAAAAAGTCTAATGATCACAGGGCAATGAGTGAGGACATGGGAAAAGACCCTCAAATCAGCTTCCTGAGGATTTCTGGGCTGGAGTTTTTAAAAGGATCATGGAGGGCAAGGGACTAGAAAATTTGGATCATTGATTGATTGGCATAAGGGAGATGAAATACTCTGAATGTGGAAACTGCATTATTTTGTGAGTCACCTCCTGTGGGGTCTTTCAGACTAGCTGACATCAGTAGTTTCACTGGTATGCAGGACCTGAAAGAATGTCTCATATGGAAAAGGTAATGTTTTATAATGTTCAAGATATTATCTATAGAGTAGATAAGGGAAACTATAATCTTATAATAGGATCTCCATGATTTTGAGGCAACAGGCACCAAACAACTCTGAGGAAGCAGGTCAGAGAGCACCTGATTTACTTAGTGATTAATGCTAAATGTGCTGAAACTTGTAATAAATCTTACATATTTCCTGTCATATTTACCCTAAGTATTTTTTATATGGGCTTGGTATTCTCCAACGTGGTATATCAATTTATTTCAATCTAAAGGCACTTATTAGTTCTACTAGCATTTTTGTTGATTCTGTAGGATTTTCTACATAGGTGAATGCTGGCTGAGGATAATGTTAGTCTCTTCAATTTTAATTTGCATAAATTTTGTTTCTTTTTTTCATCTTATTCACTGATTAGAACTTTGGTACAATATTGAAAAATATTGATGAGTATGGATATATTTGTCTTTCTCCTGCCATTGAAAGGAATAATTAAGTCTTTCATAATTATGTGATGTTAGCTATGGCTTTTTTCAGGGATGTCTTATACCAGATTAGGCAAGTTCTTTTATTTTCCAAGTTTTCCAAGAGCTCTTTTGTTTTTTGTTTTCAGAAATAAATGATGGATTATGTCAAATGGTGCTACGGTTTGAATGCTCCCTCTAAAATGCATGTTGAAATTTAATCCCCAATACAGTAGTATTGAGAGTTATGGCCTTTAAGAGGTGATTCAATTATGAGAGCTCTGCCCTCGTGAAGGTATTAATTTATTTGTGGATTAATGGATTAAAGGGTTTGTGAATTAATGGGTTATCGTGAGAGTGAAACTAGTGATTTTCTTTTTTTTTCTTTTTTTTTTTTTCCTTTGAGACGGAGTCTCGCTCTGTCGCCCAGGCTGGAGTGCAGTGGCCGGATCTCGGCTCACTGCAAGCTCTGCCTTCCGGGTTTACGCCATTCTCCTGCCTCAGCCTCCTGAGTAGCTGGGACTACAGGCGCCCACCACCTCGCCCGGCTAGTTTTTTTTTGTAGTTTTTAGTAGAGACGGGGTTTCACTGTGTTAGCCAGGATGGTCTCGATCTACTGACCTCGTGATCTGCCCGTCTCGGCCTCCCAAAGTGCTGGGATTATATGCTTGAGCCACCACGCCTGGCCGAAACTAGTGATTTTCTAAGAAGAGAAACAGAAATCTGAGCATAATACATTAGAATGCTCAGCCTCCTTGCCATGTGATGCCCTGCATCAACCTGGGATACTACAGAAAGTTTAACTACAGGAACAAGAAGGCCCTCACCAGATACAGTGCTTTACCTTTGGAAATTTCAACCTGTATACCTGTAAGAAACAAATTTCCTTTTTAAAACAAATTACCCAGTTTTAGGTATTCTGTTATAAGCAAAGTAAGACAAATGGTGTCTTCAACTGCAGAGATGATCATTTGTTTCTACTTTGTTAATATGATGAATAATATTAATCATATTTTAAAAATTCAACAAATATTTCTAATAAGATAAAAAGGTAGGCCCCGCCTGGCAATAGTTTATTTTTAAAAATATTGTTAGATTCTATTAGCTAAAACTTGTTAATAATTTTCACATTTATCATTATTGTTAACATTGGTCTTTTGTTTTCTTACACTTTCTGATTTTTATGTCAGAGAAGTGTTAGCCTTATTCACTGTGTAGGGATGTTTTATTTTTCTTCAGTTTTCTCAAAGAATTTGTATGGAATTTATATTACTCTTTTCTTGAATGTTTGATAGAATTTACTAGTGAATTTATCTGGGCCTGAAGTTTTCTTGATGGTAAGATTTTTAACTACAAATTCAATGTCTTTAATAAGGAGTCGTTTTGTTCACCTAATTTATCTTTAGATAGCATTGTAGTTTGTGTTTTTCAAGTAATTTTTTCATTTTATCTAGGTTGCCAAATTTGTTACCATGAAGTTCTTCTTAATATTTCCCTATTTTCTTCCTAACTGTAGGATCTGTAGTGATGTTCTCTTTCTTCTGGATAATTTGTGTCTTTTTTACAAATTATTCTGACTAAAGGTTTACCAGTATTTTTGATCTCAAAGTAGTAGTCCTTGGATTTTTTTTTCTGTTTTTAATTTCATAGATTTCTGTTCTTTATTATTTTCTTTTCTCTGCTTGCTTTTGTTTCATTTTACTCTGATTTTTTATTTTCTAGAAGTAAGAGCTTAGATTATTAATTTGAGACATTTTCTCCTAAAAGCTAACCGTAAGCACTTAGTGGTATAAATCTTACCCTCAGCACTGCTTTACCAGCATCCTAAAACTTGTTTAAAAATTGTATGTAATGGAAATTTTGCTACCAACTACTTCTTACAGACTTTTTGGCTAAAAAAAAATTTTTACCTTCACATTTGTAAAATATTTACTCTGGACAGAGAGTCCTAGGTTGACACATTTTTCTTTTAGTATTTTAAACCTTCTGTTCACTATTTTCTGGCTTACTTTTTACTGATAGGATATGTTATTTTATCCTTACTATAATTCTTCTGTTCATATGTGTCTTTTTCCAACCTGCTTTTAAGATTTTCTTTTTATTGCTGGTTTTAAGTAATGTGATTGCCTTGTTCCTTGGTGTAGTTCTCTTCATATTTATTGTGCTACATTTTTGTCCAGCTTCTAATGCTGACAGGGATTGAGAGTTGTCGGTTCTTGTTTTCTTAGTTTAAACTAATTTAAATAAGAGACATACTGCAGTAGAGAAATAGTAGAAAGCAGTTTATTGCAAAAGAGAAAGAACACTCTGAAAGCTAAGTGAAAATACACTCCAAAAGATAAGTTAGAGAGGGCTGCTCAAGAGGTAAGTTAGCAAAGACTAGCTCTGAGGAGACTCCCTTTATTGGGGTCTGAAACTGTTATTCACAAGGAGGAGAGAGGAGGTGTTTCTAGTAAGTATGTTTGGGGTGGTCCTCTGGGTGCATATGCTCAATTGCTGTACATGCTTGTTCATACATCACATGTCTTACTAGCATTTTAAATCTGCACCCACTGAGTATGTTTTTTACTATTATAATCAGCAAAGGATCAGTCTGAAGACAAGTCTTACTTGGATGAGCTTAACTACAAAGTGAATGCTGGGGCTCTTTGTGTTGATAATGTGGTTGCCACATTTGCCATGTCCCAAGGAAACGGTTACTTGCTTGACTAACTATCCTGCCTCATTTAGATCTGTGGGTTTATAGTTTTTGTCAAATTTGGAAAAATATTGACCATTGTTTCTTCAAATATTCTTCTGTAAATCCCTTACTCCCCTTAGGTGATTCCAGTTACACATAAATAGGCCACTTGAGGTTGTCTCCCAGATCCCTAATGCTCTATTCCCCTTTTCACGCTTTTTTCTTTGTAATTCATTTTGTATAATTTCTATTGCTACGTCTTCAAGTTTACTAATCTTTTCTTCTGCAATTTCTAACTTGCTATTAATCCCATCCAGTGTATTTTTAATTTCAGACTTTAAAAGAATCATTTGAAACTTGTTTTGTTCCTTCTTACATCTTTCTTGTCTCTCCTAACATATTTAAATAATTTTATATCTTTTTAAACATATTGGTAGTAGTTACAACTTTTAATGCCTTTGTTTATTGATTTTATCATCCATATCATTTCTCTTTGTTTCTATTGATTGCATTCTCTCCTCATTATGAATCACATTTTCCTATTTCTTTGTATGGCGGGACTTTTTTAATTGGAATTTTAATTTTAACATTTTACCTTTTGAATATCTTGTTGAATTCTTTTAAATATTCTTAAATTTTTCTCTAGGGTACAGTTAAGTTTCTTATAAACTGATTATTTCAAGACTTATTTATAAGTTTGATAGTTGAGATCACAGAACCCTTTAAGCTTAATTTTGCCCTACTATACAGTAATACCCTTTTGAGTATTCTACTGGAGTCCCACAACTTATAAAGATTTTTTTCCTCTCTGGATAATAAGAGCATAATCTTGTGTTGGCTCTGTGGAAGTTCCAGAGATTGATAGCTTTGCCTCTTTCAGATGATCTCAGCCTGTTTCTCTGGCAAACCTTGACAAATACATTTAGGTAGTTTTCTCACATACATGTGCTGATTATTACTTAGCTGAACACTAGAGAGGAAGCCTCTGTAGACCCATTTGGCTCTTTTCATGGTCTCTCTCTCTCTGGTGAAATTATCCATCTTTTAGAGTGTATGTCCATCTTTTCTCCTAGATTCATTAAAATATTTGTTTATCGATATATTAATGTCCCTTTCTGTGATTTCGATATCTAAGTACTCTCTGGGTTTACTTCTATTCTTTGTTTCTCTCTTGACTGGGGAATTTCATTTTCCTGCCTCTCTGTGCATTTTAAAATGGTATGCATGAATTATATGTAAAAGAACAGTAGAGACTGGAGTACATATTGTCTCCCCAGTTGGACATTCTATTTTTCTGATAGATTGCAGTTTGTGATGCTTAAGCTAATTTAATCTCTAGCTGGTCTAAGTTTGGCCTTTGTTGCAACTTAGATTTAGTTTACCACTAACTTCGAATGTTTTGAGAGCAGAATCGGGACTACAATTCTGGCAAACTTAGTATCTGACCTCTTAAGAAACTGTATTTCATTGCCAGCTTTCTGAACCTTGAGAAAATTTCCTTTTCGGGAAAGCTGCCAGACTTTTTGCATGACTAGGGAGTTATCTTTGGTCTCCAGTCTTACCCTCAGATCACTGCAACTTGAAAGATCTATTTCCACTCAGCTATCTTTACACTAGCCTTTGAAGAGAAGCTGTCTTACATACTGTAGGGGGCCAGATGCCTTGGAGGCATTTTTATCAGGTCACTTTTTCCATCCACATTGTTCTGAAGGTTGCTACAGTATTCCTGAAGATGGTCTTGCGTGCCTAAAATGAAGGACCACTCTCAGCTTTCCTGCCTTGCCCTAATCTTTTAGAGTATTTCCCCTCATATGCAATGAAAGCTCAAGAGAAATTTAAATGTTTGCTAAAAGTTTGACTTGTTTCTTTGTATCTCCATTTCTTGTGGATTCTCCCTCATCCTGCTGCTCTACCAGAAATGAAATCAGTTCCTTCTCTCTTAAAAAAAGAGCTTGCCACCTTCTGAAATTTTGTGGGGGTTTTTTCCCTTTTTTGTATTTTTTGCATTCTTGTTTCTCTAATGGACTGGAGAAAACCCACAAATTTTGTGGCTTATCTGGCTTGTTCTCATTATTAAGATGAGAGGAAGACACTCATGATTATCATTCCACCAGGCATGAGAGCCATTGTGGGACCTTTTTGTCACCACTTTCAGGAGGTTTCTTTGTATTCTCAGCTCTACAATGTGTTTAACCACAACCCTCCCACACACACACACAAGCTATGTTTTTGTAGCATATGTAGCTTGTTCTCCTTGTTAAAGTAGGAGTGATAGTCCTTTGTGACTTTTTACATACTAGCCAGAACCAGAACCATTTGCATTGCATATACTCAAATGTATGTTTTCCTTATACCCAAATAAACTATTAGCCCCTTGAAGACAAGCAATGTAATTTTTTAATCTTTTAAATTTCCCATAATGCCTAGTAGTTACTTCATACATATTTAAAATGAATACTTCACGTGTTATCAAGTTATTGGTGCCCAAGTAAACCTAGAACTGAAAGACAAATCTCAGAGATTACTAGTAGAACAATAATCAAGGTGTAGATCCCCTGGCTCTCAATAATTTTTCTCTTGTATTGTATTTGATTTGTAATCATAATGATATTCTATGTGGTATATAGCTCCAAGCTGTTATATCATCATCAACAACATAATTATCCTCATCTTGTTGGTTATACCTTTTCAATAATTGGTCATGTGGTCAAGAACTCCAATAAAAATGTCAGATGGCACTAGAGTCATTGAGAGAATAAAGCATGTAAATGCAGACATACACAAAATTTTAGCTATAGACTTAATATAGAAATATATGTACGTACATCAACTTGTATCAAATAGAGTTAAATGGTTTAAATAGCTTTAATATGCGTAATTTAAATTCTTGCCTTCCTTTTTATAGCAATTTCATTTTTAATGTTTTATATTCCATTTTCCTTCTTTTAATCTTGCTTTTCTGATATGCAATCCTATCTCAAACAAGAAGGCTATAACTGAGCAGGCAAGTAGTTCTTTAATTGAAACACTTATAGGGCACACTAGAAAACTATAAAGACTTTCAAGAAATAGCAAAACTTTAATAGGTTCTTGTGTATTCGTGTTGTAACCTAATTCAGTGCTCTTTCAGTATGCTGGAGGATGTTGCTAATTTATGGCTGTGATGAGCAATAAAGCAATAATAGTAATCGAAAGGTGCAATATTCCTTGTTTAGGGGGCATTTATGGTTATGTATTAAAACTATAAATACTTCAAGAAGCTGTGAAACTGATCTATAGAAAATGAAAGATAAGATCTCACTGCCTTCTAAAAGTGCTTTTCTAGCAGAAATCTGAGCTTGACTTTATGGTTTATAAATATAAACAAAGCAGAAGTGAAATGTCCAACGTGTCTACCCATCCAAAGGGACTACTGAAATAACCACTAGCACTCAAACCTAATAAAGGCTGGAAAGTTCCTTTGTTTCTTGTTTTATTTTTTAACTTTCTTCCCCTTATACCTTTAAAAAAATTGTTTTTCCTCTCTCCTTCATATCTTTTACATACTTAATCCTCTCTCTCTATTTCTGGCTTCTCTTTTCTCCCATCTTTCCTCACATTACTTTCTATATCCATATTGGATGAAAGAAGCAAACTGTATTGAGGTGGAAAAAGATCCAGAATGCAGCTCTCCTGCTGAGGGTCCCAGGACAATAGGTAAGTATAGCCATAGGTACGCTGAGTCTTTTCTGAGCCTTCTCCTCTTGGTTGGACCAGCCTCAATTTCCAGTCTACCTGTCAAAGCAATCCTTAATATTAGTGCCTGTTCTGCAAAACTATTCAATACCTTTGCCTCTTTTTTTTTTTTTTTTTTTGAGATGGAGTCTCACTCTGTTGCCCAGGTTGGAGTGCAGTGGTGAGATCTCGACTCACTGCAAGCTCCGCCTCCTGGGTTCACACCATGCTCCTGCCTCAGCCTCCCAAGTATCTGGGACTACAGGCACACACCACCACGCCCAGCTAATTTTTGTATTTTAGTTGAGACAGGGTTTCACCATGTTAGCCAGGATGGTCTCGATCTCCTGACCTCGTGATCTGCCCGCCTCGGCCTCCCAAAGTGCTGGGATTACAGGCGTGAGCCACTGTGCCCGGCCTCTTTGCCTCTTTTGTTCTTACCTTCACCACTCTATGTTGTTCTTGTGCCCATCAATCTGGATTTCTGGACTTTTACCTTGTATTTAATATTTGCTTCTGGCACTTACGTTTGGTGGCCCATCATGTGCCTTTTAAAAAATCTTTCTGGATTTCTGTTATCTAAATACATACTTTTGGCTTCCTCATACCTCTGGTCCCTACCTCACTTGTCTCTGTGCCCCGAATTCCTCAAAGAAGGGAGAAAATGCACATAGGTCAACTGATTTCTAACCTAACCCAGAGCCTACTTATTCTTTAAAGTTGGGGTCAGGTGATTCCTCTGGTTAGAAACCATTCTCTGTAGTCCCATGATTTTCTACATACACCTCAGCATTGCACTTTTCAGATTATATCTGAGCATGTGTCTGTATAGTAGCTCCTCAGATCTGTGGCCCTTTGTCTTTAGTCCTGAGGAGTCCCTGTTTGATGATGATTCCAGAAGGATTATCTTTATGCAAGACAGAGATATGACCAGAGGAGGCTGAGTAAGAAATCTGTCTGTTCCAGCTTTTCCAACACTTCTTTATCATTGGAAGTGCCAGGTTATGAGCTCTGTTTTATTTCTCAGGGTCCGACTACCGTAATTAGTCCATAAATGTAAATGGAATGATTAATACAATGATCAGCTTTATTTAACTAACAAATATTTCTTGATACCTCACTGGTACCAGGCAGTATTTTCAGGTACTGGAAATCTAACAGTAAATAAGGCAAGTAAAGTCCCTGCCATTATCAGACTTATATTTCAGTGGGGCATCTATATAATAAACAAATTCACATAAAATAAAATGTTGTAAAGTGATAAGTGCTATAAAGAAGAAATCAGGATAATGGATTGAGAATGACAGGGTGCTGGATAATCACATTCTAAGCATGATGAAACCTATTGGCACTCTACCAGTCTGACTCCCTGACAGAAAATAAGGGAGCCATTGTTTTCTAACTTGGGGCTTTTAATTCCATTTTCTACACCCCTGGCTCTTCCAATGATGAAGTATTAGGAAAACTGGAACAGACATATTCCCTACTCAACCTCTTCCAGTCATCTCTCTCTCTTCCATAAGATCCTCATTGTGTCTGCATCAGTCAACAGGCAGGCCCATGAGTATTTCAGAACATACATACTGGGCTGTGTTATGATGAGAAAAACTGGGGGCCAAATTTTGATAATCAAGACGTTTTAACAATTTTTCTCCACCTAGAGTTGAAAAACGAGTCTTCCCCTGGGAAAATGGGGCTTGACTGTATCTCTCTGTAGTGACAGGTTGAGAAAAAAAACACCAATGGCTTTATCTCCCACAAAATCATTCTTAGGTGCTTCAACTCTTTTCAAACCATCCAAACTATGAGGGCGTCACCTTACCTATTCAGCATTAACTCTGGACTGCTCAACACACATTCTTTGTATTTCTTGGTGGTTCACTTCATTGTCAAGCAACACAGCATGTTCCTTCTTGTCCCTGGGAAGGCAGCAGGGCTCAGTAAGAAGAACATGAGCCCTAGAGTCAGAGACATTTGTTTTCCTACCATCAGCATTTACCGTGTGACTTTGGTAAACATCTTAACCTCTGTGAAACTATAACAAGGGTAATAATACATCTTCTTCCCGTTCTTCTGAGTACTAAAAGAGGCATTGTATACGTGTAAATCACTGAGCGCCATGTCTAGCACATAGTCTCTTCTTGTCTTAGTGGGACCCGGTGTGCCCCCCTCCTTCATCTTTTAAGACCCAGCTCTAGGCCCAATTCCTATAACCTCCCTAATATAGGTTAATATGTAACCTATATTACATATAGGTAATAGTTATAACTTTTAATGCCTTTGTCTATTGATTTTATCACCCATATAGTTTCTTTCTGTTTCTATTGATTGCATCCTCTCCTCATTATGAATCACATTTTCCTATTTCTTTGTATGGCTGGTATTTTTAAATTGGAATTTTAATTGTAACATTTTACCTTTTGAATGTCTTATTAATTGGGTAAAGACTAATCTGCTGGACTCTAGTTTCTTCCTCCTTTAAATATCTGCAGCACGTGTGGTTTGTACCAACAAACATACACTTAGCAATTTCCTAGCTTGGGTATTTTACAAATTGTTTCTCTAAGAACAGGAACACCTTACTCTTCTATGTCATGGTAGTGTCCCTAGCACAGATCTTAAGCACAAGCTCATTGATTAAAATAGGACACAAATAATGTCCGTTTTTTTTTCTCAAGGGTGTCTACATTTATTTTGACTCAAGTGAAATGAAGCATTCTTTTGAAACTGTCTAGATAATATAAATCATTGACCCCCAGAGACTTGCTTTCTAAAATAATTAAGGCAAAATGAAACCCCCTGTTTTTTTTCTGGCACATACATTGATTCATCTGATGAACACAACATTACTCTTTCTTAGCTTTACCAAGTGTATCTATTTTCTCATAGAGACTCTGAGGGTAAGTAACCAGGCCAAGATTATACAACGAATTAGGTAAAGAGAGGCCATGTTGTATAAGAAGAGTCAAAGCTAGCAACGATCCCAGACCACAAACCATGCCTTTTCCTTTATGCAGCCCTGCCTCTCTTTCAATTTATTAACTTCTTATAGTTAGACATTATCACTGTTTTCTCCCCATACCCAAATCTCCATACTCCGAACGCCTAACTTGTTAGCATTGAAGATATGGCACATTTAATGCTGCCTATTGCTTCAGAGTCTTTTTAGATTCATTCTTGGCTTTCCCAGTAGAAGCAAGTACAAAACAAAACAGAAAAAGAAAAACAACCCATATTTCCTTACACTAGAGGCCATTTGCATGGTGTTTCTGGACTTCCCATTCCTGAGAATTCTCCAGATAGTCATTACTTACTCTCTCCTTCTCTCTCTATCAAGAGAAGGGAAACTAGCAGAATGACAATATTTTACTATTTTGAAAGTTCAAATCCACTGGTTTTCTGTTTGCTTTCTCACTCTCTTAGATATGTCCCTAGATACTGATGGGAGAAGGATTGTCAGAGGTTTAGAGATAAAGAGAAAGAAGAAGAAAGAGAGCAGTGCAAAACAGTGGTTTGAAGGATGACACAAGCTTAGGCCTATTTCAAAAGAGACAGCCACAATGTGCTAGCACTTATGGTGACAACAGAGCTGACAGGATGAGAACTTTCTTTTATCTTTTTTTGCGTTTTCTTCATCTGCAAGGCATGGTGTTCTGGAAATGTCTCCCAAATGCTGGGGAATAAACTGAAGTTGCATCAGTTAGATATTGCCGAGTAACACACATGTGCACAACTTAGCAGCTTAAAAATTAAGCATTTATTATTTCTCATCGGTCTACATGTCAGCTGGATGGTCCTGTTGATCTACTCTAGTCTTTGCTCAGCTGGGCTTGCTTATATATCTGTGGTCACCTGGTGGGGAAGCTCTGGACTAGCTTCTCACATGTCTGGCTGTCAGCTAGTGTGATGAGTGACTGGGCCATGTGTCTCTCATCATCCAGAATTCCAGTCCAGCTTGTTCTCATGGGTTAGGCAGGAGTCCCTAGAGAGAAAGAAATTTATTTGTCAAGGCCTCTTGAGGTCTAGCCTCAGAAATGGCACACCATCACATTTTTGCATTCTATTGACTACAGCAAGTCAAAGACCAGCCAAGATTCAAGGTATGGGAAAATAGGCTCCACCTATTAATTGAAATGGATACAAGGTTCAGGGAGGAACAATGACTTGCAGCCAGTTTCGTAGTCTACCGTAGTCTTTCTTCCAGCCACAAGTATTTCTCTCAAGTTTCAGTCCCTTTCAGGACCTCCACCAATATCTGGTGATTGACATCATGTCTGGATGCAGCTGCTTATAATCCACAGCCTGTGAATACAAAGACAGCTTACATCCCCAAAACACAAAAGATACAATGGAGAATAGGAATAAAATGACTACAACAAATACTTCCGCTCAAAAAAGGGAAATAACAGAAGGTAAACAGCCAGGAATTGGTTCAGAGCAACTCTGATATCCTCCTGAGTAAATGTTTCTAGGCCTTTCACTCTAGACATGGGGAGAGTTCCTTGATTAGATCTCACTTCTGCTCCCTGGAAGTGGCTCCTCATTTCATTCTTCTCCATGGCTCTTGGCTTTTCCCTTGGTGGCAGGAGGAGAGGTCTTTCCATTTCTGTAGCATTCCTTATGAATTTGAACAACTTTCTCAACTTGCTTACAGGCTACCATAGAAAAGATTGTGATAGACTGATTACAAAAATGTATGCCATTAAAAATTAAGGCCAATTTTTATACCCCTTAAACATGGGCTTGGTCTCGTGATTTGTTTTGGACAATAAAGGCAGCAGAAATGATGGGTGTGTCAATTATGATGCTAAGCTTCAAGAGAGCTTCTCCTGGACACCTGTGAACATCTCCAGGCTAACCTGCTTGTGGAGCATCAGAGACCACATGGAGGAGGGTTCTCTACATTAAGCCATCCTAGACCAGCCAGCCCACAGCTAACATGCCAGTTGACTATATACACATGACTAAGGCAAACCAAAATTAGTCAAACCTGGTTCATAACACAAGAACATCCATCAGACCCATACCTTCATGTGTTAAAATAAATGTTGTCATTGTGCACCCAGGGGTTTTGAGGTTATTATTTTTGTTGTTATTGTTATACAATTTTACTATGGCAATAAATACAGGAGGGGGTTTCCTTAAATCAACTACTGGCCTCCAAGCTCAGCTTGTTTCTTGGTCTGAGTAGCTGATGTCTGCCCATGACTGGTGCAACCTGAATCTTGTGTTGTCATCTTTTCTATTTTATCTCTTCTAATTTTTGTATTAAAGATATGAATTTTATTCATAGCTGTTACTTCCATCTTTTCTAATAACAACCAGTCAGGTGAGGAATACAGAACAGGCATCCATCTCACTGATGGAAAAATTTCTGCTCAGAGAGGTTAAGTGATTTGTCTGCTCACACAGTTAGAAGCCAAATACAGTATACATTATTCTATGCTAATAATGTTTAATTTTTTTTTTTTTTAAGAAACGGGGTCACACTGTGTTGCCTAGGCTGATCTCAAACTCCTGGACTTAAATGATCCTCTCACCTGAGCCTCCCAAAGTGCTGGGTTTGTAGGCATGAGCCACCATGTCCAGTCAATCTTTAATTTTTTTTAAAAAATTATACTATATCATCTCATCTTATCTTTCCTGCCTCACCTCCTGTTTTTTCTGCTTAAATCAAAAGAGGAAATGTAGTTTGGATAACCGAGCTTCCATCTGGAAATCAGACCTAAATTCTGACAAGCCTACCTGGGCATGGTGCTTCATGCCTGTAATCCCAGCACTTTCAGAGGCTGAGGTGGGAGGATCACTTGAGCCTAGGAGTTGGAGACCATCATGGGCAACAGAGTGAGACCCCATCTCTCCAAAAAAAAAAAAGTTGCTTTTTATGCAGTTTAATTATGTCTTAGAAATCTGTCATCAACCCTATCTGCTATTCAATGATATTATAAGGTTGATTGGAGAAGAAAAATAGAAACCTCCCTTTAACTGTGATTGTAGAGGGAAGAACCATGGATATAAGTACAAAGAGAAAGATTCCAGGTTAATATAAGATAGAGATTTATAACCTGTCATTGTGAGGGTTCTCATATTTGGTGGGTAGGTAAGCTGGATGACCTTTGAGGACCCTGTCAACTCTAGGAATTAATGACTATGATACACCAATTTTTTTAAAAAAGACAAAGATATCTATCTATCATCGTATCAGGACAGCTTAGCTACTACTTAAAGGAAAGATTCAGTCAGTAACTATTGAAATGCTCCCTTACTGAAATGTTCTCATAATCTTTTGTGATGCCACTCTGGTTTTCCTGATACTTTCTTGACTATTTCTTCTCATCCTCTCTCTGTGACTTTATTCCCCACTCCCCCCCACACCCCCACTAAGTACCTTAAATATAGACACTTTCCCAGGACCCTGATTTAGCTTCCTTCTTTTTAATCTCTATGTAGCTTTATGGGATTATCCACTGCCACAGCCTTTCTGCCACCTACATGCTGATCATACCTAGGTCTTTATTTCTGGTCCTGTGATAGTCATTACTGCTATTTGCCAAATATTTCCAGCTCTCCTTCCTTCCAGGAGGAATGCAGTCCTGGCTCCCTGAAACTAGGCGTGGCCTTTGACTAGTTCTTTGCAGAGATGTCATGTGTCACTTTCTGGTCAAACATTTAATCACCAAGACAAGACCTTCCAGATCTCTCTTTTCCCTCTGGCCCAAGAGCCAATGACTTTCAAAATGGTGACTACCATGTCAGCTTGAGTCTGTGAGTGGCTACAGTGAGCAAAACACTCTTGCTGACCTACAGTAGACGGTAGAGTAAGGAAGAAATTAACCTTGGTTATTTTAAGCTGCTGAGATTTTTATTTTTATTACATCATAACCTAGTTCATCCTAACTGATAAAAGCCATGACTTCTGTCTCTTGAATTCCAAATCTTTATGTGACATCACCTCCTAACATTTCCATTTGCATGTCAAATGTGTACTTCTAACATTGAATCCCAAACCAATATCACCAATGCATGATGACTCAATAATCTTTCCCCAAGCTCTGCTTCTTTACTTTTATCAACTATACAGTGTTGTTACTATTATTTACCCAGCGAATCAAAGGATAAAAAATTATCTTGTAACCAATCAGGTACTGGGTTTGCATTTATCTCTGTAACATTTTTCACACTCAGGCTCGTCTCTGACAACTATTGCTGTTCTAGTTCAGGTCTTCAATACCTCTGGGTGAACAATTGTATCTGTCTCCAAATGTGCTCCAGTCTCACATTCTAGCTCATTCCCTTAAAAAACCAAAGTTTCCTAAATGCAAATATGACCATAACTATTCTACTTATTCATCCTTAATATTTCCTCAGGGCCTTCAAATAAGATTCAAATTGTCCAGCATGGTCTAAAAAGCTCTCTACTGTTTCGAGAGCACTCAAGGGAGAAGGACAGGAAATCCAGGTAGAAATTACACCATGGGAAAAGAGCAGAAACAAAAAATGATGATGCTTCATGAGGAAACTGCAAGCAGGTGGGCATGACATTAGCAAGGGACCAATGGAGGGTGGAGAGAGAGAGAGGGAACTAGAGAGGTCCTGTTTCTTTGTTCATGCTTCATTCTCTATCTAAATCATACCTTCTCCCCGTTCCAGTCCTTACATCCTCAAAGGAAATACCCATTGACTTTTCAAATTTTTATCTTGAATTCCTATCACTGTGAGGCCTTTTCTGCTCACAATAACACTTTATCAAGCTTTTTTTTTTTTTTTTTTTTTTTTTCAGTATTCATCTCCTTCACCAAGCTGGGGCCTCCTGAAGGTAAAAACAATTCATTTCTGCTATGAATTCATTCCTCAGGAGCCAGCATAATAGCTACCACATACCAGGTACTCAATCTGGTTGTTGAATGAATAAAGGAATGAGTGAATGGGTGCCCATCTTTAGCCTCTCTTGGCAGCCCCATTCACTATTCAGAATGGGTTGCTTCAAGTTCCAGCTTTACAGATGGATAAGAAGGAGGGGCTATTTTTGCTTTCCAGTCTTCCATCTCCATGTTATCAACCCACCCTCCCCACAGTGCCAATCTCTGCCTATAATCCTGTCAGCAGCCAGTTGCTTGGCACCAACAAGGCCAACTCAGCAGTTCTCCCCACATATCCCTGGGGGAAGCCATTCACCTTATCACCAAAGACAGAGAGAAAACACCCATCTGTTACAGCTCTGAGCTAGAAGTCTCCTAATTGTATCAGCACACAGACTGCATATCAGATTTCCTTGTTTTTAGGGAGCACTTAGAAAGATTTTTCTCTCTTTTTATTGTTGTTTTCTCCCCAGCAAGTGACCATATTTCATCTCCACCGAGACACAATGAAAGAAATTTCCAAGCAAATTTGTTGCCTAATGATTCCAGAGAAGGTACTTAGAACCATAAATGTCTTCTTGAAAATCTGTAGAGGAGCCCAGCTCTGTAAACTTTTTAAAATTAGCACATAGTAAATGCACAATTCTTCTGCTGGGTCAATACCCAAAATGAAGGTGATAATGGCATCAGAGGGGCTCCCAGAATAAGCATCATTCCAGCACAAAAGGTATCAGCCTTGGAAAATTGGCTGGAAGGTTTCCAAAGACATCAGCAAGGGCAAGGTTGAAATTACATGGCCATTTCTCAAACATGAACCCGTGGGACTTCTAAGTGTCTCAGGAAACCACTAAGCTGGGAAAACATGCTTGGACTTTTAATCAAACTCCTCCTGGTGACTTGTACAGTCGTTGCTGGGCCTATTTCTCCATTTGTAACATAGAAAAGAAATCATCCTGGTCCCAGACATTTTTTTGTTCTCCCAAGGAAGGAAGATGACTGAATTTCATAAAAGTATTTGAACACTTGGAACTAAACAACTTGTTTGTGCAATTAACATGCAGCTGCTGAGCACCTACTGTTTGTCAGAAGTATGTGATAACTAAACATGACTGACTTCTGCTCTTAAGGCACTAAGTCTAGTATAGAAGACAGTTATTAAATAAATACTTGCACACATAAGTATTTAATTATGAATTAGTTAAGTGCTCTGAAGGGAGAGTGTAGAATACTATGGGAGGTATGAGAAGCGATCTAATTTGAATTGGAGAATTGGGAAGCAGAAAGTGAGGAGGAGGACTTTGAAGGGAAGGAAACAGCATGTGCAAAGGCCCTGAATTGACAAGCTGAAAAACACCGAAATAAAGGGAGCTGAAGTGAGCACAATGTGAGAAAACACTGGATTGACAGGTGGCTCCCAATATGTGGACCTTGGATGTCATGCCAAGAAGTTTAGCTTCTAACTTAAGTACAATAAGAATGCACTGAAGCGTTTTAAGCAAGGAAGTGGCATATCCTTTTAGAACCTTAGTTAGAAAGGGTTCATAGTGAAGGAGTAAGAACAGTAACAGAAAATGTTGACAGGTCCCGGTGGTTGAGACCATGGGCTGGCAAATTACAATCATGGGCCAAACTCAGCCTATCACCCATTTTTGTAAATAGAACTCTGTTGGGATGCAGTCATGTCCATTCATTTCTGTATTATTTATGGCTGCTGTTGCTCTACACAGCAGAGTAGAGTAGTTGCTATAGAGACTCTATGGCCCACAGAGATTAAAATATGTACTATCTAACTTTTTAGAGATAGCTTGCTGATCCTTGGTTTAGACTGAAGGGTTATTGATGTCCCTGCAAAAAAAAAAAAAAAAAAAAAAAAAAGGACTGATTCAAGATATATCTTAAATGGACCATAAGACCATCAACTTGAACTCCCACCTTATTCTGAAAGCTCAGAAGATATAGTCTAGAGTTGTAAATGAGTTTCTGAGGCTGTCATTTTGACTGTGGTACAGATTTGTACGAGTTTATTTACCTCATACTTGTTCACTCCAGTCTTACTAAACTGATTTCATATTATTTTCAACTTAGAGGAGAATAACAGTTATTAACTACCATTGTATTTTCATTTAGTCACAAGCACTTACTGTTTGAATTACAAATTGCTCCAACAAAGACAGTGACTGCAGGTTTATCTCTGTTTTTATTTTTGTTTGTTTTCTTTAAGGTGCTGATCAGAAACCCACAAATATCTGCCAGGCTGGCAACGGACCCTAAAGAGAGGTATGGAATGTACCTGTCAGCTGCCTAATGCCCACGGCAGTCTGAAAGCATACCAGACACTCAGGACCTTGGTGGCCGGCTTACTTTCCTTATGTTCTCATTTTTTAATGGGCAAATGGAGGCACAGAATGTTCTGGGTCATTATGCCAGGTCACACTGCTCCAGGGAGGGCCCATTGAAAGCTCTAAAACACTCACATTCAGGAGCCGGGGTGCCTGGATTTCATCCTGGTTCTGCTACTGAATAGATGGAAGAAGGATCACTTTGCTAATAATACAGTAAGGCACTCGACACAGCCCATGGCACATGAAAACACTCCAAAAGCCTGAGCTATCTTGTTTTATCCTGTTTTGTAAGAAAATCTTCTTAGAGTTGAACAATTGCCGTGTGTCCAAAACTTTATAAATATCATTTCCTCCTCTCAAGGAGCCTGGGAGGTAGGCAATATTATCACTATGTTACCGAAGATACCACTGAGGAGTGTCTCAAGCTCCTTATGCTAGCTCTTATTGCCTGTGAGGATCAAGTCAAAAATCAAACGCAAGTTTGCTTGATTCCAGAGCTTGGGTTTACAACAGCTATGCTGCCCATGTTCTTGATGGTCCCTCATTCTGGGGAGCTTGCCCAGGCCTTCCAAAGGGTGAGGGACACGTGGGGACCAAAAGGAGCTGTGGTCAATGTGTCAGTTCCCTGAAGTCAACACAGGAATGTAGGAAGAAGCTGGTCCTCTGCTGAAGGTACCGGTCTTCTTTCAACTTCATGGACAAAGCCAGTTTCCTTGGTTGAAAGTCGTAACCCCTCATTTTGAGGAAGCAGGGAGGAGACCCATAAAGCCATAATTCTAACCACTTCTAGAGTTAATAGGAGCCTAATTGGATTAAAATTTTAAATTTTTATGGAATGGCTCCAACACTTTTAGACACCATGCAAGGGGGCTTATTAAGAGGTTTGTCATCTTACCCAGTCAAAGTAGTACAATGATACCAACGTAGAATTGTTCTGAGCCACCTAATTTCTTGTTCTTTAAAAATACAATCTCCCTAATATCAGTATACCTCTAAGTAGCCCTCACTATTTTAGATTTCCTTGGGGACAAAAAGGCTATAATTGCACAAATACTCCTGGAATAACTATAGAAAGAATATAGAATATTTTATATATTTTCTGCTAATACTAGCCAAGAAAATTAAATTCTACTCCCTGTTTATACCCACTAAAACGAAGAACAAATGGCTATTATCCATACATTTTGTGATTAATCTAATTCTAGTTTCTTAGTGTAGCCACCTTCATTTGATATTCCATTTATAAATAATGCACAATGCACCACTTCAACAATGATATGAAATTAGAGGTGAAAAACATGTGACTCCTAAGGGGAAGAACAAAGGAGGTTGGAACTCAATTTATTTGTTGTTGTTTTTTAAAAAAATAGTTATTTGGGTAAATTTGCGGTAGTCAATAAAGCATTCCTGTAGGGCTCCTTCATCCCTGGGTAGCCTTTAACTTAATTTGCATATTGGAAATTCAGCACTTTCTCCTGCTCTAATCAAGCTTGCCAAAAATACAAGCTAGCTTGCTACAGCAAGGATATTTTAGACACTAGTGGAGTATTGGAAAAAACAAAAGAATGTTGTAGGTACATCCTGTCCCCCCTGTTTGTTGTGGCCTTCTAGAGATGTCAGGTCAGAGGCAGAGATGCTAAGAAGAGGCACAACAGGCATGGGGGTCAGAAGACTGGGGCTCTCCATTTGCTTTGCTACTAACTAGCTACTACTCCTGGACCTGCCCTGGTTACTTTGGGTCTCAGCTTCTCCCCTGCTTTTTTTTCTTTTTTTTTTTTTTTTTCAGATGGGGTCTGGCTCTGTTGCCCAGGCTAGAGTGCAGTGGTGCAATCTCGGCTCACTGCAAGCTCCTCCTCCTGGGTTTACGCCATTCTCCTGCTTCAGCCTCCTGAGTAGCTGGGACTACAGGCGCCCACAACCACTCCCGGCTAATTTTTTGTATTTTTAGTAGATCCCAGCTAATTTTTTGTATTTTTAGTAGAGACAGGGTTTCTCTGTGTTAGCCAGGATGGTCTTGATCTCCTGACCTCATTATCCACCCACCTCGGCCTCCCAAAGTGCTGGGATTACAGGCATGAGCCACCGCGCCCGGCCAGCTTCCCCCTTTTTAAAGAGGTTGTTGGCATGTAGCTCCTCACTTGCCATTCTTTGGTATGGCTGTGTGTGTGTGTGTGTGTGTGTGTGTGTGTGTGTGTGTGTGTTTCCCCATATTCTTTCCTCTTGCGGATATGCCTTCCCACTGTTCTTCATGGTACAGTCTTTCTCTTTTTAGGACCCAGCTCAGCTATCACCTTGATGGCTACCGGGAGCTCGATGTACTGTTTATGTTCTGATAGCTCCTTATGTGCATTGCTATCATATTTTAGGAAACTTGTGAAAATCTCAGAAGAGGATATGGGAAGCAAATGGTATGAACACGTTATCTATTTTGGGAGCATTTTCAAAAACATAGGTCCTGTCTCTGTACTGAAAGAGTGAATAATTAATGTCTAGTAAATTCCTGTGTAAATGGTTTTGGTGTGAAATCCTAACAGTTTTGTTCTTCTTTATATGTTTCTATATATACACTGGAATCCTTGTTCTGTATTTCCAATTAATGCAAAACTTAACTGTAATTCAACACACCACCACCAAGAACACTCAGTGCTCCCACAAGGGCCAGAATGCCCTCTCTCCTGCCTAATTCCCTGATTGCAGCAGTCACCCCATTGTCCTTGAAGACACTTGACTGTGGGCTTGAGGGAATCACATGAATCCAGGGATCCACATTTGTTAACACTATTGAAGAGAACCATCAGTAATAGACAGTTTATATGTATTTCTTGCTATTGTATTTGGTGGGCAATACAGTAAGAGCTCAGCTGTCTGAATGCTCTTTGTCTCTTTGTAATCAAAATATTAAGAATATAATCTGTTCTTAATCTTTTAAGAAGGGAAACTATGGCCCTAAATTTAAATGTTTTGCCTCCTGAAATGATCGTTTTTTCCTACTTCTCTTAAAGTTCTTCAAAAGCAAGAACTTGTCTTATGCTCATGTGTCTCACAGCCCTTAATCATACCTGGCATATAATATGTGTACAGTGAAATTGGCAAAGTGAAGCAGCGTAGAGCCTCAGAAAGAGCGACTGACTAGTTCTGTAACCTTGGGTAAGTAACAGTTCTTCCCTGGAGTTCTGCTGTCTGCTCCATAAAATAAGGAGATTGGGATAGACAATTTTAAAGTTCCTTTAGCACTCTAAAGTTCTCAATTCATTCCATGGTTTTTACTCCACAGAAGCTGAAAAACTCTTAGCAGTTCCCAAGAAGAGGACATGTAGGGCTGGAAATCTGTTTGCCCTGCCCTTAGTGGAGGAGGCTTCCACAGTACTCTGAAACGATCATTGCTCTGATGAAGTTTTTTTCTAGGGTGTTGCTTTATTCCAGCCTCCGTGACTCTCCTTGCTCTTTGACTCTAACTTGCTGAAGGGAATGGAAATTGACTCTTGTAGAGTCAGGACCGAGGGAACAGGAATTGAGATGTAGCTTCCTGCATCTCAGTAGTCAGATCTTAGAAGAGGCAAAGATCCACATATTATGATCAGAGAATATTAATTAGATGATTATCCTGTGTAGAACCTCCTTTTTTCCTCACGTTTCTGTATGTACTCAGTTGACAGGTTATACTAAGATGGATTCACCCGGAATAAGATAAATGTGAGTTCACTGGCCAGAGCTGCAGGGATGCCTCACTCTGTTTCAGAACATTTTCTCCGGAGAGTACTTCAAAGGAAACGTATCAGAGGACCCAAACCCTTGAGAAAATCTTCACACTCTCAAATACAGCCCATTGCCATTCAGCTGAGCTTCGTGGAAAAGGTTGAGTATGGATCACTAGTTAGAAAGATGGGTAGCTCCAGGGCCATGTAAAGCTGCTGCTTTCTGCATGTGCCCTTGGATATCTGGTACAAGATCAGACCTCTAGAAAGCTGAGAAGTTGTAACTAGATACTGACAGCCCTTGGGTGCCACTTCATTTTACTTATTCCTCCTGGATTCTATGCAAGGTGTAATATATGGTCCAGAAGGCAGACTCCTATTATGAATGAAGCACTGTTTTCCCTGAGGCTATGGATGGGTTAAATAATCTCTCAAGTTCACTTCCAAATTTTACTCCAGGCTGACTACAGTTTTGCTAAACTCTAGATTGTGTTTGTGTGTGATAATACTTTTTTAAAAAAATAAGAATGTCCAGATAATATAATCTGACATATTTAATCAAGTATCTGCAGAGGTCTCAACATCCAGTAACTTTAGAGGTCAAGTAAATAAAGTATGTGGATAAAGCAGCCAGGCAAAAACAGTAGAGTGTAGGAAGAACTGCAGAGTGCACACCCTGCTTAACAAATGCTATTCTGCCCAAACAACATATTGACAGGCCATGTTTATAACGGTGTGCAATTCCTAGTTTAAGGTAATTGTTGAATATCATTTATAGCATATATTCATTAGTTCAACACCTAAATATGTATTGAAGGGTCATGTGCCAAGTGCTGGGCTAGACACCGGATGGACAATAATGAAGTATAGAGGTCTGGAGTTTAAACTATTTATGCATATTTACCAGTTACTTCATTCAAAGCAGTATCAATTTGTTGTTGTTGTTGTTGTTTTTTGAGATAAAGTCTCGCTCTTGTTCCCCAGGCTGGAGTGCAATGGTGCGATCTCGGCTCACTGCAACCTCCGCCTCCCAGGTTCAAGCGATTATCCTGCCTCAGCCTCCCGAGTAGCTGGGATTACGGTCGCCTGCCACCCCGCCCGGCTAATTTTTGTATTTTTAGTAGAGACAGAGTTTCACCATATTGGCCAGGCTGGTCTCGAACTCCTGACCTCAGGTGATCCACCCACCTTGGCCTCCCAAAGTGCTGGGATTACAGGCGTGAGTCAAAGTGCCCAGCTCAATTTTTTTTTTTAATGTAAAAGAAATAATGTAATATTTATTGTGTAAGATATTCAAACATTTCCAGTTTAAAGATGCAACACAAATGAGCATTTTCTCCTTTTCTTTTCAGAGATTATGTAAAAACAGCTGGGGAGCAAGCTAAATTCCTACAGGCAATAGTGGGACCAGAGCTCATAGGCTGGCACCAAAAGTACAGTCTGGTCCCAGGGAGAAGCAGCAAGGCCATGCAGGGAATCATATAAACAGGCCAGATTTGTTTGAAGCAGTTTGACAGAGGAACAGACTATAAATTGTGGAAAACTGCCCACGTTTGTTTATTCTTTGACTGTGGAGAAATCAAGGATAAATAATTTGCATACCAGCTCCTGGGAATAAGGAAAATTCTGGCTAGCCTGAGACATGGTCCTGACTTCTCCCAGCAGAAACCTCCAGCAATTGCTGGTTTAGGTAAAAAACAAAAACAAACAAGCAAAAACAAACAAAATCCTCCTTTAAAGATGAGTGTCTCAAAAGGAACTGATAGAGGACCTAAAAATGATGATGAGGTATTTTGCCCAAGTAATAATAATAATAAAAAAACAACTTAAAGCAATCATCTTGGTGAAATAGCACAAAAAAGTTATACAAGAACTCAAGGCAAAAGGAGGATCTGAGACATGATCTATAGAACACAACAAAAAACTAAATGGTAGAAAAAATCCATCACAGCAAGGAAGCTGAAACTGAAAGGAAGGCAGATACATTCAAAAGCTGATTTTAAAATAAAATAAAATATATAAACAGTTTTAAAAGGAAGCACAAACACATAAAGTAAGAATTGATTGATAAGAAGTAGTACCAAAGGCACAGAGGAAATTTAAATAAATTACCTAGCTCAGTTTTATACAAACTTGGAAACATAGATGAAATGGAAAGTATACTAGACAATATACTAGAAATATTAAACAGACCAGTTCCTATAAATGAAATAAGAAAGCTATTAATATCTTCCCTCTCCCACACACCAAAGGCATAAAATCCAGTTTCAGAAATTCTACTACACCTTTACAGAACAGAATTAAACTCATTTAAACTCTTTCAGAGCGTGGGCAGAGTGGTGACGGTGGAAGGAAAGAAAACTACCAAACTCTTGGGATAATCTTCATATAAAACTGTACATCAAAACCTGATAAAGATTGCACAGAAACATAAAACTACAGATGAATTCCATATGCTAATATGATGCAAAAGTCCTAAATAAATTAAAACTATAAACCATTCTGACAAAATGGGGTTTATTCTGGAAATAAAAAGATTATCCTTAGGAAACGTACTACCATATTTCACCATATTTAAGAAGGAAAGGAGACTATCAGATAGGTTTCTCCATAGGTACTGAAGACAGGCACTTTACATTTTAGATTTGCTTTTTTAAAAAAGAAAAAGAGAAGAGTCCATAAAATAGAAATAAATTAAATTTCTTTAATATAATGTATTGCAACTGCAAAGTCAGCGTTATGCTTATTAAGAAAACACTAGAAGCATTAATAGTCAGAAAGTGTTAAAATTAGGAATAGAGCAAGAATAGCCTACATCACCAGTGCTATTCAACATCATCTGGAAGTTACTAGCAAATGGGATCATACGAAAGGTAGGAATTAGAGGCATGTAACTTAGAAGTTGTAGTTACCTATTTGCATATCATGTAACTAAAAAACTGTTACAAACCAAATTCAATGAGGTGAAAGGGAAAGGAAAAATAGCTTTCTTATGTAAAAACAATAAACAGCTAAAGCTCTACTAGAAGGACACACACCATTTACAGTTGATTTTCAAAATATAAAATATCGTCACTTCTCAGTCTTTTGGCTAAGATCAAGTGTAAAATATAAAATATCTGGTAATAAACTTAATAAGAAGTTGTCCATGTGTGCACACGCTCATAAAAGACTCTACTGAGGAAATGTTACAACCTACACAAATCGCTAGACATACCATATGGTGAGATAAAAGGACTCAACAACATAAGACTATATCAATTATTCCTGAGTTGAACTTTTATATTTAACATGATTCCAATACAAATGTCAATAAGATTTGTTTCTGGAAGCATACAAGCTTATTCTGAAATTCAAATGGAAAAACAAAGAAAGGGAACACAATTTAAAAATATGTAAAATGGAGTGAGAAATACATTATCAGATATTAAAATATCGTTCTGCAATAATAAAATTTTGGTTCTGGTACATGAATAAACTGGCAGCCAATGGGACAGAATTGAAAGTCTAGAAATAGGCCAGAAGACTTATGTGACTTTAGTATATGATACATTTTCATTTCATATTAGTGAGAAAAGATGGATTATTCAATAAATTTTGTTGGAAAACTGGGTCACCATCTGGAAAAAAATTTAAGTTGAATTCATACTTTAAGTATCATATCAGAATAAATTAAAACTGGATCGAAAGAATTAGGGGTAAAAAGTGAAACCATAGAGTTACCAGAAGAAACCAAGAGAACAAATTATAATCTCATAGTATAGAAAGAAGGCCTTTTTAACCATTTCACAAATCTCGGAGTTAAAAAAAAAAATTAATACGCCAAACTACAGTAAATTAGAAAACACACATTTAAAGCAAAATAATCATAATCAATCAAAAGCTTGTGATAAACTCTGAAAAAATACTTTAACATCTTATGGACAGAAGACCAATTTCTGTAATATAAAAAGAATTCCCATAAGCCTTTAACAACAAGACAAACATCCCAAAAGAAACAAAAAAGGGATGAAAGACGTGAACATACAGTGCACAAAAAAAGAGATACAATTGGCTATTAGTCATGTAAAAAGGTCCTTGACTTCATTCACATTAAGAAAACAAAAATCAAACTACAAGGAGAGACACTATTTTTCACCTCTCTTTGTCAAAGATACAAAAGTTTATTATAAAAAAGACATGAGGAAATAGGATCTCCTAGGGAGAATATAAATTGGAGCTACCTCAAAGGAGGGCATTTTGTCAGTATTGAACATACCTTTACACTGATCAAGTTCACTGCTGGAAATGTCTTCTAAAGATATATTGCACATGAATAAGATGGTGAATACACAAGATCATTTAGCAAAGACGGTTTGCAATAGCAAATGAGTGGTAACACCCTAAATGTCTGTCAGCAGGAATCTATCCAAATGTCTATCAGCAGGTATGTAAGCCGAGCATCCATACCGTAGAATACCATGCTGCCATGAATAAGACCAGGAAACTCTCTACAAGCTGATATGGAGAAATCTCAAAATGTATTAAGTGAAGAAAGCAAAGTGAATAAAAATTTGTATGGCTTACTATCATTTGTATAGTAAAGACTAACACACCCCTACACAAAAGTACACACAAACACGTAAAGATTTGTGTGTGCATAGAAGTTCTAGAAGTATACACAAAAAAACTGATAAACAATTGCCTGTGAGAAAGGGAGCTGAGCAGATGAGTGACCAAAATGGGAAAACTCTGGACAGAACCTTCTTTTGTACCTTTTAAGTGTTAGAACCACATTGAATATATCATTTATTAAAAATATCAATTAAAACAAAATTATTAATCAAAAGAAGGAATTTTCCATGAATTTAATCTTCATTTATTTCAAAGGTTCTTGCTTTTATAATATGATGGTGATAGTTAATAGTAGATATTGTTTTTCATTTTTGTTTAATGTATTTAGTTTTCAAAATGGAAAGAAAAAAAATCCATTAAAAAGATAGTACATTCTGATTTATGAGTCTGGGACACCTACCTACACATGATCTTGATATTTTAAAGCACTGGAATAAATAATCAAAGCATACACATTACAAACAGAAAAATTTGAATAAGGAACAAAAGTGACTTCTCCCATCTTCATATCATAGATAGTATTTAAAAGCATCAATATATTCCTTGGTGATGAAGATGGGGACATCCAATTATTGCAAAAAAAGCATAAAATATGAGGAAAACTCAAATACCTCAGAAGAACTATGGAAACAGCTGTTGCTGAATAGTCAAGGAATGTAAAATCCTGAAAGTTAATTATATGCTTTTTATAGCAATTTGAAATGGACCCAGTGATCTGATTCCACCGTTTTAAAAACATTGGCATACTCTTTTTTTCCAGCTCTGCAGGGTTGGGCCGTTAGCATTTGACAGGGGCTGTGGTAAAATTAGCTTGTAACTCTCTCACACGTTTCACTTTACAGTTTACAAATCACTTTCATTTACATGATTTTATTTGATGCTTCATTCCAATATAAAAGTTATTCAAAGCAACTATTTTTATTTCATTTTTACAGATCAGAAACTGAAGTTTGGCTTGCTTACGTGACTTGCTCAAGGTCACATAGCTACGAATTGTAGACTTAGAGCTAAAAACATCCTGGTTCCTTGTCTAGTTTTTATTGCTCTATCCCAGGTTGTCTAGCTTAACTCTCTCTTGCTTCGTGGAGCTTGTAGGAAAGGCTGCCCTGCAAGTGCAGGACGTCAGCATCTGGGGAACACATCCAATAATTCTTGCACTAAACCCCAATAGATTTCTCAAACACAATCTTCCTCTAATCGTGTCATCTATGTGAGCAGTCATTTCTTTGGTGTGCGAGTGTGTGTGTGTGTGTGTGTAATGATGTTATCTATATGCCATCGGGGCACCTGCACATTTGCATGTGGGGAAATAACTGAATAAAACATGAAGTGTTTTATTCCAATGGGAGGCAAGATCCTCAAAGGATATTTACAAATGTACTCAAGTGCCTCAGAATCAATCAATCTCTGAATCAACAAATGTTCTTTGATTCCTTGGTATGTGCCTAGCACTATGATAAATGCTGTAGGGGAAACAATGAAGCAAAGAAAGAGGCACCCCCACCACCACCACCTTGGAAGCCTCAATTTAGATAAGAGAAAATAATTAGATACGTGGTTGTCTCTAGCCGGTGCCTACAGAGCACAACATTCCCTGAGTCTCCTCCAAAGGGCTCCAGTTGAACAGAGAAGGGGGCAGGAAAAGCTGCCGAAGTTCAGTGACCTACATCCTAGTGACCATTCATCGGGAGGTTATTTGAAGGGGAGTTTTGGACTTCCCTGATATTGGCTGAAATCTGGAACACTACCACCAGGGAGAGCTACTCATAGGACTTTTTCTACGCAGAACCCTTAATGCTATTGCCTGTTCTGCGCCTGCCTCTTTGTATACTATTCTCTACCCAGCACATAGGATGTTTTTAAAAGTGAATGATTGTGTCTTTCTTTTGCTTATAATCCTATGTGATTCCTCTTGCTCGTAGAATAAAATTCAAACGCCACCATGAAAGACCTTTATCGGGCCTCTGCTTCTTTCAGACCTCTGCGCCACCCTCTCTTTTCACTCATGATGCTTCCAAACATCCTTCCGATTTTCCTCCTGTCCTTAGCTGCTGTTTATGCAGTCCTTTGTGTTTGCTGTGCCTTCTCCATAGAGCATCTGATCCCCAGATCTTTCCATTTCTAGTTCCTTCTCACTATTCAGTTTCACTGCAGATATTAACATTAATAAAGACCTCCCTTACCTGACCAGTCTAAAGTAGCTGCCCCACCTCTTCACTACACTCTTAGATCCTCAATGTGTTCTTTTCTTAGTTAGCACTATATGTAATTCATTACCTTATACATTTGTTTTCTTGTTCATTGTTTGTCTCTCCCAACTAGAGTATAAAAGCTTTATGAAAGCAGCAGCCTTGTCTGCCTTGTTTATTGCTGTTTATGCAGCTCCTAAGACAGCATGTAGTCAGTGTTTAACAAATATTTATTGAATGAATGAATGAGAAGCCTCAGAAATTGAGCGTTTATGGCTTTCACTATCAACTGCATCCCTTTATTGCTTGATGACTATTCTGAGATATTACCCAAGAATCTCCCCACCTCCTGTGCCTTCCTCACCTCCACAAGTTATCCTGCCATCCTTCTCCTATTAAATCAGAGGCACCCTGTGCCCCAGGGGAGATTAAGATTATTAGAGCAGTAATGAAAAGGGAGAGAAAACCCAGTAAGTTCTGGGCTTTTTGAGTTTCTAAATACATCTTTTAAAATTATTGCTTCTGATTTGTAAGAGCCAGGCCCTTTTTAGTATCAGAGGTAAAGCCCTGAAGGAATCATGGCATAAAGTGCATGACATAAGCAAGTGACTTAAAAAAGAATAGAAGAGCCATTTTATTTAGCCCTGGAGACAAGATGAAAATGGAGCCCGTAGCAGGGGGAGGGAGAGGAGAAGCATGTAGGCAAGGATCAGAGGGGATGTGACGAGACACCAGATGATAGCTGACAAGGGGCCCAGTGTCCTGCCAGCTACCCAGTGGGGCAGGTCCTGAAGGAACAAGGGGTCTCAGATTAGAGATGATATAGGCTTCACTATGCTGGCAAAACCTGAAGAGTCAGGAGAGAATTCCTACATGCCAGCATGGGGCAGCAGTACTGAAATAGTAAAGTGGCATTGTGTGTCTAGCAAAGTTGAATTGAAACAGCCTCCTAGATTTCTTTAGGAGTAGCAAAGGGAAGCATACAGAATTTTTGGAGCTTCCAGGAGAGAAGTGGAAATGGTTGAGGGATACCTTATATATTTAAAGGGGCCTGATAGCATTAGGACACAGAGATAGCCATGAGTTCTGGTACTGAGAGGTAACTGCAGGACTATGGACAAGGGCAGTACATGCCCTAGGGATCAAAGCTAATGGTCAAAGAGTAAACGGCATCCTAGGCCAACAAAGGGCGAGAGCAGGGAATGGCAAATGCAATGTCTCTAGCCATTTTTCCCTTATCACCCATTGGTTGCTTGTAAGACCCTCCTTCAAACATTAGATGGGACCTGGCCAGAAAGGAGACAGGAATGAACTCTTAATACGGCTGAGTTTATGCCAAAAATGTTTCATTTCAATTTTGTAAGACTATACGAAAATATGCAGATTTTTTTGTCATCAGGTGGAAATGGTATTTTTTTCACACTTGAGTTCTCGATATGAAATTATTACACATTACGCATATTTGAAAGATGTCCAGAAACGTCAGAGATAATATACAGTCAGTGGTTGTATGGTGTAGCAATGAAAGGTATAGTTACCTCACAGGGCACCTGTCTTGTACCTAACTTGGGCTGAGAGCTCAGAGGCAAGTGGCAACCCTATCTGAAGCACAAGCTTCAGGTCTGGAGTCAGATAGAGCCGGGTTCAAATATCTGCTTCTAGTTTTTGCAAGGTGGTTATTTGAGAAAGGGCATTTAAACTTTTAGGGTTTCAGGTACCTCATCTAGAAAAATAAAACAATCTTCAAAAAACTATTTTGGAAATTAAATGAGGTAATATATGTAATGGTTTAGAACATTTATTAATTGTTAACAGGAGGTCAAAGTGGAAATTACCATTGTTCTCATAAGTGGGAATAATTTTTATTTTGACCAAATTTGAAGTGTGCTTTTAACCACAATCATTTTATATTTTGTTTATGAATTTCCTATTGCATAAAGCAATATTTCTATTAAGTATAGCAATTCACTGAGGAGGAAATTAACAACCAATGTGGTAAATACATTGGTTTTATACTTTGAATTAGCAAAATACACACCAATTATCATAAGCTATAAATTATAACATTTGTATCCTCACATTTAATTTAATCTTATCCGTGAGGAAGAGAAAACAATAATAACAAGCAAAAATTCACTGTTTAGTTCAGTACTCCTTAGTAACCAGCGGCATCCATTTACAAGAGGTTTTCCTAGAAATTTATGCCATACGTTGCAGACACTAATTTATAGAATTTGAAGAGATTTTGAAGAGGATTTAGAAATTACCTGGTTTAACTCTTGCCTTTTACAGAGGAGAAAACGGAGGCCTTGAGCAGAAATGACTTGATTAGTGTTAACTAGTTATTGACAGGGTTTAGATAAAGCCTATATTAGTCAGTCTTTGCTGTGTAACAAACCACCCCAAAAGTTAGTAGCTTCTAACCAGTATTTATTTTTTGCTCACAGACCTGCATGTCAATTGTGGCGGCTGGGCTCTGCTGGTCTTGGCTCCAGGCTTCTCCTTGGATCTAGGTCTGCTCCACGAGTCTCTTACCCTTTTGGATCAGCCATTGCCAGGGGCATGTTTGTGTTATAGTGGAGCTTAGGTGTGAAGGAGGACAGGCAGAAAAATAAGATGCCTGAGACCTCAGCTCAGAACTGAAACATTCTCTCTTCCATCTACATTCCATTGGCTAAATAAAGTTAGATGAGCTAAATCAAAGAAGCAGTGGGACAGGAAAACAAATTTCATTCATTCTCATGGAAGTACTTCTAAGTCACTTAGGCCAAAGATATAGATATATAATTCTAATGAAGCAACTGTGGTGACTCAATTTACCGTAAGATCTCATTCTTCAGATTCCCAGGTAAGCTTTTTATCCCTCTCCACCATGTTCTAAGCAGGCCTCTAACCTAGCAAGCTAACTAATCAGTTAAAACTCTTTGGCGCTGAGTCACATAGGATTAACCTAGGCAGTAAGTTATCAACATTGCATTTAGAGAAAACAACTGGAAAATCTGGGATCAGTTACACAGAGATGAAGAATAAAAGAATAATAATAATAATCAGCCAAGAATGTTTTCTACCTCCCTTCTGCAAAACTGAAACTCTTAGAAAGTTTTCTCTTTAGCAAAAGGGGATTTACAGTTTCAGTCCTATCAATTGTTTTTTAATTAAAAATGTATTGAGGTCCTCACGATGGTAGCATATAAACCAGACATGCCAATGCTTGGCACAGGCAGCCCAGTATGTGTGTATAAATTATATCCACGGTGACTTGGATCTGGCTGAGACATACTGCAGTAACTCTGAGTTATATTTTCTCTTAGTTAGAACTACTAAAACAGACATTCTTAGAATATTTAAAACACTGATCATAGGCCTGCAAATGGATGACTTCTCCACCTCATCAGGGCTTCTTCTGCCTTCAGCAATTTCAGTTGATGATCTTACCCCCGTAAATTGTGTTTGCTTCCATCAGCCCAGCAGACCCCAAGCTGGTCCAAGAAGAGATGACCCAGATGCCCTTCAGTGGCTTGTACTAAAACCCAAATTAGCAGTCAAGCTCTGGCTATAAATGCCTTCATTACCTTTGGTGATGTTAAAGACATCAAGGATAAGACCTGATTAATGGTCTTCTAAGACACACGGGTGCAGCCCAGCGACTTGTAATTCTCCATTTATCTATTCATTGACATCAACATGAACTGGGAGCTTGTGATGGACAGCAATTGTGAAGGAGCTGAAACTTGAGCCCAGCTATGAGGTTCATCTCCTAGCAAGAAGGGGAGAGTGGGCAGCGAAGGAAGACAGCTGAGAGTGAATCTGAGGAGTATGGCAGTCTATCTTCAAATACCATGAAGAAATATGTCAAATTTTTTTTGTTCCTATTTGCAAAACCTGATGAGAAAGGAGTAAATATTTACAATTTGCCTGTGCCTAGGATTGATACTGATGAATCTTGGTATACAAACTTTGTGGTCCATTGTCTAAATGTTAACAATTGTCAGTAGGTAAAGAGGGATTGCCTTTCTGGCTTCTCCAAAAGAGTGCTGGAGGTTGTTGGCTCCAATAAAGAACAGATTATAAGACAATCTTGAATGTGAGAAAGAAGAAGCTGCAGGATCACAGAACAAGAAATGAGCTCATATAGTGAAAAATATCCTATACTGGAAGTCACAGCTCTTTGACCTTAGGCAACTTTCTTCCCTTCTCTGGGCATCTGTTTCCCAAAATGCAAAATGAGGGGGCTGGATCTGATGAACTCTAAGTTGTCTTCCAAATGTAATAATCTCTGGATCTAAATTTTTTCTTGACAGCCTCCCTACAGAATGGTCCTTACAACATCTACTTATGCCATGCTATGTAGTATGCAGAAATAGCACATAATTTGGAGATGTAGCCTTCAAATTTGGAACAAAGTTTATGGCAAATTTGAAGCAAACTTGGGCAAATCAAATCAAAGCAACTCTGAAGTTCACTTGGAGTCAGAGGTCATAAATTTAAAAGAAGGGAGCTGAAGATAACTTCTACTGGATCAACTCATGAGTACTCAAGAACTGATTAAATAAGAGCTAACCAGCTCAAAATTGCCATGCAATTTTGGACACTTCATTTCATGGTTATCTTTTAGGATAGCATGGTTAATCACTTGAAGCAGGAAAATGAACCAAATGCCTTTTGGACATGGTACTTGGCCCTGTTTGGGATCTTAAGTGTCCCTTCCTTCACCCCCAGCAAGAGTTTCAGGCAATAAGGAATAGATACAGGGAGCTGTAATAAGGAATAGATACAGGGAGCTGCAATGGCAACAGCTTGGATTTGGCTGTCAAATCCACATGGTTTCAAATCTCAGCTTCACCATTACCAAGGAGTGTGATTCGGCTAAGTCCTTTTCTTCTTTTCTTCCTTCCTTTCTTTCTTTCTCTTTCTGTCTTTCCCTCTTTTTCTTCCTTTCTCTCTCTCTCTTTTTTTCTTTCTTTCCACAATTATTTACTGAGTGGCTGCTGTGCTCCAGATGCTGCTAACCAGACACTGGAGTGGCAGTGGCAAATAAAAATAGAGTTTCTATCTTCCGGCGATTACCATTGAATAGGAGAGGCAGGGGGCTTTATGCTTATATTACAATGTGATCGGTGCCAATTTTGAAGTCAGCACAAGATGCTGTGGCCTAATAGAGTGGTGTCTCTTTCTTTCAAAATAAAAAAAAAAACACCTAAAAATGAAAACAACAAAAAGAAAACCCCCAAGAATCCCTTTATTATAATGTTAGAAAACCACTCAGCAAATAACATTTTGTGAATGCCTATTGTGCCTAGTAAGTTACACACAATGTCACTAATCCTCACAAGTTTTTAAAAAATCATTGCCCCATTTTATGCATGCAGTAACTGAGGTACAGATAGATTATATAGTTTTCTACAGGTTACACAGCCATAGTGGAAGAACTGGGGTATGAAGCCAGTTCTATGTGACTATAACACCCGTACTTGCTCTTCATAAAATGTCACAATGCCTTCTCTTCTAAGTATGGGCCCTCCTCTTTGTTACCCAGCATACATGACACAGAGGTCACCAAAAGACAGTTGAGATAATGTGGTCAAACCATGTGAAAAGCCAGTCTCTTGGGTTGCCTTCTTTTCCCTGAGAGTTCACTCAGATTAGGGGTGAGAGGCATCTGTAGGGAAAGAAGGTGAGGAGACTTGGCTGCAATTTAATGTAGGTTTTGATGACTGGGCTTCCCACTCCAGGAGGCCCCCGTTCACATTTCTCAGTGTTCTCTAGTTTGCAAGAAGTGCTTCTCCATGTTGTGTGTCCAGTGCACTCACAGTGACTGAGCTGCTGTGTTTTATCCCTTTCCTGATGCAGAAACTCTAACAAAATGAAAGAGTATGTAGAGAAAGCCAAGTACAAAACATAACTCAGAAATGGTAATGTAACAGGGCCCACCACGGCTGCTGACTAGTCGCATTCGTAATGATTTTCTCCAAATAATGCAAACACTATTTTTTCCCGAGAAAATGAAATATGCGAGCGCCACATTCCACATATGATGGGGGAGAACTCATAAAAGATTTTAATCTTTCCTTGTCAAGCTTCAGAAATGCATACGGCCTCGTCCTCATTCTCTTTATGCCCTGGACTTCTAATTGAGGAAGCTGGCATCAATTATGCATGTGGGCACGGCTGGGGAGGGAACCAGAATAAATATTTGGGGGGTATCGTTAGGCAGAACATCACTTCATCTTTGTGTCACCATAATTTCCCAAATTGTAGTAGTTTAGATTAGAACATATGGCAATAAGGTAGGTAATGAGAACAACAATTTTCTGAAACAACATTATAACTTTTCCCTCTTTATGGTCACATTTAGTTACAGTACATGCTGCCATTTAGGTGTAGAGCTTTATAAAAGCAAATCTCAGAGAGAAGGGAATTCAAGAACTAGGGCCTAGGAAGTCTCAACCCCTGGGACCAGAGCAGACATTGCAGATGAGAATTCAAGGTTGTGGACTAGTGAACTTTTGCTGCAGTAACAATCCCAATTTCGAAGGGGCTTATACCAACAATATTTCTTGCGTTTTCATGTTCTGTGAGGACGGTGAGTAACATGAACTGGCTGAGCTCTTATTCAGAAACCAAGTCTGAATTCAGTGTCCACAGTCTGAGATATACTTGTCATCTATGAAAGAGTTTGAGACCAATCACCCAAGTGCTTTTACTACTTCTGTTTGAAAGTGCACATTTCATATTCACCCCCGATCCACTATCCAAAGCAAGTCATAGGAAAAGCCTGTAAATAAAACAGGAAGGCTTTGCAAAGATGGAGATGTATATTACACACTTATGGGAGGAAGTTGACAGTGTGAACAATATAATCAACCACAGGGTGATTCCATAGCTTCAACCCATCATCACTGGGGAAACTGCATTGGGGCAATTCAGTAAATCAGCAAGTGAGCAAAGAAAATCATCACCAGTGGTGCTAATGTGGATTTAGAGTTCATATAAATACAAACTTACAAGTATCTTTAAAATACCACTCTAAATGCCAGGCACTGTACAATGCATTTAGGGGAAATAATGCTACATACGATGACCTCTGCCATTCAGGAACTCTCCATTTTGAAGGGATAATAGCCAGGCCTAGAGGTAAGCAAATGAGTGTGCAGAGTTAAAAAATACTATAGAGGAATAAAAAAGAGGGAGGACGGAGAGCAAAACTGCACTGTTAGGTGTGTTGGACATATTATCTCATTTCATCAGCATAGTAACTTGAATGAGACAAGAATTGTGCAAAGGACCTAACCTGAGTATCAGACAAGTTTAATGATGTGCCCACCTACAAGCTAGTAAGAAGAGAAGCTGGGTGTCAAATAAAACAGCACGAGTGGGAATGGAATGGTAAAGACAATCCATTCTGCCTGAGAGAGATCAGGAAAGGAACAATGCCACAAGGGTGGCATTTCAGATGGGCTTGATGAGCAAACAGCATTTCAGTAGACAGGAGAAGACAGGCAGACAGAACATGCAGCCTTAGGGAACAGCATGAGCAAAGCCCAGGAAGCATGAAAGAGCCAAGATTCTGGGGAATGGACAGAACACTGATCTTATGTGGTTGCTGCATGAGGTAAAATGAAGAATCAGATTGTGCAGGGGTGTGCAGTGTATGTCATGTTAAAGTATTTTGAACTTTACTGTGCAGATAGTGGAACCATTAAAAACGTCTAGGCAAGGATATGATCTCACCTGGATCTTTTAAAAGTTCATTCAGCACTTTTAGAGACCGAGGTGGGTGGATCGCTTGAGCCCAGCAGTTTGAGACTGCAGTGAGCTATGATCGCACCACTGCACTCCAGCTTAGACAACAGAGTGAGAACCTGCTTTAAAAAAATCATTCAGTAAAAAGTTCTCAGGGCACACTCCTAGGACAGGCTGCCTGACCCCCCATAGGATGTTAGATAACCCTTAAAGCTGCCAGCCTCTCGGTGAAGTCTTTACCCCTTCAAGGCTTCAAGGAAGAGGGAGACTTATTGCATGTGTGTTTGCCGGGGGAGGGGGGGGCGGTGTACACACACTTCTGAATTTATGGCTATATTTGATATGATTTTAATCAGATATTTAAATTGTTAATATCTGAGGTGATACTGCCCACATAGTTTAAGCTCCACTGCCCAAATTTCTTAAAGTTGCATTGTCTGGGTTTTCATTCTTGTTTTATTAATGATTTTCACTTTCCAGACCCAGATTAGCTGCTAAGAAGCAGGGCCCACTGTGAAAATAAAGCACAAACATGGGCATTTCCCCAACCACTCTGCAAAATGCACATGTGCATGTGCGTGCACACACGCACGCACACACACACACGCATGCACGCACGCACACACACGAACACATGAGCATGCACACACACACACGCACACACGTGCACACACACGCACGTCCACACACATGCACACACACGTCCACACACACACGCATGCACACACACGCACGTACACACACCCGCACGTACACACACCTGCACGCACGCATACACACCCACCCGCACGCATGTATGCACACACACACGCACGCACACACGCACGCACACACACACACACGCATTCATCACAGGGATACAATATGAAGAGAGAAAAACTAGTGGAAAGAAGCTCCATGTGAAAAGAGGCAGGATTCTAGGGATTCCTCATTCTGGTTCAGGCAACTGCCTTTATGCCAGGCACTCAGGGATCTTGCATTTATAATCAACACCCAGTCCAAAGGTAGGCAAAGCCTTTTCACTTAACTCCCTTTACTGGAAAGATAAAGCTGGCATTTGAAAGGTAACTTTATTTTACACTAAGGAAGAAAAGACTTGGGGGACAGGAGGGAAGCAAAACCGCTTTTCTGATTCTGAGAATCCCATAGGATTCTGACCAACTTTCCTCTGTCCAATGCCTCTTATGCTAAGAAAACCACTAAAGCTCTTGATGATTGAATGTAATCTGCCCAAGAAATAGAAACCATCTGAACTATCCTGCCCGCAGTTATCTTGGTCCTAATTGCCCTTCCATCCCTACGTATCCTGTACTTAACAGATGAAGTTAATAACCCCTCCTTTACTATTAAATCAATCGGACACCAATGATACTGAACTTACGAGTACACAGACTATGGGGG
>NW_012101576.1:4343566-4348866 GCF_000951045.1 Mandrillus leucophaeus
CATCAGCCTAATCCCCCTACTATTCTTCAACCAAACTAACAACAACCTCTTCAGCCACTCAACCTACTTATCCTCCGACCCACTAACAACACCTCTCTTAATGCTAACTGCCTGACTTTTACCTCTTATAATTATGGCAAGCCAATATCATCTACACAACGAACCTCTCTCACAAAAAAAACTTTATCTTTCCATAATGGTCTTCCTACAAATTACCCTGATTCTAACATTTATAGCCACCGAACTAATCATATTTTACATTCTATTCGAGACTACCCTTATCCCCACCCTAATTATCATCACTAAATGAGGCAACCAAGCAAAACGTATCAACGCAAGTACATACTTTCTATTCTACACACTAACCGGCTCTCTACCACTACTCATCATACTAATCTACACATACAACAACACAGGCTCACTAAACATCACACTACTAACACTTACAGACCAAAAACTAACAACCACTTGATCTCACAACCTTGCTTGGCTAGCATGCATAATGGCCTTCATAACAAAGATACCTCTATACGGCCTACACCTATGACTCCCAAAAGCCCATGTTGAGGCCCCTATCGCAGGTTCAATAGTCCTCGCCGCAGTACTCCTAAAATTAGGCGGCTATGGTATGATACGACTTACTTCCATCCTTAATCCCTCAACAGAATATATAGCCTACCCATTCCTTATATTATCCCTATGAGGCATAATCATAACAAGCTCAATCTGCCTCCGACAAACAGACCTAAAATCACTCATCGCATACTCTTCTGTGAGCCATATAGCTCTTGTAATCATAGCCGCTCTCATCCAAACTCCCTGAAGCTTCTCTGGCGCAATCATCCTCATAATTGCCCATGGACTTACTTCCTCTATATACTTCTGCCTGGCTAACTCAAACTATGAACGCACCCACAGCCGTATTATACTACTATCTCGAGGACTTCAAATCCTATTCCCATTAATAACCTTCTGATGATTCACGGCAAACCTCACTAACTGTCTCTTATACACATCTATAGCAAACCTTACTAACCTTGCTCTACCCCCCACCATCAATCTACTAGGCGAACTCTCTGTAATCGCAGCCTCATTTTCCTGATCCCATATCACCATCATGCTAACAGGACTCAACATACTAATTACAGCTCTCTACTCCCTCCACATATTCATTACAATACAACGAGGAACACTCACACACCACATAACTAACATAAAACCCCCCTTTACACGAGAAAATACGCTTATACTTATACACCTCGCCCCAATCATTCTTCTATCACTTAATCCTAATATTATCATAGGGTTCACTCCTTGTAAATATAGTTTAATTAAAACATTAGATTGTGAACCTAACTATAGAAGCCTACCACTTCTTATTTACCGAGAAAATTTGCAAGGACTGCTAACCCATGCCCCCGTGCCTAAAATTACGGTTTTCTCAACTTTTAAAGGATAACAGCTATCCATTGGCCTTAGGAGCCAAAAACATTGGTGCAACTCCAAATAAAAGTAATAAACATGCTCGCTCCCATTATAATAACAACCCTTACCTTCCTAACTCTTCCAATCATTACCACCCTCATCAACCCCAACAAAAAACACTCATATCCAAACTATGTAAAAACAACTGTAATATATGCTTTCATCACCAGCCTTCTTCCAACAACTCTATACATTTTCTCAAACCAAGAAACAATCGTTTGAAGCTGGCATTGAGTGATGACCCAAACACTAGACCTAACACTAAGCTTTAAACTAGACTACTTTTCCATAATATTTATCCCAATCGCACTATTCATCACTTGATCCATTATAGAATTCTCACTATGGTACATAAGCTCAGACCCAAATATCAGCCAATTCTTCAAGTACCTCCTCATTTTCCTCATCGCTATACTAATCCTAGTTACCGCCAATAATCTTTTCCAACTCCTCATTGGCTGAGAGGGCGTAGGAATCATATCTTTCCTTCTAATCAGCTGATGATATACTCGAACAGACGCCAACACAGCAGCCATCCAAGCAATTCTATACAACCGCATTGGCGACATTGGTCTTATTCTAGCTATAGCATGATTCCTTCTACATTATAACTCATGAGACTTTCAACAAATACTAGCCCTAAACTCCAACCCAAACCTCCTTCCACTAGCTGGTCTCCTCCTAGCAGCAATAGGAAAATCAGCTCAATTTGGCCTCCACCCCTGACTACCCTCTGCCATAGAAGGCCCAACTCCAGTCTCAGCTCTACTCCACTCGGTCTCCTTCTAGCAGCAATAGGAAAATCAGCTCAATTTGGCCTCCACCCCTGACTACCCTCTGCCATAGAAGGCCCAACTCCAGTCTCAGCTCTACTCCACTCCAGCACTATAGTCGTTGCTGGAATCTTCCTACTCATTCGGTTCCACCCCCTAATGGAAAACAACACATTAATCCAAAATCTCATATTATGCCTAGGAGCCATTACCACCCTATTTACAGCCATCTGTGCCCTCACACAAAACGACATTAAAAAAATTGTAGCCTTCTCCACCTCAAGTCAACTAGGCCTAATAATGATTACAATTGGTATCAACCAACCATACCTAGCATTCCTACACATCTGCACCCACGCTTTCTTCAAAGCTATACTCTTCATTTGCTCCGGATCTATTATTCACAACCTAAACAACGAACAAGATATTCGAAAGATAGGAGGTCTATTTAAAGCAATACCCCTAACCTCAACCTCCTTAACTATTGGCAACCTGGCACTCACAGGAATGCCCTTCCTCACGGGCTTCTACTCAAAAGATCTCATTATCGAAGCCACAAACACGTCATATACCAATGCCTGAGCCCTATTCACTACTCTCATCGCCACCTCCCTAACAAGCGCCTACAGCACTCGAATTATTCTCCTCACCCTAACAGGACAACCACGCTTTCCAGCCTTAACAAACATTAATGAAAATTACCCTGCCCTATTAAACCCAATTAAGCGCCTCACAATGGGCAGCATAATTATAGGATTTATTATTACTAGTAACATCCCCCCTACCTCACTCCCCCAGCCAGTAATACCCCTCTATATAAAATTCTCGGCCCTATACGCAACTGCTCTAGGCTTCCTGACAGCCCTAGACCTCACCCTCATAACGAACAATCTAAAAATAAAAAACCCATCGCAAATATTTAAATTCTCCAACATATTAGGATATTATCCAATCACAGTTCACCGTATAATCTCCTATCAAAACCTACTTGCAAGCCAAAATCTAGCCCTCCTTCTACTAGACTCGACATGACTAGAAAAATCTATACCTAAGACAATCTCACAAACACACATCACTACTTCCATAACTGTAACTTCCCAAAAAGGCATAATCAAACTCTACTTCCTCTCCTTCCTCATCCCTCTTATTCTAACTATACTTCTAATAATGTAACCACCTACTACCCCGAGTAATCTCAATCACAATATACACGCCAACAAATAACGTCCAACCAGCAACCACCACTAACCAATGCCCATAGTCATACAAAGCACCCGCACCAATAGAATCACCTCGAACTAACCCTGATCCCTCCCCCTCAAAAACCACCCAATTACCCATATCATCAAAATTAACTACCACCACTACCCCATCCAAACCTGAAGCCCATAAAACAAACCCCGCTTCCATCACTAACCCTATTAAAAAACCTCCCAGCACCTCAAGCCCTGAACCCCACGTCTCAGGGTATTCTTCAATGGCTATTGCTGTAGTATAACCAAAAACAACTATTATACCCCCCAAATAAACTAAAAATATCATTAAACCCATATAAGCCCCCCCACAACTTAAAACAATCATACAACCAATAACACCACTAACGATCAACGCCAAACCCCCATAAATAGGAGAAGGCTTAGAAGAAAAACCTACAAACCCCATAACCAATAATACACTCAATGTAAACAAAACATATGTCATTGCTTCCACATGGACTCCAACCATAACCAATGGTATGAAAAACCATCGTTGTACTTCAACTATGAAAGCGCCAATGACCTCAATACGTAAATCTAACCCAATCATAAAAATAATCAACCGCTCCCTCATTGACTTACCAACTCCATCCAACATCTCCATATGATGAAACTTTGGCTCACTCCTCACAACCTGTCTAATCCTACAAATTATTACAGGTTTATTCTTAGCAATACACTACTCACCAGATATTTCCTCCGCATTCTCCTCAATTGCACATATCACTCGAGACGTAAACTATGGCTGAACCATCCGCTACCTCCACGCCAATGGCGCCTCCATACTTTTTATCTGCCTCTTCCTACACGTGGGCCGAGGCCTCTACTATGGCTCATACCTTCTCTTAAAAACTTGAAATATCGGCATTACGCTTCTTCTCACAACCATGGCAACAGCCTTCATGGGTTACGTACTCCCATGAGGCCAAATATCATTCTGGGGGGCAACAGTAATCACAAATCTGCTATCAGCAGTACCATACATTGGAACTAATCTCGTTCAATGAGTCTGAGGCGGGTACGCTATTGGCAACCCTACCCTCACACGATTCTTTACCCTACACTTCATCCTACCTTTCATTATCATCACCCTTACAGCCGTACACTTACTATTTCTACACGAAACAGGATCAAACAACCCCTGCGGAATCTCTTCTAACTCAGACAAAATCACCTTCCACCCCTACTTCACAATTAAAGATATACTAGGCCTAATCCTCCTTCTCTTCATCCTAATAACACTAGTACTATTCTCACCCGACCTCCTAAGCAACCCAGACAACTACACCCCAGCTAACCCGTTGAACACCCCTCCGCATATCAAACCAGAGTGATATTTCCTATTCGCATACGCAATCCTACGATCTGTCCCCAACAAACTAGGAGGCGTATTAGCACTCTTCCTATCAATTCTCATCCTAGCAATCATCCCCATACTTCACAAATCCAAACAGCAGAGTATAATATTCCGCCCACTCAGCCAACTCCTATTCTGACTCCTAACCACAACTTTACTGACCCTAACCTGAATCGGAAGTCAACCAATAGTACAACCCCTCATCACTATTGGTCAAATGGCATCTGCAACATACTTCATCACGATCCTAATCTTAATACCACTAACCTCCCTAATTGAAAATAACTTACTAAAATGAACCTGCCCTTGTAGTATAAATCAGTACACTGGCCTTGTAAACCAAAAATGGAATCCCCTCCCTAGGGCAATCAGAAAGAGAGTACTTCACTCCACTACCAACACCCAAAATTGGCGTTCTAACCTAAACTA
>NW_012101576.1:4348916-4350021 GCF_000951045.1 Mandrillus leucophaeus
CACTATGCATTCTAAAAATTTTTATGTGAGCTCTTCCTATTTGTCAGTCAGTGTACTAGCTAGCAAAACTAACAAATAACAAAGTGTACTAACGAAACAGACTTGAAGCATAAGAACTATGCCTTGGTGGCTGGGAGCGGTGGCTCATGCCTGTAATCCCAGCACTTTGGGAGGCTGAGGTGGGTGGATCACAAGGTCAGGAGTTCGAGACCAGCCTGGCCAATATGGAGAAACCCTGTCTCTACTAAAAAATACAAAAAAATTAGCGGGGTATGGCAGCGCATGCCTGTAATCCCAGCTACTTGGGAGGCTGAGGCAGGGGAATTGCTTGAGCCCGGGAGGCAGAGGTTGCAGTGAGTGGAGATCGTGCCACTGCACTCCAACCTGGGTGACAGAGGGAGACTCTGTCTCAAAAAAACAAAAAAACAAAAAAAAGAAAGAAAGAAATATGCCTTGGGTGTTCCAATGCACATGCACTTGCACTGATGAACTTATGAACTTATTCATAACTGTGTGCACTACTATGGTAGCTACGGGAGATGTTTTTTGCATGCGGGCCTATATTTGTGAGTGAGTGTTATCTATTTTTTAAAAAATAGGTCTAGAAAGGAATAATTCTTATTTCTACCTCTGTTTATTTTCTTAGGAACTAAAGTATCTATGGATCCTATAGCCCCTATAACTTTTTCGGCAAGATATTAGAAAAACTATTTCATAGCTTTGTCAAAGCTAAGTCATAGGTCAAACCCTATATATCTTACATGGCTCATCCAGCACAACTAGGTCTACAAGACGCCACATCCCCTGTTATAGAAGAACTAATTACTTTTCATGACCATGCTTTTATAGCCATATCTTTAATTAGCCTCCTAGTCCTATATGCCCTGTTCTCGACACTTACAACAAAACTAACCAATACCAACACTACAGATGCCCAAGAAATAGAAACCATCTGAACTATCCTGCCCGCAGTTATCTTGGTCCTAATTGCCCTTCCATCCCTACGTATTCTGTACTTAACAGATGAAGTTAATAACCCCTCCTTTACTATTAAATCAATCGGACACCAATGATACTGAACTTACGAGTACACAGACTATGGGGG
>NW_012101576.1:4350071-4351024 GCF_000951045.1 Mandrillus leucophaeus
GCAGAATGCTGACTCCCACCACATCCCGTCCTGAATGCGCCTGCCTTTGATTCCTAGCACATGCAATTATTGATCGCACCTACGTTCAATACCCTAGTCCCACATGGCCCATAAGCAAGGTGTTATTTAATTCATGCTTGTAGGACATAAGAATAACCAAATTCCACAACAACGCCCCAACCACAAATGAAAATCTTATCAAACCCCCCCACCCCCATCTCTGACCTTCATCCAAAACCCACTTTTGCCAAACCCCAAAAACAAAAGCCTCAATCCGCCAGGCCAAGACTCACATTTTCATCTTTTAGGTGTACACAATCCCAACTGCCATCTCCTCAACTAACAAACATTTACTTCATAAAACGCTCTTAACACTAACCCATAACTCTTCCCCATCCTAAAGAAGTCCCCATTACACCTACCCCTCCGTTTATGTAGCTTAAACCCGCCTAAAGCAAGACACTGAAAATGCCTAGATGGGTCTACACACCCCATAAACAAATAGGCTTGGTCCTGGCCTTTCTATCGGCTTTTAGCAAGATTACACATGCAAACATCCTCGCACCGGTGAAGACGCCCCATAAATCACTATGATAAAAGGGAGCAAGTATCAAGCACGCACATGCAGCTCAAAACACTTTGCCTAGCCACACCCCCACGGGAAACAGCAGTGACAAATTTTTAGCAATAAACGAAAGTTTAACTAAGCTATGCTATATTAAGGATTGGTCAATTTCGTGCCAGCCACCGCGGTCACACGATTAATCCCAGTCGACAGAAATCGGCGTAAGGGGTGTTTAAGATCTAATACAATAAAGCTAAACCCCATCTAAACTGTAAAACCCTAGCTGATGTAAAATAAACTACGAAAGTGGCTTTAAGACCTCTGAACACACAATAGCTAAGGTCCAAACTGGGATTAGATACCCCACTATGCTTAGCCTTAAACCTCA
>NW_012101576.1:4356819-4357433 GCF_000951045.1 Mandrillus leucophaeus
TACCACTAACCTCCCTAATCGAAAATAACTTACTAAAATGAACCTGCCCTTGTAGTATAAATCAATACACTGGCCTTGTAAACCAAAAATGGAATCCCCTCCCTAGGGCAATCAGAAAGAGAGTACTTCACTCCACTACCAACACCCAAAATTGGCGTTCTAACCTAAACTACTTCCTGTATCCTATGTTGTACAAATCTTTCGATGTAACCTCAACATTAACCCACTCCCAATGCTACTATGTAATTCGTGCATTACTGCTAGCCAACATGTATAATATATAGTACTATATATGCTTGACTGTACATAACACATATCATTGCATATTCACCTAAAAATCCTCCAGAACATGCTTACAAGCAGGTACATCAACAGGCACTTCAACAGTAATACACAACTGCAAGACTCCAAAGCCCTATTATCAACCCCATGAATACCAACCGAACAGTTTAATTACATTCGTTCATAAGACATCAGGTTGTTCATCGGACATAGTACATAACATTAAATAATCCTCTCCACCACGGATGCCCCCCCTCACTTAGGAATCCCTTGTTGACCATCCTCCGTGAAATCAATATCCCGCACAAGAGTGCTACTCTCCTCGCTCCGGG
>NW_012101576.1:4357483-4359499 GCF_000951045.1 Mandrillus leucophaeus
CTGTACTTAACAGATGAAGTTAATAACCCCTCCTTTACTATTAAATCAATCGGACACCAATGATACTGAACTTACGAGTACACAGACTATGGGGGCCTAATCTTTAACTCTTATATAATACCCCCATTATTCCTAAATCCAGGAGACCTTCGACTCCTAGAAGTTGACAATCGAGTAGTGCTCCCAATCGAAGCCCCCGTTCGTATAATAATTACATCTCAAGATGTGCTGCACTCATGAACCATCCCCACACTAGGCCTAAAAACCGATGCAGTACCCGGACGTCTAAACCAAACTGTATTCACCGCCACACGACCAGGCGTCTACTACGGGCAATGCTCAGAAATTTGCGGTGCAAACCATAGCTTCATACCAATCGTTGCAGAACTAATCCCACTAAAAATCTTTGAAATAGGACCCGTATTTACCCTATAATCCCCCGTACTCCCACTTTATATGCCCCCAAAAACATCCTTCAGACCCACTGTACAGCTATCCTAGCATTAACCTTTTAAGTTAAAGATTGAGGGGCACACCCTCTGCGGTGAAATGCCCCAACTAGATACATCAACGTGATTCATTACTATCACAACTACACTCCCCACACTGTACCTTATCATACAACTAAAACTACTAAATATAAACTACTACCGACCTCCCCTTACAAAAAACCCCAACCCACAAACCCACAATAACTATAAACAACCAAAATGAACGAAAATCTATTTACCCCCTTCTCAATTCCAATAGTATTAGATCAACCTGCTACGATCCCTATTATCCTATTCCCCATACTACTGATTCCAACCTCCAAATATCTCATTAACAATCGACTAATCACCATTCAACAAAACCTAACCAAATTCACCCTAAAACAAATAATAATAATTCATAATACTAAAGGACAAACCTGATCTCTAATACTAACATCTCTAATCATCTTTATCACCATAACTAACCTCCTAGGACTCCTACCCCACTCATTTACACCAACTACCCAACTTTCTATAAACCTAGCCATAGCAATCCCCCTATGAGCGGGCACAACAATCACGGGACTCCGCTTTAAAACTAAAAATTCCCTAGCCCACCTTCTACCACAAGGCACACCCACACCACTCATCCCCATACTAGTAATGATCGAAACTATTAGCCTACTTATTCAACCAGTAGCCCTAGCTGTACAACTAACCGCTAACATCACGGCTGGTCACCTGCTAATACACCTGACTGGAAACGCTGCATTAGCACTATCAACCGTCAGCTCCCCTGCCACTCTCCTAACCTTTACGCTCCTAATACTGTTGACGATCCTAGAAATTGCAGTTGCCCTAATTCAAGCCTACGTCTTTACACTCCTAATTAGTCTTTATTTACATAACAACACCTAATGACCCACCAACTCCATGCCTATCACATAGTTAAACCCAGCCCCTGACCACTAACAGGAGCCCTATCAGCCCTCCTAATAACATCCGGATTAATTATATGGTTTCACTTTTATTCCACTACTCTATTAGTATTAGGCCTGCTAACTAACTCACTAACTCTATATCAGTGATGACGTGACATTGTACGAGAAAGCACCTATCAAGGCCATCACACAATACCTGTCCAAAAAGGCCTTCGATACGGAATAACATTATTCATCACCTCAGAAGTCTTCTTCATGGGCTTCTTCTGAGCATTTTATCACTCGAGTCTCGCTCCAACACCCTATTTAGGAGGCCACTGACCGCCAACAGGCATCACCCCCTTAAATCCCCTAGAAGTACCCCTCCTAAACACCTCCGTACTACTCGCATCAGGAGTTACAATTACCTGAGCCCACCACGGCCTCATAAATAGCAACCGAAAACAAACAATCCAAGCCCTACTTATCACAATCTCACTAGGCATCTACTTCACCCTATTACAAGCCTCAGAATACTTCGAAGCATCCTTTACTATTTCCGACGGTATCTATGGTTCAACATTTTTCGTCACCACAGGCTTCCACGGACTCCACGTTATCAT
>NW_012101576.1:4359549-4372049 GCF_000951045.1 Mandrillus leucophaeus
AAAAACCCCAATTACCATAGTTGGCCTAAAAGCAGCCATCAATTAAGAAAGCGTTCAAGCTCAACATTAACCACCTAAAAAATTCCAAACACACAACTGAACTCCTCATACCACATTGGATTAATCTATTACCCTATAGAAGCAATAATGCTAGTATAAGTAACATGACCATTTTCTCCACTGCATAAGCCTAAATCAGACTAAAACCTCATCAATGGCTTACAACAAAGCACTTACAACAAAACTAACCAATACCAACATTACAGATGCCCAAGAAAGTTCCTCCTCTCTTGAGTTTTCTGCTCATGAGGGTGGGAGCCACCATTCTTCACACCGTGGTCAACCTCAACATTTTTCCTCTGCCAGGACAAATCTCAGGAACTCCAGTTCAAATTTCTAAATGAGCTACAGTCTGCCCGCCTAGTTCCAATTTTCAGAGAGGAAGTTTTGTACTTCTCTCTTTTTATGCAAAGAATGATGATTCATTGAGCTTCAAAGAGTGAATAAGCCGATGGTTTTCAAACAGCCTGCCTAGAGGACTTAATAAATCTGGATCTCTGATCCCCACCAGCTGGAGTTTCTGCTTTGGATGTTCTGAGAAGGGACTCAAGAATTTGCATTTCTAGCAAGTTCCCAGGTGATGCTGATGGCTGCTTCCGCACATTTTGAGAACTACAAATGTGGCCACTTGGGCCTATGACACCAGCCCCACCCTCTTCTGGAGTGTGTGGGTGAACGAGGGGTGCACCGGTGGGGGAAGTTCAGAGCTTTTTAGGCCTGGCTTTTTAAATTTGACCTAGTGATCTTGTTATCATTATTATTATTCCAACAGGTTTTTAGGGAATAACCCAGTGATCTTGGACAAACTGCTCGCCTCACTGGGTGTCAGTTTTCAAATTAAAAAAAAAAAAATTAGCAACAATAATCTCTCTCAAGTGTTTTGTAAGAAATAAAGAAGATAACAAATATAAAGTCCTTAGCACAGGATCTGATACGTCAATAAAACTTATCTCATTCCCCATCTACTGCTGGACCTGATTCAAGTTAGAGTCTTCCACGCTCTCATATAGGAACGTGGTCCTGCACTAGTTCTTCCATTAAGATGGTCAATGGGGCAGTCTAGTGACCAAGTGACCATAACATGGAATCGAAAATGGTTTACATGTAATGTTGACATGTTCTATTTGAATATAGCATCTGCCAGTCACCATTTTCTTGCTCAGTCCAAAGAAAGTATACTTCCATATGGAAGATGCAAAAAAGAAAGCCATAAATCATGCTAATAGAAGTCTAAATTCTGGTTTAATGACTGCTATATCTGCAACATTAAGTACAGAATGGCAAGGAAGGGTGGCTCTGTTTTAGAGAGCGGGAATTGGAGTTTGTTTACTATTGAGTAAATCCTAGATGAGCTCTACACATTGAGGACTTGTGAGTTGGGGTTCAGCAGTGAGAAGGGTCGTCAATGGCTGCAACACCAAAGGCAGCCTGGGAAAGCTGTGCAGAGGTATGACGTAAAGAGTTGTGGGTGGTTCGGAGGCTGAAGTTTCTCGACCTTAGCTTTGGAGATGGAAGAGACTAAGGTAGATATGTTAACATTAAAATTCAAGCACATACAAAAAAAAATATAAAATATCCAAGTGATTGCGAGTGCAGCATATGACTGAGAGGAAAAGTTTTAACTACTTCTCATCTTCTCATTTAGTATAGAATTTCTGGAGAAAAGACTTTAAAGAAAGATTAAACCTAATTCATAGCATTTTGTAAAGGTTAATAAGATAATGCATTAAAGATGCTCACCAAAATTCCAGATGCGTAGTAGCCTCTCAATACATGTAATTATTGGTTACTATCATCCTGAAAAGCATTTCTATTATAATTAATCAATGGTCAGCTGGGCACAGTGGCTCACACCTGTAATCCCAGCACTTTGGGAGGCTGAGGTGGGCAGATCACGAGGTCAAGAGATCGAGACCATCCTGGCCAATATGGTGAAACTCTGCCTCTACTAAAAATACACACAAAAAAATAGCTGGGCCTGGTGGCACGCACCCGTAGTCCCAGCTACTCAGGAGGCTGAGGCAGGAGAATCACTTGAACCCGGGAGGTGGAGGTTGCAGTGAGCTGAGATTGTGCCACTGCATTCCAGCCTGGTGACAGAGCGAGATTCTGTCTCAAAAGACAAAAATAAAAACAAAAACTAATCAGTGGTCATACACCCACACTCACTAAATTGCAAATTTCACAAAGTCAGGGACCAGATCTATATTACTACAGTGCCCTGTGCATAGCAGAAGTGTGATAAATATTTGTTGAAGGTAGATAGGGAAGGCTAAATAGGAAATAAGAGATTTGAGTAAGGCCTCTACCATGGAGAACAAAAAGGAAAGAATTGGGAAATATGGGGAACTAAGAATACAAATGGGACAGAATATCTCCTTTGACTTTGGGCCTTAATTAGCATCCTTTTTGACTATTCCCTATCGCTGCATGCTTCTGTTTCCCCCTCCATCACCCATCCTGAAATGCCAAGTTGCGACCTTGTGTCCTCCAGTCACTGGCAATGGGTTTAGCGAGGCCTCCTGAAGCTCTACCTAGGCCACTATTTGCCCAAATAGCACCTTTGTACAAATTAGAAAAAGATGCCCATTTTTCCAGGTGGATGTAACCACAAGCTAAGAGGCTCGGTCTGGTCCATGGAGTGGGGGCTGGATTTCAGCTTCCCCCAACCCCTTCCTCCTGTTGGTCCTCAGCCAGGTGCAAGGCATAAGCTGTACAACTATAGCTGCTGGGTCGGGGCCCCTTGAGCTTCAGCTACAGCCGCACACCTTATGAAGAGTGTGTTTACAATGTGTGGGTCCTGGGGCTATAGTGGTATGTAAAATGAATCTCCCATCTTCATGGAAATTATTCTCCAACAAAGGAAGAGATAGTAACTTCTTCAGGTGGTTTAATCAGTCAAATATTTGGTTAAAAGGCCTAGAAGTGAGACATACCTGGTTTGAACAAGGTAGCATACTTGCCAGCTATGCTACCTTGAGTAAGTCATTTTACCTTTCAAAGCCTCCATTTTCTCATCTTGAAAATGAGTGTAACGACGTTACCTTCCTGAGAGGCCTGTTGTGAGCCTTAAATGAGACACAGGTATAGGTTTCATACATTTTGCTATAATTATTGTCATTCTATAACCAACCTAATGTAATCATGAAGAAAATGGAGACATCATTCTATACTAGCACATTCAGAAAAAAAAAAAAAATCACCACCCAAGCGTGGTGGCATATGCCTGCAGTCCCAGCTACCCCGGGGGCTGAGGAGGAGGAGGACCACTTGAGCCCAGGAGTTCAGGAGCACCCTGAGCAACATAGTGAGGCCCTGTCTTTAAGAGAAAAGTAAAAAGATCACCAAAGCAGAGTAACTTCAGCAGGAGTGGCAACATGAATTAACTTGGGGATAAGGCAGAAGCAAAGGTTACTAAAACAGGCCAATTGTGATGTAACAAGGGATAGTGTGGAACGTGGCAAAACAGAGCATGTGTACCCCATCTATCTAAAAGCATTCAGCTTCTAGCGTTTGAGATCAACCAATACAGCCTGCAATCAAAATTTTGCCTTTGCACGATGGGCAAAAGCAGGCAAAACACTGGATAAGAAAATTCCCAGTTTTCTTGGAAGGCTTGTCCTTCCTAATAACTGCTGTCACTGTTTCTTCCTATTTCTCTAGGGGTCTTTGGGAGAGATCCTGGGCCCCTGAAAACCCTTCTATCACTCTTCCCTGATGATAGCATAGACCCAAAGCCACAGAAAACAAAGCCACTCTATTTTCAGACTCTTGAATGGTACCCCACGACAAATTCTTAGAAATCCCAGGCCTTTCCTCTTTCTTCTCCCTTCCCTCCCACCAACTAAATCTGAGATGAACTGAGTGCAGAGACTTCTCGCTCAGAGTACATTGCTTGAAAGTTTGTGTCATAAACGCATCGATCCTGCCTCACGCTCCCAAACAGACTCTCGATGTTGAAGCACTCCTTTAATCAAAAGTAAATTATGTACAGGCCACGTAGGCCAGCTCAGCTAGCCTCACAAAAAAGGCAATCCATCATTTATTCGTAAATGTCAGTGAAATCTGGGGATCAATATGTGCGCCAATGTGGATTATGTTTATTATTTTTCTGTAAATATCAGTGCCGAGATATAGTTGAAGGGAGCATGCAGGTGCCATGGGAAATCAGAACCTAACCTAGGGTATATGGTTGCATGGTAGAATCTTTCCAAGTATATTTGATCTGTCTTTTTGGCACTTCTTTGCATGTGAGAGCTGGGTCATCTCGAGTCTCATGAGAAACAGAAAAGAAGAACAATTTTTAGAGCAACCAAGGAGTCTGAGAAAATTCCAGAGTTGATCTACCCTACAATGAGGTGGAGATGACTTCTCTTGATATGTTCTGAAGAGTGAGTATGGGCATAGAAAATAAGATAACTACAAAAGATCTGTTTCATCCACAGGATCCCTGGAGCCAGAGGCAAGGAAATCTACAGCACTGTCCCATCCCTTCTTTCAGCTCATCCTGATTGATGCAACCTCACAGGTGATGTCAGAGTCCAGGCAGTCAGGGGAGCAGCAAGCAGATGTTTTAGAAAGGAAGGATCTTGTTTTGGGCTTCCTATTACTTTCTTCCTTTAATTATATAAGCAAAAGAAAGCCTTGGAAGTTTCTGTGTGAGTGAAAAACATGATCAAGGTGGTACTTAGAAAAGACAACAATAAATATTTGAATATACAATATTGGAAGCATAAGAGATTAAAGGCAGAAGGGCCAATTGCGAGTCCCAGCCTAGATGGGTAGACACCTCTTTGTGGTCCGTAGATCACAAGCTGTGAAATCAAGCATGCCAGGGCTCCAAGTTAAAACCTCATTCTGTTAATTGCTAGATGCATAAATGGAGCAACGTATAAGACCTTTCTGAGCCTCAGTGTCCTGCTTTGTAAAATGGGGTTAATAAGAACAGTTGAATTAGTCAGGATAGGCTGGAACAGATCATGCTGCAGGAACAATCCCCTAGATCTCTGTGGCTTATAAAAGGTTACTTTTCCTCTCCTGTTTCAAGCCTATCTTTGTCAAAAGGGTAGGATGCTCTGTGAACCATGTGCTTGGTCTTCTCTAATCAGTCGTGCTTTACTTCAAGGGATTCAGGGAAGTACAGTCTTGTATTTGTTCAGAAGGAGAAGAGCTGGATATACTTGGCAAACAGCAATCAACAGCTCACACTGAACAGCTCACACTGAACTCATAGGGCTTGGGGGCAAATGAGAGGCAACTTGCTGACATGTAGCCTGGTGTCTGGTACCTGATGGGAAGGTATTTGACGAAGGCTGCTTACTCTGAACCAGCCCTTTGATGTCAGACTCTGAAGGCTGTATTTGATTTGAGAGACAACATAGTATCATTGTGGGTGTGAAGAAGAATGGCTAGCTGGTGGGCTTTGAAAACTAACTTCGTCCAAGTATGGAGAGAGAGGTTGGAAGCTTTGAGACACTCTTGGAGGTGGTGCTAATGACCTAGGCTTGTGATGATGAGGACAGTGAATACCTACTGACACATTTGAGGTCTTGTGGTCCTGTTGGGTGGAAGTGGAGAGCCCTGGGAACAGATGTCATGAGCATACTCACTGCCTATTTTAATGGAAGAATCAATTTAAGCTGTGGAAAATCATACAGTTAATATCCAGCATGCTTGAGGACATTCACACTGCTTTCTCTCACTAAAGTTTCTTCCTGTCTTTGTGCCTCCCCTGGGAGCCTTGCAATTGTGTCATTCTGGGTTAGGCAACATGAGACTTGAGATCTAAACCTATTACTCAAACTGTCTCTGTGACCTTCATAAGGTAGTCGTGTTCCCTCTCGAGGCTTCAGTAGAGTAAAATAGAAGAGTTTTGTAAAATAGAAGAGTTAAAATCCATCATCTCTAAGGTCTCTCTCAACACCAGGTTTACAGTTTCTTGAAGAGCATCGGCAGCGAGCACAGGATTACTCTCCTCGTGCCAGTTAACATTGATAAAATAGTCTTAGAATATCTGATTTGGTTTCCACATTCTTGTGCTTCACAGGGTCCAATTTCCCCAGCCTTGAGAAGACTAGAAAAGAAAAAGGTAGAATAAAATCAGGACGTATATAATTTATGGGAGTTATGGGGAAAGAATGAAATCAGGATGTATGTATTTATGGAAGTTTAATATATTGGAAATAATTAAGAAAAAATAACTCAACTCTTATGTTTTTCATTTTCAGATTTGGGATCTCTGCAAAGCCTTCAGTAGGTTCCCCTGAACCTTGGTTAGCAGGACTAAGGAAGAAATATGAGTTTGCTTAGGATCCATGGTGTGCCAGGAGCACATAAGCTCCATAATATGGAGAGGGATGTTTGTCTTGTTCACTCTTGTATCCCCAGCACTGAGAATAATAATGACATAAATAGGTGTTCAACACATATCTATAGAACAAGCACATGAATTATAGAGAGAAAATGAATCACGCCTGGGTTCTTCCATCATGGCCATTTCCAATCCTCTTCTTATAAGCCAAAGTTCTTTTTCGTATGAATGCCTCCAGGGTTTCCCTCTTCATCCTTCCACCAACACACACAAAGCACTTAATCCATGCTTAATCCTAGTACAGGTCCTTACTGACACATACACTAATCTGCTTTTCGCCACCTAGTGCCAGATTTGTAAATTGACTCCTGCTTAGCCTTCCTTTCCAGAGACATGGAAGGTTACCCCTCTTCACTCTGTGGAGTTAGGGGACCTGGGAAAACATCTTTCCCTATCCTCCTCTTTTGAGGGAAAACAATTATTAATGCATCACAATTATAATGCATATAAGAAAAGTATATATTCTCACCTCAGATGTGTTATCAAAGGAAATGATAAGTTATTTTCATAGTGTTGAGCTTTATATATAAGGTAGATTTGGGGACCAGACAAGCTGGTATGAATCCCACCGCTGCCCGTGGTAGGTGTGAGAACTGGCAGGTTACTTTTATATTCTTATATTCTTATATTCTTATATTTATATTCTTAATTTCAGTTCTTTCCCCCCTAACATGGATGAAAATAATAGCAATGTCTCTCAAGGCAATGTGTAAAACAAATCCGTGCTAAATATTCATTCATTTATTTATTTCACAAATATTTAGCAAGCTCCTTAGATGTCCCAAGCATTGTTCCGTTATAGCCTCTTGGATACAGCAATTGACAAGGCAGATGGCAAATCTCTGTCCTTAGTTTGCTTATCAGTTAGTGTTAAATAAATATTAGCCATCATTATTATTGATATGCTATACTAAACATGAACACTCTAGAACTTTTTATCTAGACTAAGTCTTTTCTTCCCCTGTAATTGATGTCAGTGAGTCATTTGTAGTTACTGCACAACTACAGAGTACAGAGCCCTGGCTTGGGTCTATATGGAGGAGGAGGAGGAAGGAGGATAGACTGAAGACATGGCCTCTGCCTTCAGGAGTTTACAGTGCACACGGAAAGACTAGCAAGGATGAAAGGACTTTTGAATTTAAGAAACATGCATAAATTAAACATACCACTCTTTTTTGCTTGTCCTTAGTTACCTCTGAGTAATAAGAACATGAGTGGATTTTCATCACTGTCTGTTGTAATCTTTCCAGAAAAGCCATTGAACCGTTCTGAAGGGTTCAGGAAAAGAAAACTGATGACTTTATCCGAACTCCTTGGGAAAGAATGGAGTTTAATAAGTAAATGGATGCATGTTTCTTAAACTGGCAAGAATCCTCATTAAGTGTCCTGACAAGGCAACAAGCAGATGAATGTCAATGTTATGTATCTGATACATTACCCACCCATGTAACTCTGTGATTTTATAGATTTTTAGCCTCTGAAGGAGATTTCAATTACCCTCTTACTCAAATCTTTACCTTTACAGAGAAGGAAATACATGCAGAGGGGAAAAGTGATTTCACCCAAGGTCGTGCAGCTAGCGTGTGGACTGCCTGGACCAAAGCCTCAGTGTCCCCATTGCCAGCACAGTGTTTTTTCTAGAACCTCTTGAAGCCTAAAGCCTCAGTGATCCCATTCTCAGTCGAGTGTTCTTTCTAGAACCTCTTGAGGCCTCCTTCTGTCTAACTTTGAGTGAAAACCCTTAGAGCTCAATGGCCTTTTTACCAAATTGCTTGCTCTGAGCTCAGGCTAGCGGCATGTTGTGGAGGAATCTGAGTAGGAGCTTCTTGATAAAGAGGTCCTGGCAGTGAGATTAGACACATTTCTAGTTATGGAAAAAGAAAGGGGGCTTTGCAGGTGCTTTTCCTCATGCTGTTCTCTTCTCAAGGGGTTCAGATAAACCTGCCGGTTTCCTTCTCCCAGACCCCTCAAACTGGTTCCACAGTTGTTTTTCGGACAGACTAGAATGAAAAGTGTAATCTCGTATTCTTACTCCTGAGAGAGAGTTGAGAACAAGCAAGAAAGGGTGGTGTGTTGAATATATCCATGTTTCTTAAATTCAAGAGTCCTTTTGGTTCTTGCAAAAGACCTCTGTCACTGTGGAGGAGACAGTAGTCCAAGTCCCCCCAGTATAGACTAAATTCCGGTCTTCGATGCTTTTTGCTTCTGAAAGGATCCAGATTCGCTTGGGAAAGCGGGAGAGAGTTTAAAAGGAGGTGACACCTAGTGGTCACTGTGACAAACAGCAGCCTACAGCAAAGAAGGCTGGTTGCTAAGGGTAGCAGCTGCAGCCATTTATCTCCACTCTGACTAAATGGCCGGAAGAATCATAGAATGTTTATATTGGGAGCAACCTCCAGAGATTTTCTGTCAAGACATCTGCCTCCAGCTAGCACGAATAATATGTCTTACGCTTATAGTGTTGTATAAAACACTTTTACAAATATTATCACGTTTAATTCTCACATCAGCCCTGTGAATTTTGTAACATCATTATCTCTTTTTTAAAGATGAGGAGATGATCAGTCATAATTTAGGCTTCTTGAGCAAAATCACTCAGCTAGTGAGCCATGAAGTAGGAGCTAGGAGCCAGGCCCTCAGCCCTCACCTTCCCACTTGCGATCAACTGTTTACTGACTCTAGGAAAAGACATGGAAATGTTGAGACTTAAAAGAGATTGGTTTGTCACCAGGCTTGACCCCAACCCTTGTACAAAGATTGGCTTAGTGTTTGCAGCCAATTTTACATGAATATTTTGAGTCAGGAGAGAGTTTCTTCCACCTGCAAATTCATCTGTAAATTCCCTCTCTGTAAATGAGAATAACAAACCTTCTCGGTGGGAAGAAATGAAGTCGGCTTGACATGGGCTGGCTGCAGGGAGGAGGGGCTTGCTGGGTCCCTGTGGCAGTGAACGATGGGGTCATCCAGGAATACGGAAGAGGCTGCTGGTTGTGTCAGAAGAGTCCTTGTAAGAGGAAATTAAGCCGGATATAACCCTGATATGAAATCGCTGGGCACATCTCAGGACCCTGGCTTAAATATTCAATAGTCTTCAGGGAGAAAATGAATTAATGAGTAGGGTCATCTGACAGTAGAATTTTTTAAAAAGTGTTTGAAAAGTAAAAATGTGTTCTACCTTCTACCTCATCCACTCACTCAGCCACTCCCTCTCTACAGAGACTTTAATTTCTTACAGAATTTCTCAGATATTATTGCCTCACCTACTCCTACCCTAGCCCAAGCTGCCTGTCATCCCTCCCTGCTACATCTCTTGGTACTTGGACATTCAAGTACAGCAGCCTTTAGCCGCTTGCACAATCACAGGACAGCCTCTGAAAGAGAAGCAATCTTCTGTGGTTTGGTTGTTTTAGAAAGAAGGCATTGTTGATGGAGGTCTTGACTTGTGGGCTGACATAGCAAACGGAGGATGGGTTTGCCTTTTCTGGATGTTACTTGTTTAAAAAATATATTTATAAGAGAAAACCCTCTCTATGTTCCTAAGGGATAAGGCTGGACAGGAAGTTTTGAGAGATTCAAGCCAGATGGGGGTGCAAACCTCTTAGGACCAACACAGCATCTTTTCTGAGCTCTCTGCCGTGGATGTGCCGAGGTCCTCCACATGAAGGTCAGGAAGGGATATTTCTCCTTTCAGCAAGAGGCTGCTGGTTGTGCCAGATGAGTCCTTAGGAGAAAATCAAGCCAGATGTAACCTCCGCAAGGTATTTTCTCTTATCATTCCCTAACAAGAAAAAAGAAATCCAAGAGACAGATCTAGACTGTATGGTAGTTTCTGTCAGTACTGAGGTTATGAGGTACACCAACTGCAATATGCAGTATATTCTCAACCTCATTTTCCTATGCCCAGCCTGCTTATAACACCATGGGAGCCGGTGGACAACCCAACCACTGTGACGCCCAACCCTAACCCACAGCCTAGGTGCAAAGGCTTACGTAGGATGGCTAGTGCCTTTCTCATGGGGGAATTTCAGTCAATTCCCTGCACTTCCTAATTCCCAGTTACTTCCTTTTTTTCTTAGAGTTCAGTAAGTCTCCACGGGCACAAGTCTCCACTGTCTAAGCAGACAGACTGATGTGAGAGATCAAATGGGTTAATGGAAGGCCAACATGTATCTTAATATCTTTATTTGTGCTGGTCTTACCTGTTCATTAGTCTTAAGTACCCCAGAGTAATTACAGAGTCCCCTCATCTGCGAAATCTCTCTATTGCACTTAGGCTAGAGGTGTTCAGAGCTGGTTCACAGACAGCGATGTTGGTAGGCTGACTAGTCCCTTAGATTTTGAGACTCCCAGCTCAGGTGTCCGATGCTTTACTAATAATAACATCAAGGGAACCTCCAAGGGTACTGACAATAATAATAATATCACATACTCATTCAGCTGAAGACTTTTTGAAAGAATTTACCCTGACATCATTCTAGGTACTTGGGATTCATCAGTGAACAAAAAGGTTAACATTTAGCTCACAAAAGCTTTTGCCTAAACTTACCTTATTGAAGTCTTGCAAGAATCCTAAGAGTGCTGAGGTCTAAACTTTCTTTTACAGAAGGATAAACTTATTTGTCCTGCTCCTCATATCATAAAGCACTCCTCCCCATCTCCAAGTCAAACTTCTAACAAACCTAATCATAATGTTTTTCTTGATTTTCTCTGCCAACTATTTATGTTTACACTTTGAGTTTTTCCCTACTGTTGGCAGCTTGGTGTCATGGAAAGAAAAAAGAATCCCGAATGAACCTGAGCTCAACTTCATTCTCCACCACTCATTAGATAGTAAACTTTAGTCAAGTCTCTTTATTCCAATTTTCTCATAAGTAAAATGTTATAATAAGGGTAAAATAAGAACTCTGTGAGACCACACTTAGGGAGATGCTGCGTTACTGGTTTTGTGTGTTACACAGATGTGACATAGAGATCCCATGAGCTTAGCAGCAAAATCTATCCAGTGGAATTCTTTCTGGGGTACAAACATATAAGAATAATACATTCTAAGCTCAGTTATTGAATAAAGTATCATATTAGTCTGTTCTCATGCTGCTGAGACTGGGTAATTTATTTAAAAAAAAAAAAAGAGGCTTAATGGACTCATAGTTCCATGTAGCTGGGAAGGCCTCACAATCATGGCAGAAGGTGAAAGGCACGTCTTACGTGACAGCAGACAAGAGGGAATGAGAGCCAAGTGAAAGGAGAAACTTCTTATAAAACCATCAGATCTCGTGAGACTTCATCACTACCACGAGAACAATATTGGGAAAACCGCTCCCATGATTCAATTATCTCCCACTGGGTTCCTCCTTCAACAGGTGGGAATTATGAGAGCTACAATTCAAGATGAGATTTGGGTGGGGACACAGTGAAACCACATCAAGTATGTTTTCTCCTCTGACTAGAAAGAAGATGGGAATGGAGGCCAATTCTCTAACAGATAAGTGAAAATAGAAAGGTCAGTTTGATAAATAGGAATAGCTATTCCTTGTCACAGTAGGGAAAGTCTTAGTAGGGAAGAAAAAAGTTCAGTGTCAAAGAAGTGATATCAAAATTTCCCTACAGCCCCAAGAAGCCTGCATCTGGGAGGGAATTTGCATGGCCATTTAATTCATTCCTCCTCCTCAAGGCAGGATTACCATGTGGATATTGGATGGTGCCTGGGAAGTCACACCTGTGATAATTGGCATCACTGTTGCATTCTTCAGAGCAAAAGGCAAAGAACATACTAGAAGCTTGGGTTTGATTTCTTCATTTCTTCAGTCAATGCCCTAGAATAAATGAAGATCAAATATGACAGATAATAGGCAACCTGCTCTTGGGCAGGATATACCTAATCCAGACCCTGGGGTTCCCTCATCATAGAAATACTCTGAGCCTGGGATTCCTTCTCAAGGAAGCCTGTTACACACAACCAGCATCTGCCTTCCCACAAAGCTGTGCCTGTCTAGGCGGAAGGGTAGAGTGCAGACATCTCTTCCATAGAAGAGAGGAAAATGATACGAGAGCAGCTTGGATGGGAACAATA